>NW_026882773.1:0-440530 GCF_032173495.1 Musca vetustissima | reverse complement strand
TTTAAAAATATTTTTCAAAATTCAATCAAAAATGTACATTATAAAAATGTTGTTGGCAAGTCTTAAAAATACTTGCTAACCATATTATGGGCGTGTATTTAAAAAAATCCATTTTTCAAATTATTATAAGCGTGGATTTATTAAAAATATTTTCTAACAATTATTATAGGCGAGGATTTTTTAAAAACATTTTTTAACAATTGTTATTATTTTGTAAAAAAATCCACGCCTATAAATATCGTTTAATTGTTTTTAAATCCACGCCTATAAAAAATATTTTTTTAAAAATCCACGCCTGTAAAAAATTGTTTTTTTTTAAATCCACGCCTATAAAAAATTGTTTTTTTTTAAATCCACGCCTATAAAAAAAAAAAATATTTTTTTTAAAAATCCACGACTATAAAAATGTTAAAAAAAAAATCCACGCCTATAAAAATTTAAAATTTTTTTTTTAATCCACGTCTATAAAAAATTAAAAAAAAAAAAATGAAAAAATCTACGCCTATAAAAATTTAAATTTTTTTTTTAAATCCACGCCTATAACAGGAGCAAAAAAAATTTTTTTAAATCCACGCCTATAAAAATTTAAAAAAATATATCTTTTTTTTTAAATCCACGCCTATAAAAATTTAAAAAAATAAATCTTTTTTTTTAAATCCACGCCTATAAAAAATATTTTTTTAAAAATCCACGCCTATAAAAAATAATTTTTTAAAAATCCACGCCTATAAAAAATATTTTTTTAAAAATCCACGCCTATAAAAAATATTTTTTTTAAAAATCCACGCCTATAAAAAATATTTTTTTAAAAAATCCACGCCTATAAAAAATATATATTTTAAAAATCCACGCCTATAAAAATATTTTTTCTAAAAAATACACGCCTATAAAAAATATTTTTTTGTAAAAATCCACGCCTATATAAAATATTTTTTTAAAAAATCCACGCCTATATAAAATATATATTTTAAAAATCCACGCCTATAAAAATATTTTTTCTAAAAAATACACGCCAATAAAAAATATTTTTTTGTAAAAATCCACGCCTATAAAAAATATTTTTTTGTAAAAATCCACGTTTATAAAAAATATTTTTTTTTAAAAATCCACGTCTATAAAAAATATTTTTTTAATAACACACGCCTATAAAAAATATTTTTTCTTAAATCCACGCCCATAAAAACTTAAAAAAAATATTTTTTTTAAATACACACCTATAAAAATTGTTAAAAAAATTATTTTTTTTTTAATCCAAGCTAAAATTGTAAAAAAATATTTTTTTAAAAAATATAAAAATTAGTAAAAAATATTTTTTAAAAAAATCCACCCCTAAATTTTGTTAAAAAAAATATTTGTTTTAAATCCCCGCCTATAATTGTTAAAAAATATTTTTTTTAAGAAATTTTGTTAAAAAAATATTTTTTTTAATCCCCGCCTATAATTGTTAAAACTATTTTTTAAGAATTCCATGCCTATATATTATCTATTACACAAAATCATTTTGATTTGTAATTAACTTCGAAAAAAAAATACTTTCAACAATAATGTTGTCGAAAATTCTAAATCTCATCAAATATTCCATTCCGAATTCAAGTCGAATCGAGTGGAGTATCATGTCAACTGATTGATTTCTTGCCACAAAAAAAATTATACGCAAACATACCACAACATTCACTCATTGTCTGCTGCTACGTTGAATTGACATTGTCTTAATTCGATTAGAATTGTTGTAAGTGTTTTACAACAATAGCTTCAACAGCTATTGAGGTTATTCAACCCATATTACAAATCAAGATTTCGAAGTAATTTTCGGAAAAACGAACTGGCAAAACAAATTTTTTGTCCGCAAATAAGTTTTTACCTACAGATAGACAGATTGGCAAGTCACTCGCTTCATCACATCTATCTATCTAGTCGATCAACAAATACAGCAACATACAAAATTCATTTCAACTACAACAATGTATTTTCAATTGTCATTGTTGTAATTTTTTTCTTGTTCTTGTTGTGAGTGAAACTCAATTAAAAATTCAATTGTCTACTTTGATTTGTTTAAAGATATTTGGTTTTGGGTTTCAATTCTAACAAACTACCATTACTCTACTTTCTCATGCTCTCATTTGCTGGCTCCCTCTCTGTTTGGAATCTCTTGGGTTTTTGCCAGTGGTTAAAAGCTACTACAGCTACTTATCATCATCTTTCTCATCCTCGACATCTTCCTCATCATTCAATAAGACCACCGTACATACTTTCTTCCCAAAAGATTCCCAGACAATGAAATGCCATTTGTCATTTTAGGTGGAGGCGGGGCGAAACTGAGGCATAGCCGGGGAAATGACTGAACAGATATGTCAATAGATGTCATTTAATTTTTGTGTTTTTTTCTCGTTTTCTTTGTCTATTTTCTTCACTTTATCACAATCGTTTTGTGTTTTTTGTTCTGTGCTGTTCTCGATTTCAATTTTTTTGTTGTTTCCAGTAAATAACATGGTGGTAATTTTTGAAAAAGTATTTGTGTCCTGGTTAGTTCTTTTTTTTTTTTGAGAAAAACTTCACTTTAAATCAATTAGAACTTGTAAAATTAATTTGAAATATGTCACCAGAAAGTTGTCTAGCTGATGATGGGTTTGTCCGTCCGGTATGCCTGTCTGTCGGTATGTCGTCTGAAGATAAATTGAAGTTTGATTAGATTTTGAATTTTCAATTTTTCTAAGTGGTACTGGTGGTGTTTGTGTCAGCTGTTGAGAGATAAATTTTTTATGCAGATCATACTTTTAGGGGTACTTGGAAATTGTTTTCTATAATTTTAAATTTTTATTCAGGGAGAATACGAATTGAAAATTTAAAGCGAAGCCTTGAAAAAACTTTTTTTTTAAATAATCCACAGCAATTTTGGAATTTACAAAAATGGTTTTTAAAAAATCCATAACAATGTTGGATGTTTAAAAATATTCTTGTGATAATGCATTGAAATAATATTTTTAAAAAATCCACGCCAGTTGTTATGCCTAATTTTGTTATCCTCGCCTATGTTGCAAATAAAAAAATATTTGAAAACTTTATGATGCAATTTTAAAAAATATTTTTTGGGAATTCCACGCCTGTGATTATGCCTTAAAAATATTTCAGAAATAAATCCACGATTATGTTGCAGCTTTTTTTTTTTTTTTTTTTTTTTTTTGAAAAAAATCGCGGATGTGACTATGCCTTGAAAACCATATTTTTTTTTCAAAAATCAACGGCTGTTTTACAATTCCAAAAAAAAAAAAAAAAAATAAATAAATAATAAATAACCACGCCTGTTTTAGTACTTCAAAAATATTAAAAAAACGTGTTTTAGAATTTCTAAAAATATTTTTTTAATGCCACGCCTGTTGTTATGACTTGAAAAATATTTTTTTTTTAAATATCCACGCATGTAGGTTTGACAAGGAAAATGTTTTTTTTTAATCCAGCCTTCTTCTATAGGATGTCCAAAAAATATATTCCAAACCTATTATAAAAACCAGTGAGCGGAGCAGTATAGTCGGACGGGGCCGACCATATGATACCCTACACAACTACTACGAAAAGCACACTTTCGGCGGTTCTATATTCAGAGCGAATTTTTACGCCATACAATAAAAAATTGGTCACTTTAGGCCGCTCTAAGTATTTGGTCAGATCCCCTTCACCTTGTAAAATATGTGATGTTCTGTATATAATAATTGCCTCTTGAGCGACTAGAAAATCTGACAAAATTAAAGTTTTCGGTTCATTGCACCCCCTGAATGAAATCTCAAGTTCACCCAAAACTATAAGCGTCGTCCTTGACCATAATCGGAACTTCATCGATCAGCGCGACATTTCCGTCCTCTAATGGAATAATAGTAATATTATGCACATAGTCACCTTTACTTAATTACGTATAACTCCCGCATCGGAGTACATACAGCCATATAATTGGTATCAATTTGAAGGTCAAAAACTCATCTTGGACATACTATCAACATCTCGAGTATATGTCCTTCAGGAGCATGTATATACGCCCCAGAAATTTTGTAATATTTCACACTAAGGTCAGGGTCCATTTGACCCGCTAAATATTGACCGATCATGCTTATTTTTAGGCCCGATCCCCTTCTCCATGTAAAATTTCACGATGTTCGGACCATAACGACCAGAAAAACCTGGCCTGTATCGTGTTTACAAATTATAATGCACAGACGGACGGACGGACACACATGTCTAGATCGACTCAGCTAGTCGAGATATGAAGATCGGGGTACTTAAAGGTGGGTCTAGGATCAATATTTCGCGGCGTTACAAACTTTTGGGGCTGCACAAAGCTATAATACCCTGACAACATAGTTGTGTAGGGTATAAAAATCATTTTAAAAAAATATCTTTTCAAGGGTCTTCTGATAATAAATAAAAATTCGATATAATTTTGGTGCATACTTTTAGGTCACCATAAATTAATAATCCTACAAAAAATATTTTGAACAAGACCACACTTGGATTTATTGCTCAACAAATATGTTTGAAAAAAGTGCCCACTTAATAATACACAAAATTAAATTTATTATAATTTTGATGCATACTTTTAGGCGCCTTTCAAATTATATCTTCATTGGAGACATTATATTCAATAGATGTAGCAATTGTGGCCACATCACCATAGTCCACATAGAAAAGTTACTATATATGGTTATGAAACTATATTACACTTTCTTTATTAAAATGTGCTGCATACTTTTAGGCCCCTTTGAAATTACTTCTTTATTATTCTATGATTTAATATTTAAAAATTTTATAATTACTGCTCCTTGAAAATTCCACTGAATAAAATTTCAACATATTAATGGCGTTGCTGAAAACCATCATCATCGTATTTGTGAAAATTTACTTTCAAACCACAAACCCAAACCCAAAAAAATGAAGAATTCTGAAAGGTAACCTTCAGCCGTTTTACCTTTTGTTGTTAATTTCAACACACAGAGAAATTGGCGGGGGAGTAAATATTTGTCTCAGTGTGAATGTGTGTGTGTTCAGTGGATGGAAATCAAACAAAGAAAGTTAAAACCTTGCCTTAAAAATTATCTCTCGCATTTTTTCTGCTACTGCTGCTGCTTTTGATTGTTGTGTGTACATTTGGGCATATGTGCCAGCTATGTAGTGATAACAGCCTATAAGTATGCTCTTCAGTATTTCACTTTGGGAAATATTTACGTGTGCCGTTGTTGTTGTTGTCAACATTCATGGCATGGCATATGTATATGTTTGTGTAAAACGTTTTTTTGTTGTCCTTTGAAGGGAATATCTGACTCGGTGTACGTGTATGCCATTTAATATTTCATATTAATTATTTACAAGAATTTTGATTAAAAAATTCTCTTGCATATATGAAACAAAGCAGAAGAAGAAAAAAAAGAAGAGGAAGGCAACAAAAATTATGCAAAAAAAACAGACCGTTTGAGTGAGTAGCACATATCTGTTTCGTTTTTCCACAAAAGAGTTAATCCTTGTCACGCATTCATATATATGACATATCTTTTCGTTTATATTTTTTTTTCTGACTGGGGTAGGAGGATTGAATTTGTCAATCGAATGGATGGAAAGGACACTTGCCAGTATGCGGGTCTGAAATTTATTTTTTTACGAATTTTTATAAAAGGATTGATATTTGATGTGTGTACTCTTCCGTGCCATGTAACATTCATTTGTTTTGGCATTTATGGCATGTGAAGAATTGATCGTCCATATAATATATAATATTTATGAAATTAATTTCAACCTTAATTAAAAGGGATTAAAACATGGAAATGTGAAAGTGATTAAAATTTTGTCCATCGCCGTTTGTTCTGAAAGCCGACACATCAAACATGGTTGGTAGTGTCATAGAGGGATTAATTTTCGTTTTTTGCAGTTGTGATTTTTAATTGGCGTATATTGGAATGGGTGGTGAAATGGGTTAGGAGGTAGTTTCACAAGGGCTCCTAAAAATATGCAACATTTGTTATTATTCTTCATAGAAGCATGTGGCTCTGCCTTGAAAAAATATTTAAAAAAAAAAACATTGAAGCTTGTGGTTATAGCTTGAAAATATTGTTTCAAAAAAGCCATGGCTTTGGTTATGCCTTGAAAAAATAGTTTTAAAAATCCACGCCTGTGGCTATGCCTTGAAAAAATAGTTTTAAAAATCCACGCCTGTGGCTATGCCTTGAAAAAATAGTTTTAAAAATCCACGCCTGTGGCTATGCCTTGAAAAATTATTTTTAAAACATCCATTGAAGCTTGTGGTTATGCCTTGAAAAAATCGTTTTAAAAATCCACGTCTGTGGCTATGCCTTGAAAAAATCGTTTTAAAAATCCACGCCTGTGGCTATGCCTGGAGCCTTTGGCTATGCCTTGAAAAAATCGTTTTAAAAATCCACGCCTGTGGCTAGGCCTTGACAAATTATTTTTAAAATATCCATTGAAGCTTGTGGTTATGCCTTGAAAAAATCGTTTTAAAAATCCATTGAAGCTTGTGGTTATGCCTTGAAAAAATCGTTTTAAAAATCCATTGAAGCTTGTGGTTATGCCTTGAAAAAATCGTTTTGAAAATCCACGCCTGTGACTATGCCTTGAAAAAATAGTTTTAAAAATCCACGCCTATGGCTATGCCTTGAAAAAATCGTTTTAAAAATCCACGCCTGTGGCTATGCCTTGAAAAAATTATTTTTAAAACATCCATTGAAGCTTGTGGTTATGCCTTGAAAAAATCGTTTTAAAAATCCACGTCTGTGGCTATGCCTTGAAAAAATCGTTTTAAAAATCCACGCCTGTGGCTATGCGTGGAGCCTTTGGCTATGCCTTGAAAAAATAGTTTTAAAAATCCATGTCTTGGGTATGCCTTGAAAAATTATTTTTAAAACATCCATTGAAGCTTGTTGTTATGCCTTGAAAAATTATTTTTAAAAAATACATTGAAGCTTGTTGTTATGCCTCGAAAAAAATAGTTTTAAAAATCCACGCCTGTGGCTATGCCTTGAAAAAATAGTTTTAAAAATCCACGCCTGTGGCTATGCCTTAAAAAAATAGTTTTAAAAATCCACGCCTGTGGTTATGCCTTGAAAAAATAGTTTTAAAAATCCACGCCGGTGGCTCTGCCTTGAAAAAATAGTTTTAAAAAATCCACGCCTTTGGCTATGCCTTGAAACAATAGTTTTAAAAATCCACGCCTGTGGCTATGCGTGGAGCCTGTGGCTATGCCTTGAAAAAATAGTTTTAAAAATCCACGCCTTGGGTATGCCTTGAAAAATTATTTTTAAAAAATACATTGAAGCTTGTTGTTATGTCTTGAAAAAATAGTTTTAAAAATCCACGCCTGTGGCTATGCCTTGAAAAAATAGTTTTGAAAATCCACGCCTGTGGCTATGCCTTGAAAAAATAGTTTTAAAAATCCATGCCCGTGGCTATGCCTTGAAAAAATAGTTTTAAAAATCCACGCCTGTGGCTATGCCTTGAAAAGTTATGTTTAAAAAGCCACGCCTGTGGCTATGCTTTGAAAAATTATTTTTAAAAAAATCCACGCCTTTGGCTATGCCATGAAAAAAAAATGTTTAAAAATCCACGCCTGTGCTGAGACCTTCAAAAATATTTTTAAAAATCCACACCTGTGTTGAGACCTTCAAAAATATTTTTGAAAATCCACACCTGTGTTGAGATCTTAAAAAATATTTTTAAAAATCCACGCCTGTGTTGAGACCTTAAAAATATTTGAAAAAAAAACCATGCCTGTGTTGAGACTTCAAAAAATATTTGAAAAATCCACGCCTGTGTTGAGAACTTAAAAATATAAAAAAAATTGAAAAATCCTCGTCTGTGTAGAAATGTTGAAAAAATATTCGTTAAAAATTCAAACTAATCATAAAATATCTTATATATTTTTTTCTATTTATACAATTTCTAATTCTGAATTTCCATTTTTTCTCTCTTTACAGGTAAGTGTTGCCACCTGACACCCGATGATGGGATTTTTCCATACCATATCTATTTATGAATCTAAAAGACACCAGAGGCGTAAATATACCAAAAACTCTATTCCATCTTTCGATTAAAAATTATTTTTAATTTTTCAAAAAAATTAAAAATGTATTTTTTTCTGGGTTAATGGCATTTTTATTATGTCATATTTTCTTCATTCTATAATAATTTATGTTGTGGTGTGTTGTGGGCTAATAAAAAAGTCAGGAGATGCGACAGAAAAATGTTTCTAATGATTCACCTAATGTCAAAACAAACAAACAAACAGAAAAATTGAATCATTTCTAAATTTTTAATGCACATAATTTTGAAAAATTCTGAAAGCAAACAAAACATTTTATTTCATTATTAAATGAGCAAAAAAAAAAAGTATAACAAGTTTATTTAAAATCCACACCACGTGTGTATACGAATAAATCAATGGCCTTTGGCAAACACACATGTATATTTTCATGTAAATGTCAAATTGATTTTTTTTTTAAATTATCTCATCAATGAAAAATAATCTGACAATTTGTGTCCAAAAATATATATCCCAAAGTCTTGGGTCTAAAACATTTTTCATTCCGCCACTTTAGCACTCATACACCTTTCGAAAATAATTTATTCCTTTATTAAAAAAAAAATATATATTTTTTTAAATTAATATTTTTCCCAAAATGTTTATTTTAATTAGCCTATTTTTTAACCACAAGATTTCGAGATTCCGATTTTCCACCACCTCTTATATTTTGCCCATCCTCACATAAAATGTCATATTTATTGTTCATAATTTTCTACAAACACAACATCCTCTCTTATTTCGAAGGGGGAAAAAATTACATGAAAAACAAACAAGAACATAGAGAATTAATCTAAAAAGAAAATATTATTCTTTAATATTTCACAAAAATAAATATTTATTTTTACAACAAAATGAAAGAACAACAAAAATACTAAAAACAAACATCATCAAAAAAAATATACTGCAATGCCTTTTTCGCCATATCAACACCCACCTGCCTTTTCTCCTCCCCCCATCATAGTCATTCCCAACTTGTTGTCGACCAAAAAAAATTGTTACCTTGCGTCACTTTTATTATCATTTATTTGGCTACTTCGCGTCATACTAATTTTTTGTCTTTCTCTGTATATTTCACTTACATCCAACCAAACACCTTCACGCCAACCCTCTTTTCACCACCCTCCAAAAAAATGATGGCATTTCTTCACACTCACCTCTTCGTCATCGTCATCGCCCTGCAAACCAAACAAAAAATAACTCAGGTGTGTGCGTTGTTTTATTTTTATTATTATAGTTTATATTTTTGTTCTAATTTTATTTTTTCTTAATTTTCCACGTATTTTTTATATTTTTTTCTTTTAGTCAGATTTTTTTCTATTTTTAAAAAACTCAATTTTTGTCTGAGTAATTTATGGATTTTTCCTAAAATTATTATGCATGAAAATGTGTGGGTGTTGGGTGGATATTGGGATCTATTTTTTTCTGAAAATTTGAGACAACTCATGTTGTTATTCTTCTTGTTTTTTTGTGACTTGATGAAAAGGTGAAATAGAATTAGTCTGGGCTAAGAGATTTAGTGCTAATGATGGATGGAAAATTGGCAAAGTAAACATAAATATTTTACAAAAGAAAATATAAACACTACAATAAATTTTCAATTGAGAAAAATTCCAATAAATTTTGAAAAAGAAAATACAGTTTCAAAAAACAGAACAAAAAACGGTAATACTTAAGCCTCAGAAAATATTTTAAAAATCCACCCTAATATGGGATCTTAAAAAATATATTCTTAAAGGATCCATGTTAATATTTAAGTTTCCAAATATATTTAATATATTTTTAAATCCACCCTAATATTTGAGTTAAAAAAAAAATATTTTTATTTTTTATATTATTATTTTTTTATCCACCCTTATATCTGAGCTTAAAAAATATTTTTAATAGATCGACCATAATAAAAAAAACTATTAAAAAAACCTTACGCTCATATATGAGCTTCAAAAATATTTTCAAAATATCTACCCTAATATTTGAAGTAAACAACATTTTTATAGAAGTCCACACTAATATTTAGGCTTCATTTTTTTAATATCCAACCTAATATTTTGGGCTAAAAATTAAAGAGCTACCCTAATATTAAAGCTTCATAAAATATTTCTAAAAAAAATCGACGCGAAGATTTAGAATTAAAAATATTTTTAAACATCCTGACGATGTAGAGACTTTCTAATGATTATATATATATATATATATATATATAATCTACCCTAATATAAGCTTCAGAATATATTTTTAAAAACCAGTGAGCGGAGCAGTATAGTCGGACGGGGCCGACCATATAATACCCTACATAACTTTGACGGAAATCTAACTTTCTATGGTTCTATATTCAGAAAAAATAAAAACATATTGCTTGGGCAATATTTCGTGTGGGTAATGAGGATCGATATTTGCACCCTCTAGACCGACTAGATGTCAACAAATATTTCTAATATCGAGTAGACGAGGGCTGTACCTGTCCAGATTCTCTTTACCATGGGTTATGTTGTGATGTTGAGCTTTCAATTGTGGCCTGTAGATCGACTTGAAAAAAAAAACACACAAAAATTAAGTTTTCGGTCCACTTAATTCCAATATTATTATCTGATCATCACCGAAAATTATAGGCATTGTCCTTGACCATAACTATAACCTCATCGAACATTTCAAAGCGATCAGCGCTATATTTCCGCCTATTAGTGGGGTAATGGGTTACTAAATAATATCTGAATATGTAAGCACCCGTAAATATTTAAGTGTAATTCCCGCATCCGAGTACATATGACAATATAATTGGCATCAATTTAAAGGTCAACAACTCCTTTTGGATATACTATCAACTTCTCGGCTCTATGTCGTTCAGGAGTAAATATATACGCTAGAGAATACACATTTTGTCATTTTTCACACAAAAGTCAGGGTTCACTTGACCCGCTAAATATTGACCGATCTTTATTTTAAAAATAGGCATGCTTATTCTTTGCCCAATCTCCTTCTCCATGTAAAAATTCGAGATGTTTGGGCCATAATTGCGGCCTCTGGAGCGACCAGAAAAACCGACAAAAATTTAGTATTTGGTCCATTTCATCCCCTAAATATTAACCGATTTTTACTAACAACAATAGGGGTCTTCATTGGTCCGAACCCATCCTACATCCAAAGATGAAGATTGGCCCGTGAAGATTGGTCCATAACTATGGCCTGTATCGTGTTTACAAATTATAATGGACAGAGGGACGGACGGACTCACATGTCTCAGCTAGTCGAAATATGACGATCGGTATACTTAAAGGTGGGTGGGTCTAGGACCAATATTTCGCGGCGTTACAAACTCTTGGGGCTGCACAAAGCTATAATACCCTGACAACATAGTTGTGTAGGGTATAAATATGCCCGAATATATGAGCTTCAAAAACATGTTTAAAAAGTCCCCACCTATTATAGAGACAATTAAAACATATTTGTAAAACATCCAGAACTTCCAAAATATTTAAAAAAAAAATCCACGCTTTAAGTAAAGGTATATTTTAAAATAATCAAGAATATTTAAAAAAAAATCCACCCTAATATTTTAGCATCAAAAACTATTATAAAAAATCTACCTTAATATTAAGGCATTGAAATTTTTTTTAATCCATCCTAATATAAAAAAAAAAATCCAATCCAAATACTGTTTCAACCCCACATCTAAATCCAGATCTTAACAAATATTTTGAAAACTCCCAAACTAAAAAATATTGAAAATGTTCACCCTAATATATGAGCTTTACGCCTGAGTTTAGAACTTCAAAACCTATTTAACAAAATACCACGTCTATAGTGAGCTTCAAAAAAATATTTTGGAGAATTTCACGCCTATCCATGCTTCTGTATTGTCAATAAGAATTCAATATGTTTTTAAATTAAAATTTGTTTTCAAAAATTGAAACCATAATTTTTTTTAAATCCACGCCTGTGGTTGAAAAATATTTTTTTTTTTTTAAATCCACGCCTGTGGTTGAAAAATATTTTTTTTTAAATCCACGCCTATGGTTGAAAAATATTTTTAAAAAATCCACGCTTGTGGTTATGGCTTGAAAAAATATTTTTAAAAAATCCCCGAAAAAAATATTAAAAAAAAAATTACGCCAAAAAACATTTTTTTAAAAATTCCAACCCTGTTTTAAAGTTCATCAAAAAGTATTTATAAAAATAAATCTGAACTTAGTGATCTGCTGGAACTTAATAAAATATGTTTTTTAATCTGAAAATCATTTGATTTCCTTTTATTGGTGGTTTCTCGCTTCTCCCCTCCCTTAGCCAGAAAACCTGGTCTGGCCTTCATTTAACAAATTTCATTTGATTAAGACACACACACATACACAGCAAAAAATAAAAATAGTCGCAAAGTTTTTATTCAATTTAAAAATAAATCTTCATCAATATACAATAATAATAACAACAACAGCGAAAACGATGACCACGACGACACATTATGCATGTGGCCTTTCTTCTGGCAGTGGTTCATGATGTGTTTTCCAGGCCATCGCCATCATCATCATCATCATCATACAAAATGCCACTCCAAATATAAGCGGTAATTGAAACTTATTGCCCGCCAACTGTTCGTTTATAGGACGATTTATACTATTGACCAAGCAATGGTCATGGTCCGGCACACTGCTGTTCACATGTTGTGTCCACAGGGTTTTAAGCTGGATGGTACACACACACTCATACACAATTGTATATAACATGTGAAATGTTGCATGCAACATTATTGCCCTAGACTGAATGAGAAACGCAGCATCACTTAAAATTCAATTTCTCACAAAATAGCCAACAGCAGCAGCAGTCGGAGCTATCCAGCCCAGTCCGGCCTGCCTACTGTCCACCATACAAATAAAAACGTTGATTTATAAAATGATGATGATGACGATGGAAAAATCCAAGAGCGAGGGGAGGATGCAACAACGACAAAAACAAATATTAATGAAATTAAGTAAAACGCAAAGAATGGGGATGATCGGCCAAATTTTTATTTGGGAGGCCATCAGCTGGCTGGCTGGCAGGTCGAATCGCTGGGCTGTCAAGCAAAGCTAAATAGTAACTGATTTCAGAGCCAGAGCCAGAGAAAGAATGAAATGGACAAACAAATAAAAAAGAGAATCACGGGCATAATCTGTTTAAAATCATTTAAAGTGCCAAAGACACACACGGACTGGCGGATGATGGGTCTCTGATGGAAGGGAAGGTTGGTTGGCTGGCTAAATGGATGGCAGCAATGATCTCTCCCTGCATATAAACTGAGACAGCGCACTATATTATTGTGTGTCTGCTGACTGCCTCAGGGTCTTCCCTACATAATAACAACAACAAACATTGATTGTATGCTGGCCGGTTTGCCTTTCAAACATTCAGTCACTGAGCGAATGACTGAGTCCATGATCTGTGCCCTGGTCTTTGCAATGACATATAAATTGACTGTTTGATAGAGTCCCGAACTACAATATGGCAAGGGTGAGGAGGGGGCAGGGGAGCCTATAAGTAAAATACCACCTTAAATAAAATCGCAGCCAAAATCACTATCTTATTGGCGAATGACTGACTGACCGGGCTTGACTGACTGATGTTCGAGTCGACTGATTTGCTTCAAAAAATAATGGCCTGACAGTATAAATATGGGGGATTTGTGATTTCATTTTACAATTTTTCCCCTCTCTCTCTCTCTCTCTTTCACGCACTCTTCGCTCTTCTTACAAATTTACATTGTATGGGGGATAAATTAAATTAAGCTTTACATGAAATATGCATATGTGTGTGTGAGTGTGTGTAAGTAATTTATGTTGGAAAAAGACGAACACAGTCCACTATAAACTATATCAAGGGGATGCTGTATTATTAAATTTTTTTACTGTCTGCATTTTTCTTGTGATAATAAACAGAATAACTGAAAAATATAGCAACAACAACTGCCGGATGTTATTATGCACTTTGTTGTAATTATTGTGTGATATTAAAAAAAGAAAGAATGGGGAGGGGGGTATATGCAAACAAGAATCAGGCCCATATACAGGCGAGATTTTTTTTTTAATATTTTTAAAATATTTTTTCAAGGCATAATCACAGACGTTAATTTTCTTTATTCTGGTGTGGATTTTTTAAGAATATATTTTCAAGGCGTGGATTTTTTAAGAATATATTTTCAAGGCGTGGATTTTTTAAGAATATATTTTCAAGGCGTGGATTTTTTAAGAATATATTTTCAAGGCGTGGATTTTTTAAGAATATATTTTCAAGGCGTGGATTTTTTAAGAATATATTTTCAAGGCGTGGATTTTTTAAGAATATATTTTCAAGGCGTGGATTTTTTAAGAATATATTTTCAAGGCGTGGATTTTTTAAGAATATATTTTCAAGGCGTGGATGTTTTAATAATATATTTTCAAGGCGTGGATTTTTTAAGAGTATATTTTAAAGGCCTGGATTTTTTAAGAATATATTTTCAAAGCGTGGATTTTTAAGAATATATTTTCAAGCCGTGGATTTTTGAAGAATATATTTTCAAGTCGTTGATTTTTTAAGAATATATTTTCAAGGCATAACCGCAACCGGTGAATTTTTTTTTAGAAAATTCAAGGCATAACCACAGGCGGTTAATTTTTATATTTTTTAAAAGGTCTCTACAAATATTTATTTAATAATAATTAAAAAAAAATAATATTTTTAATGCCTCTACAATATCCCTGATTTTTTCATAATTTATTCATTATATCTCCAGTGCTTATTTTTGTATTAAAGAATCTATTTGATTACCCTTGCTTCTTCCAATGGCAGTACGACAAAAAAAGATATTTAAATTCAATTAGAAATTGTCGACAAAACTGGACCTCTTAACCTCGGCACACATACACACGCACACAAATATACAGACTACTTCTCACTGGCAGTATAAGAATTGTATAAATCAATTGACAGATGGGGAAGAACAAATGGACAATAAGTGTGCAAATGCAACAGCAACAAATTGTCGAGGTCGAGATCTTTCAATTGAATTATATGACAATCAAGGCAACAGGGTGTAAGAGAATGAGAGAGAGAAATGAGATGAAGGAAAGATGGAATATTTAAAAGAAATCAGAGAAATATTTTTTTTAATATTAAAAAAAAAAAAATAAATTTAAAAATATTTTTTTTAACAAAATTTAGAAATATTTTTTAAAGCATTAAAATAACTTTTAAAGAAATTTCAAAATGTTTTTGATAAAAAATAATTTTTATGATTTTAAAGAAGAAAATATAAAAATAAAGTTAAAATTCTTAAACATATTTTCTTTTAATTTTTTCCCAAAAATTTAAATATTTTTTCGAATAAAAATTTTTTTATTATTTTTTTTATTTTTAATTTTTTTTTTTTTTTTTTTTCAATTTTGTTATTTTTTTTTTTCAAAAATGAATATAAGTATTGAATTCTTAAAAAAATATTACATTTGTTAAATTTATTTTTTTATGTAGTTTTCATACCCGATCTAAAGCCCTGATTTCCCTTTTTTTATAATCTGCACCATTAACAACTGGATGCTCAGCACTTTCATGCATTGTCGCACACATTGTTGTCATCGTCATATTAAAAATGTAATAAACATGTATTTATTTTTTCAAATTTTCCCTTTACATCCTCTCCCATGTACTCTGCCACCCAGACATCCACCCAACAGCCACCCGACACATCGTTCGTTCATTCATTTGGGTACTCTTTATCATATTAAAAACTCATTTTTGTAAAATGTCAACTATTATTTGCAAAATAATCAACAACAACGACATCACTTTTTGTCATAATAAATATGAAAGCTAGTGTGTGGTGGTGTTGGTGCATTATGATTTGCATTCGTGTGTGTGTGTGTGCGATATTGCAAACACTGCAACTTATCTTCGTCACTTGAAAAAGCTTTTAGTGTTCTTAAGACACCATAAATGGAAGATGAATGCTGTCAAAGAGTAGCAAAATGTGAGTTCTTAAGTTGATGACAGCTCCCTATATGACATTGATGATGTGTAGACGGATGGATGGATATACATTAGGTGTTGCGATTTTTATTTCTATGGATTTGAACATTATAATAGGAAGAAAAAAAGGGAATCTTGTATTAAAGCAATATTTTTAAAACTCCTCTACACTAGATTGACCTTAAAAAATATCTTTTAAAAAAATAAACACTTATGTTGATCCCTCAAAAATATTTTAAACCAGTAAGGAAAGTAGTATAGCCGGACTGGGCCGACTATATGATACCCTTCACCACTTCGGGTATATTCAGCATATGTATCCTAAAGTTGAAATTATATATGGAAGCTATGCTATATCTGAACCGATTTCAAGGAAACTTATCAGAGATTACTTTATATTAACTTCAGTACTATGTGTCAGTCGGTCTAGCTATGGACCATTTACTTAAAATCGGACGGAATGATATATATACGGAATGAAATATATATGACAACTATATCTTAATCTGAACCGATTTCCATGAAACTTTGCACACATTATTCTTGACTTAATTTAGTACGCTATTCCAAAATTCGTGCGAATCGAAAGATTTTGAGGGACTTTGGTGCACCATTTATCAAAAATCGGGCGAAACTATATATAGAACTATATATCTAAATCTGAATCGATTTTCACAAAACTTAGCACACGTCTTTCTAGATTTAATTCAGTACGCTATGCCAAAACTCGTGCAAAGCGAGAGATTTTGAGGGGCTTTGGTGCACCATTTACCAAAAATCGGGCGAAACTATATATGGGAGCTATATCTAAATCTGAACCGATTTTCAGAAAACTTAACATACATCATTGTAGACCTAATTCATGTCGCTATACCAAATTTCGGGCAAATCAAAAGATATATACGGACTTTGGTACTCCATTTACCTTAAATCGGACAAAAATATATATGGGAGCTATATAAAAATCTTTAACACACATCGTTCCAACCGATTTTCACAAATCGAAATATTTACACATCGTATATATATGACTTAATTAAGTTTTCGCACACATATGCCAAATTTCGTGCAAATCGAAACATTTACCTAAAATCGGATATATATGGACAATTTATATAAAATTTTACACACATCGGAGACGAAAATATATATATAGGTATATAAAATCGCTATATTTAAATCTGAACCGATTTTTCCCAATTTCAATAGGGTTCGTCCTTGGGCCAAATAAGTGAGCTGTGCCAAATTTCATCCAAATCGGATCACAAATGCGACCTGTACTTTGTTAACAAAAATACATGGACGGACGGACAGACGGACATGCATAAATCGACCTATAAATATTTCATTGAAATAAATATGTTTTTCTAATTTTTTTAAATGAAATTTTTTATGTTTTTATTAGTTTCTCCTTTTATTTTTGTTTAGAAAAAATATTATTCATATATGACTCAAAAAAACGGCATTAAATAAAAAAATAACACAGTCATAAATAAATGCAACAACGTCGCAAAATTAAAAAAAAAAACATTTTTTTGCTGTTAAATGCCAATTATAATTTACATTAAATATTTAACTAAATTTTGACATAAATACGTCATTTATCTTATAAAATGCACACATACTGATGGACACACATACACATATAAGAGAAATGCAGTAACTGTGAAATAGCTAGCTGAATTTGTATATATTTTTTATTTCTACAACAACAACAAAAATGTCTAATTTTCTGTTTGTCATTTTCTGCATAATGTTTAACAAATGAGTGTATAATTAAAACATTTATTTAGCAAAAAATTAAAACAACAAAAAAACACAAAAAAGCTTCGGATGGCAACCAACAATTTTTCAAAACAATACAATGAATGCAAGATAGGCGGAAAAACTAGAGAGTGTTTGTGTGTGTGTGAACACATTTTTTTTATTGTTACAATTACATTTTAAGGAAAATTAGTTTTTTAGTAGGGTAGCTGATTTTGTTTTGTGTTGTCTGCCACAAGGGCGTAGGCGTAGAGGGCCAAAGGGGTTCGCGAAGATTTTGAAGTAAGGAAAATTTTCAAAATATTGAATTCGATATTCTTCGAGCCAGTATCTACTGATGGAACGTCAGAGACAGTTAGTCTTTACTTTCTGCCATTTTGGGTAGCTACGGTTATGCTTATTGATAGGGTGTTGGACCACTTGTTTTATCGGTCTGTCTGGCTGACTGGCTGCCTGCTTGATTTGATGAATTAAACAATGTGTTGATGAGTATGACAAAATGTCTGCTGATGATGATGCTCCTCCTCATCCTCATACACAAGAAATGCATCATTTTTACAACTGCAGATCAGCCAGTCAATGGTTCGGTCGACAGTTCAGTTAGCATATATTTGCCTTGCTTTATTCATTAAACAGATGAATATTTTTTTTTTCTGTGAGTACCGTACCCACGTTGTGCCCCAGGTCTGGCGTTTCTTTTTTATTCAAGTTAATGATTTAAACGGCAAATAAACAAATTACACATCAAAAGTCATGTTGCCAATTAATAAAAAAATACAGGCAATTTTTTGCCGCATTGTTAATTTACAAGATCAGATCATAATGCAAAAGAAAAAAGAGAACACACACAAAATGTAAAAAAGGAGACATTGTTTGGGTTGGGGGCATCTTCAATGGAAATAAAACTACTTTTGATGATGATGCTAGATTAAAATAAATTAAAAAATTTCATTTTAATATAAGATAATGTATTAACAAGGCCAGAATTCCAAATTGTGATTTTATGAAAAAAAAAATTTTTTTTGTCGTGTCGAAGGACCAACATTTTGTTTTGAAAATTATTTTAAATAATAATATATTTTGTGTTTTACTTAGTAAAATCTTATTTATGAAATTAATTTATTTTTTTCAAAATAAATGTTAATAAAAAATATTTTTAGAAACTCCACGACCTTCAAAAAAAATGTTTTTAGAAAATCCACGCTACTGAGTTGAGTTTCGAAAAAAACTAACAGTAAGGAAAGTAGTAAAGTTGGACTGGGCCGACTATATGATACCCTTCACCACTTTGGGTATATTATACATATGTAACCAAACAGTTGTCGCGTGTTTGTTATATATCTATATCTGAACCGATTTCAGGGAAACTTGCCAGAAACTAATTTATATTACTTCAGTACGTTCAGCCGATTGACACGGCTTAGTTATGGATCTTGGATTGCAAAACGAAATATATATAGGGTATTTGATGCATCAATTACCTTAAATTGGATGAAAATATATATGGGAGCTATATCTAAATCTGAGCCGATTTTCACGAAACTTTGCACACACCATTCTAGACTTAATTCAGTACGCTATGCCAAATTTCGTGCAAATCGAAAGATATATAGGGTCTTTGGTACACCATTTACCTTAAATCGGACGAAGATATATACGGGAGCTATTTCTAAATCTCAACCGATTTTCACGAAACTTTGCACACATCATTCTAGGCTTAATTAAGTACGCTATGCCAAATTTCGTGCAAATGAAAAGATTTCCAGGAACTTTGGTGCACCATTTACCTAAAATCGGACGAAAATATATATGGGAGCTATATCTAAATCTGAACCGATTTTCACGAAACTTTGCACACATCATTCTAGACTTAATTCAGTACGCTATGCCAAATTACGTGCAAATCGAAAGATATATTTACCTTAAATCGGACGAAAATATATATGGGAGCTATATCTAAATCTGAACCTGTTTTTCCCAATTTGAATAGGGTTTGTCCTTGGGCCAAACAAATGAGCTGTGCCAAATTTCATCCAATTCGGATCATAAATGCGACCTGTACTTTGTTCACAAAAATACAGACGGACATGCGTATATCGACTCAGAAAGTGATTCTATGCATATTCTCAAAAGGAACCATGGGTCCATCTCGATTATTTTTGCCTGTTACAAACATATGCACTAAGGCATAATACCCTGTACCACAGTGTGATGAAGGGTATAAAAATCCACGCCCTTCAAAAAATGTTTTTAAAAACCACGCTACGAAAAAAATATTTTTAAAACATCCACGTCTTTGCAGAGCCCTTCAAAAAATGTTTTTAAAACATCCACGCCTCCCATTAGACTTAAAAAATATATATTTATAAAATGTACACCTCTATAAGGACCTTAAACATATTTTTAAAACACCCACGCCTCTGCTAGGACCTTAAAAATATTTTTAAAAAATCCACTCCTCTGGTAGGACCTTAAAAATATTTTTAAAACAACCACGCCTGTGCTAGGACCTTAAAAATCCACGTCTCGGATTAGTCTTTTAAAATATATTTAAACCAAAAATGATAAAAAAAATGAGATGGACTGAAAAAATATTTTTTTTTTTTTAAATTCACGCATGTATTAAAATTAAAAAAAAATATATATTTTTAGAAAATATAAGGCGTATATTAGTACTTTAATTTTTTTCTACAAATCTTCACATGCATAAAGACTTTACAAGACATTTTTTTAAAATAATACATTTTTTAAAAAAATGTATTAGGACCTTAAAAAATATTAAAAAAATGGCATGCCTGTATTAGTACTTAAAATAATTTTTTTTATTTACTCAACGCCATCGTCTGGCCTATCAAAAATATTTTCTTAAAAATCCGCGCCCACGACTGGCCTATGAAAATATATTTTTAAAAAAATCCATGCCTTCAGAAAATATTTTTGGAAAATCCAGACTTTTGTGTAGATAACCACCTAAAAGTATGCATCACACATTATAGATAATTTAAATTTAATGTGTATTAATTTTTATTTTCTACAGTAAATATGATTTTATATTTCTTTGGCTTTTAAATTCCATTCCCCCTCCTCTTCTCTCCCCTTTTTCATTAAACCACCAAAAAATCTGTTCATTCCCAAAAAACGAAAACACAAAATATTTGCCGACAAATCTGCCACATTAAAGTCCTCTTATCGTGAATGCGGGAGCATCATCGGATTGTAAGCCAGGCGTGAATATGTTAACATGTAAGCATCAAACCATGCCAAGGCGAAAGAACAAAAAACAGCAGCAACAACAACAACGAACAGCCGCCAAAGATAACAGCCACAATTTTGCACTTTTGGCTGATGCTTGACAACAGATTTGGTGTTAAATTTCCTTCAGAGCCCATCCTCCTTCACAAATGAACTTTTTTGACTCAATATGCCGTGGCGTGGCATGGCATATAAAGGATAATATAATGGATGAAATAAAACAGCTCATCATACCACCAACACCATATACAACAAATATCCTTTTAAAAATTTCCGAAAAAAAGAAATACCCCTGATTTTTGTGAACAACCGCCAGTCACCAGCGTGGTAAACTTCTCCCTGGGGAAATCAACGTTAGATGTCGCATTAAACAGCAACAAGGGCTACAACAACAACAACATCTGACAGATTCAAATAACATCTTTAAGAGCTTAAATTTGTATAAAATTGCAGGTCGTAAAAATTTGTTTTTTGTTTCGGTGTGGAATTTGTGTGTGGTGAGTAAGGAGAAGAGATATTGGTGCTTGATGTGTGAAAAATTCACACCACACACACACATGAATATACGTTGCGGGAGAGTTTGTCAAAAAAGAGTTCTTAAAATGTTCACATTTTCCAAAAAACAAAAACCCCGAAAACATCAACACCATTTGCCTTCTAAATCCACCAAATTTTATGGCAGGTTTTTTGGGTGGCTTTTCAAAAAAAAGAACAACAATCGCCGAAAAAATTGCGGCAACGTTAAGTTTTATGGGAAAACTTTGGCGTAACCACCCAAACCCAAAAGAGTTGCTTTATTTCATCGTCACCATGGCTTCCTCCTTGAAGTGTCGTTGATGTGTCCTTTTTTGGCCCGCCATCACATATCATCTGCCATATCTGTGTGGTAATGTTTTAGCACTTATTTGACAGTTGATGGAAAAAAACGGTTGATGTTTTGAACTTGCAGGAAAATAAAATACAATACACCTTTAACCTAAATCGTGTGTGTGTGTGTCACACATACACATCATTTAAAACACCAAGAGGTAATGTTACGTTTGCGAGGGAAGGAGCAAGCTTTCCTGTTTGGTGTTTCGAAGTGACTCTAATGAGGTCGTTAAGCTGTTTTTATGTTGTTGTTGCGGTGTTTTATGACAGGATCATGGAAGACAAACCTCGTTTTTTTTTCATTTTTTTTTGGGAAGGATTGACTTTGGAAAATATTTTTAAAAATCCATAGGTAGACCTCTAAAAATTATTTTTAAAAATCCATATGTAGACCTCTACAAATTATTTTTAAAAATCCATATGTAGACCTCTAAAAATTATTTTTAAAAAATTCAGACCTCAGAAAATATTGTTAAAAAATCCATGCCTATAGGCAGACCTCCAAACATGTTTTTAAAAAATCCACGCACATAGGTAGGATTCAAATTATTTTTTTAAAAAATCCACGCCTATAGGTGGACTTTAGAAAATATTTTTAAAAAATACATGCCTATAGATAGACTCCAAACATATATCCACGCCTATTGGTAGACTTTAAAAATATTTTTAGAAAATGCTGGTCTATAGGTAGACTCTAAAAATAGATTCCAAAAATATATTTTAAAAAATACACTCCTTATAGTAGATATTCGAAAATATTTACAAAAAATCCATCCCTTATAATAGGCCCTCAAAAATATTTTTTAAAAAACCCAGGCCTATGGAAAGACTTTGAAATATAAGTTTTTCAAAAGATGTTTTCTTAAAAAATCTAATAGCCTTCGGAAAAAATTCTTAAATAAATATGAAATGAATTTTATAATAGTTTTTATTAAATTATGATTTCATACCCCCAAGAATACAATTTGCTATGTCATATAAATGCGATGATGATGCGATGATACACCAAAGGCGAAGATGACCACACACATACACCTGTTCAATTTTTAAGTATATTCTAATTGGATGTCATAATGCTAAGAATGAATAGATTTTACAAGAACCACTAGAAGAAAAAAAAAAATAAACTAAATGACTGGCAATGCTGTTGCCGTCACCAATGGATTCCGAAATGCTTTAGTCAGCGGCAGAATCAACAACAGCAACTGCCTCAAAATCATAATAGTTCTGCAGATTTCTAAATAAATATCAAGAAATTAAAATGTCAAATGGGGAGAAATATTTTTTTAATAATAATACAGTGGGACATTTTTAAAGCGATATGCAAATGCTCCAATTGTTATAGCGTTGAGACTTGTATTGAATATTTCTCCTCTTCTCGGATGACCATAATTTTTTTATTAATAAAAAAAAATTAACAACAGAAACAGACAAAAATGTTGTCAGCCTCTAGACAAAATCATCGTCGACAACCCAGCCCGCCAGCCATTTCTAGCAAAAACAACAACTGAAATACCTTATCGATTTAATTAAAAATTGCTGAATGTCATATTTGCGTAAATATGATTTGCTGTTGGTGGCAGTTCGGCTGCTTCTCTCTATTCCGCTGCTTACAATTTATTTTTTTTTTTTTTGAACAACTGAAAATAGTTGTCCCACTTATTTCTCGAATAATGAGACAGCACAAATCACAAAATACTGATCGAAATATTTTTTTCGTGTATTTAATTTTTTCGCAATAACGAAATCTCGACTGACCGCAATATTAGAATAAAAAAAAACCAACTAAATTGGGATGAAAAATTTCGTGCTGTCTCATTAAGTATTAGAATTATTGATTTCGGTCACAGAATTTCGAATACATTGTATTGTGCAATGAGTGATTTTAGGTAATTAATAATTATTATAAGCGGCTAAGTTTATGAACAAAATTTGAAATTAAAATATTAAAAAAGCATTCGAGATTGCAAAAAAATATAGTGTTTAAAAATAATATTTTTTAAAAATCCACGCCTGGAGATAGACTTAAAAAATATTTTTTAAAAAATCAACGCCTGGGGATAGCCTTTAAGAATATTAAAAAACTACGCTTGGGGATAGACTTAAAAAATATTTTTGAAAAATCCTCCTCCTCCTCTCCTGGGGATAGAATTGAAACAAAATATTTAAAAAAAATCCACACCTGTGGATAGTCTTTAACCAAGTATTTAAAAAAATCTATGCATTTTGGTTTTCGTGGAAAAAATATTTTTAAAAAATCCACGCCCGTGGATCCTCCTCCTCCTCTCCTGGGGATAGAATTTAAGAAAAATATATATTAAAAAAAATCCACACCTGTGGATAGTCTTTAACCAAGTATTTAAAAAAATCCATACATTTTGGTTGTCGTGGAAAAAATATTTTTAAAAAATCCACGCCCCGTGGCTTGAAATGGAAATAGGGATAAACTTAAAAAATATTAAAAAATAGAAATAGGGATAGACTTAAACAATATTTTTAAAAAAATCACGCCTGGAGAATTAAAAAAAAATATTTTTAAAAAAAATCATGTCTGGAGAATTAAAAAAAAAAATGTTTTTAAAAAATCCACACCTGGGGATAGAACTAAAAAAACATATTTTTAAAAAATCTACCTGTGAATAGAGTTTAAAAAAATTCCCGCCTGTGAATTGACATCAGAAAAATATTTTAAAAAATCCATTCCTCTAATGAATCCTTGAATAAATATTTTTAAAATATATACCTCTGGGGATAGAATTATATATATTTAAAAACACACTCCTTTAATAGATCCTTGAAAAAATATTTTTAAAAATCAACGCAATTAATAAAAATTTTAATAAAATTTTAATAAAAAAGTCGTTAAAAAAATATTTTTAAAAAATCTACGTAAATATTTATAGTAAAAATTAAAAATTATTTTAAACATATATTTGTTCATTGAAAAATATTTAAAAAAAATATATATTTATTGTTTCAAAAAATATTCAGCTCTGGCAATATTAAAAAAAAATATTTCAAACCTAATTTGGGAGTTTTTGTTTGTTTCCAATTTATTTATTCCATAAATCTGAAGTGCTGACTTTAAAAGCATTTTCATTTTTAATTGCCCCCCACTTATAAATAATAATACCCTTAATATTATTATTTGTTTTTACAATCTCCCAATAAATTTTATTATTTACTACCAAAATGTAAATAAAAATAAAAAAAAAACAAAAACAACACAACTGTCAAAAAAATACATTTTATGACCATGTCGTCTACCGCCAATTAACACAATTTTGTTGTTCGAAAAAAAAAATAAAATAAAGTTAAATAAATAAAAAAAAATAAGTGAAATACAAAAAAAAATGACGCACTAACATTGAAATATCAAAAAGAAAATGTCAAAAAACGTGTTTTCGTAACAACCAAAGAAGAAGAGAGCCCAGAGAGAGTGGTCGAAAAAAAAAAGACAATCACTAACAAAATAAACAGAAAAAAAGAACAAAACAAACAATGTCATTCATTGTTATCTTCTCAGGTCCCAGGTTTAGTTCGGTTTGTTGATGAACAAACAGCAAATTACCTACCAACCTATCCACATTTCTTCCATTACCTTTTCAGGTTATAATTTATGACAGCCAGGGGAAGATAAAATATAACACCCTCTACCGCCCTCACACAATATTTGTATTTGAAGAAACAAATTGTTTTGATTTTGTTTTCTTCCATTATTTGTTAATTGTTGTGTTAAAAAATCAAATCAATATAGTAAAAAAATATGTAGGTCGGCAAAAGTTCTTAAAGAACTTGTTTCACTTAAATAAATATACAATTTACAATCTCAACAAAAAAATTATTGACTCTTTTCTCATGTGTGTGTGTAAACAGGAAACTAAATCATGTTTTTTTGAAAAATACATTTTTTCAATTTCAATTAATTTTTTTATGAAATCAATTTTTGTTATCGAGATGGAATTCTTAGATTTCAATACCAAACATTAGGAGAAAAATTAATTAACAGGTTTTTAATGTCAGGGAAGTGTTATCATTCATCGATCGAGTGATATATAACAGCAACAGTAAAACAATCAATAGAAGAAGATAAGACCCGAACAGCGATTTTGATTTTAGTTATCAAAATGACGACAACATAAAACTGAAATAGTTTTTCAATAGTGTTTCTAATCAGAATATTCTGACTGATAGGCAATTTGGGGAATGGGCTCAACGGCGCACCTGAAATATTCTCAAATAAGGCATATACGCGGTTGAATTTAATAAAATATATTTTTAAAGGTCAATAATTGTGGATTTTTTAATAAGCTTCACCACACTGTGGTACAGGGTATTATGTCTTTGTGCATATGTTTGTAACAGGCAAAAATAATCGAGATAGACCCATGGTTCCTTTTGAGAATATGCATAGAATCCCTTTCTGAGTCGATTTATGCATGTCCGTCTGTCCGTCCGTCCATGTATTTTTGTTAACAAAGTACAGGTCGCATTTATGATCGGATTTGGATGAAATTTGGCACAAGTCATTTAATTGGCCCAAGGACGAACCCTATTGAAAGTGGAGAAAATCGGTTCAGATTTAGATATAGCTCCCATATATATTTTCGTCCGATTTTAACTTATTGATGCATCAAACTCCCAATTGTTGTCCGAGTGAGCACAGAGTATTGAATTAGGTCTAGATAGTTATATGCCAATGTTTGTTGATATCGGTTCAGATTTAGATATAGCTCCGATATATAGTTTCGTCCGATTTAAGGTAAATTGTGCACCAAACTCCCAATATTGGCCCGATTGAAGCAAAATTTAGCACAGAGAATTAGGTCCCGACTGATGTATGCGAAATTTCTATAGCTACAGGATATTGTAGATATTAACATGTCTTGCATGTACCCATAGTGGTGTATCATATAGTCGGCCCCGTCCGACTTTTGAACTTTCCTTACTGTTTTTTTTAATATTTTTGTTCAGGGTTCATTTTTTTGAAATATTTTTCAACGACAATCAATAAGTGTGGATATGCTTAAATTATTTTTTATAGAACTCCGTTCCATTAATTTTCGCGGATTCTTAAAAACTGTTTTTAAAGGTATATCATTCCGTGTGAATTTTTTAAAAATATTTTTAAGATTCACCAAAAAATTATTTTTCATGGTCCAACAACAGGCACGGATTTTATAAAAATATTTTTTTGCGTTCTTATAGAGGCGTGGACTTAAAAAAAGGTTTTCAAGGTCCTTTAATAGGCTTGGGTTTATTTTTCAAATATTTTTTCAAGGTCTTTTGACAGGGTTGTTTTTTTAACATTTAATTGTGGAACGACAGCTTGAGATTTTTTTTAAGAATATTTTTAATCAACAATAGAGGACTTTTTAAAAACAATAGAAAAATATTCAAAGTATCAACAAGTTTGGGCTATTAATCTAATATTTTGTAATAAGGCTTTCATTAAACTTCAGAAGTCTTCCCTCAACTTCCGACATGCCGATTATAACAAAATGTTGTTCTATTTGTTTGATTTTCTTGTTGTTGTTACTATTACGAAATTAATTACAAACATGTTGCAAACAAACAAGCAGAACAGAAGAAAATTAAGTTTTAAGAAAAACTCTTCATTGATGATGAAAGAAAAAACTCTTCGACATAGTTAAAATGAAAAAGAAACACAGAAGAAAAAAATCAAGAAAACGGAAATAGACATGAAATTGGAATGCGGCGGACGGCCGACCGGCAATAATGTCCTAATGAAGGCCAAACTAACAAGAAATGTTGTTTCTGCTGTTGTTGTTGGTGAAGAACATTAAAACTTTGTTGTTAACAAGAAAGTGGTAATGGCAAAAAAGAAAAACTAAACACTAAAGGTTGGCTGACTGTGAAGGTGTTGAGTGATAATGATGGCTCCCTCTCTCTCTCTCCCACGCTGTTGATGTTTTGATGTGTCTTTAAGTTTTATAAGCAATTTTGGGGATAATACAAAAAAACTATTAGAAGATGTATTAGCATTGGGAAAAAGTAGAAGAAAAAGAGGAATTTGCTGTTTTTTTCTGGGTGGGAGAACCAAACAAAAGTTATTAGCAAGCCATTCAAGGGATTAGTTAAAGTGGAAACATTTATTGTGCTGTATGTTGTGTGAAGAAACATTAATGGATTTTTTTGTTTGTTTTTGTGGTGAAGTTAATAAGGATTTGATTCCCAGAATATGGGAAGGAGTTTGGAGAGGTATATAGAAGCTAATTAAAAAAAAGTAAATAAAAATACAAATTCAAGCTTTCAATAGAAAAATATTTTTTGCAAGATCGACGATTGTTGGTGGAATTTAGAAAATATTTTTGAAAAATCCACGACAGTTGATGGACCGTAAAAAATAATTTTAAAAATCCACGAAATCCACAAAAACAATCAACGCCTGTTGGTGGACTTTAAAAAATATTTTTAAAAAATCTACGACTGTTTATAGACAAAAATATTTTAAACCAGTAAGGAAAGCTCAAAAGTCGGACGGGACCGACTATATGATACCCTTCACCACTTTGGTTACCAATCTGAAATTTATGAAAATTTGAATGTCAATCTTCGAGCAAAATATGTAAAAGATCTATATATAAATGAACACAGTGCGCTATCCAAAATTTATCTCGACACAAAATCCAATACAAAACTTGACATGCATCAATCTAGACCTAATTCAAAACTGTAAAATTTTTTCTCAATCGGACAAAAATCTATTGTATTGTATATATATGGGAGCTATATCTAAATCTGAACAAATTTCCACAAAACTTCGCATACATAAATTTGGACATAACTCAGTACGCTGTGCAAAATTTTGTGCCAATCGGTCTAAATTTGACTCATTTCGTGCTCCATTTACATAAAATCGGATGAAACTATATATGGGAGCTATATTTAAATCTGAACCGACTGAAGTTAGCATGTTTCAATCTAGACCTAATTCAGTTCTCTGTGCAAAATTTTGTTTCAATCGACCTAAATTTGACTCTTTGGTGCTCCATTTACATAAAATCGGACGAAACTATATATGGGAGCTATATCTAAATCGGAAGCAGTCCCAACACAACTTGACATACATTAATCTGGGCCTAATTTAATACTCTATGAAAAATGTTGTCTCAATCGGACAAATATTGGCCGTATGGAGATCCATTTACATAAAAACGGAACAAACTATATATGGGAGCTATATATAAATCTGAACCGACTGAACTTAGCATGTTTCAATCTAGATCTAATTCAGTACTCTGTGCAAAATTTTGTTTCAATCGAACAAATATTGGGAATATGGTGCACCATTTACTTAAAATCGGACTAAACTATATATGGGAGCTATATCTAAATCTGAACCGATTTTCTCCAATTTCAATAGCGTTCGTCCTTGAGCCAGATACGTGACATGTGCCAAATTTCATTCAAATTGGATCATAAATGCGGCCTGTACTTCGTTCACAAAAATACATGGACGGACAGACAGGCGGACATGCGTAAATCGACTCAGTGATTCTATGCATATTCTCGAAAGGAACCATGGGTCTATCTCGATTCTTTTTGCTTGTTACAAACATATGCATACATATGTGGTACACTGTACCACAGTGTAAGAAGGGTATAAACATCTAGGCCTGTTGATGAACATTAAAAAAATAATTTTAAAAATCCACGACTGCTTAATGCCATTAAAAAATACTTTTAAAAAAATTAAACACCTGTGGGTAGGCATTCAAAAATATATTTAAAAAATCCACGCCTGTTGATGGATATTAAAAAATAAACCTAAAAAAAATTTTTACAAAAAATCCACCCCTGTTGAAGGACCTTAAAAATTGACCTAAAAAATATTTTAAAAAAAAATCCACGCCTGTTGAAGGACCTTAAAAAATGGACCTAAAAAATATTTAAAAAAATCCACCCCTGTTGAAGGACCTTAAAAAATGGACCTAAAAAATATTTTTTTAAAAAATCCGCCCCTGTTAAAGGACCTTAAAAATATTTATAAAAAATCCACGCCTGCTTATGGACCTTAAAAATGTTTTTTAAAAAATCTACGCCTGTTGATGGTCAATGGAAACATATTTTAAAAAATCCACACCTATTGGTGGAACCTAAAATCGCGTAGGGTTGGTAGGGTATTGGGTAGGGGTTTAACACAAAATGGCTCCAAAAATTAAATATGGCAAATAGTTTATAAAAGCGTCTTTGGTGGTCTTAATAACTAATTTTAAATCCATTTTTTAATAAATAATAATTTGTATTTTAATTTCTTTCTCATTTTAGGTAAGTTTCAATGGATTTCCTTCATGAAATTGTAAACACCCTTCAGTGGTAATTAAGGATTTTTAGTTAAGGATTTTTTTATAGCTTTTTTTAATTAATAAAAATAATTGAAAAATATTTTAAATACATCTGCAAAAAAATAGTTAATTTTTGTTAACTGAAAAAAATAATTTGAAAATTATAAAAATAGAAATTCAATCCGAATTCGTAACGAAAAAATGATGTTGCTTTAGCAAAAAAAAAAAACATTATTTGATCGAGTTGTTTAACAAAACTTTGCCTAAAAGTATACTGCACTATAGGCATTTAAATAAAAATATTTAAATATAATTTAAAACATAAATTCCAATCCTGAAAGTAGGCAACATATTTAAATGGATTCTATTAAATGGGCTATAATAAAACTGTTTTTTTTAATATTATTACAACCCAACAAAATTCTCAGAAGATCTTCCTATTTAAATTGTCCAAAATTTTAACCTAAAAGTATGCACCCGTATATGTCATAATTTATCAAAATTACATTATATTATTTTTTAATTTATATAAATTCAAAAAAATTCATTCTTTAAAACTTTTATATTTTAAAGTAAATAGAAATTTTAATTCCCAAATTTATGTTCTCCTAAAAGTAGGCAACATTTTATGAATTTATGTTGCATAAAGAAAATTTAAATTTTTAATTAGCTTAGCTTTTGTTGTCCCCATGTAATTATTCAAATCATCAACAATAACAACAACACAATAACCACTAATCATAAATTTTACACAAGCCTTTCAATCTTATTAATTATGAGGAATTACACGAACAAACACACACACACAAACAAATAACCGCATGCATAATGACACACACATTGATTAAATATAGATGTGACCCCAAGAAGAAGCCGATATATTTAGATCAAATAACTTCCTCCTATTAGCGAAGGGGGGGCATCCATCCACCGATCTTCTTGCATAACTTGCTATGGGAAAATAAATATTTTCTCTTTGGGGAAAATTCAAAACACTCAGTCATTTGATAGGTTTTTATTTTCAGGCTACATTGCTGAACATTTAGCGCTTATACGCGCATATCTGTCTGTAATGGTCCATTTGAATGAAGGGCCGGCCGGTCGGCTAGCCTTTCCTTGCTTAGTTAGTTGTTTCGCCAAGGCGCAATGGTGGCTAACAACTAACAACAACAACCAATAAACCCGCCATACGTTATATAGTATTAACGTTGACATTATGGGACATTATGCCAACAGTTGTCATAATTTATGACAATTATGATGGTGGCAAGTGTGTGGCCGAAAAAATAACAACAAACAAATAGCAAAAAAAAAACTATAAAACAGAATGAAATGTTGTTTGTTGTTTTTTGCATTACAACAAAAAAGTATTCATGAAAAAGTATCTCACAAAAAAATTTGTTGTTTTATTCTGCTTGCTGCATATGAAGCATAGCATAGTAGAGAGCTGCGTTGTTTTTGTTTTTATAACCAATGCATGTGTTGCATGCCACACAGATATAAAATACCTTAACAACAGATATTCTATATAACTTGTATAGAAAAAGAAAATAAATAATATTCATGAGTTGGATTTTTATTTCGCTACGAAAAAACAGCTCATAGTACAATTTCTTTTTTGATTTTATTTTCTTCTTCATATTTTTTTTACTTTTGCTCGCTCGAATTATGAATTATTATTAGAATTAGCATATTTATTGCAATGGTTTTTGTGGTTTCGGTCTTTCAACGTCAATACATTGTTTATGGCTTGGCTATTTTAGCACAAGAACAGCAACAAAAACAACAACACACTAAATGTTCAACATATGCTTAAGATATTAACTATTAGAAATATGTTTAGATAAGGCAGAGGCGACGTTAAGTTTTTATTTTTGTAGAAGACTAAACAAAATTTAAAGTGGCGGGATTTTATTATAAACAAAAATTAAAAAATTAAAAATAATTCAAAAAAATTTATTTTAAAAATCCCCTGGAAGTATGCAACAAGATAAAGCAATGCTTTTCTATTTGGATTCGAGTAAATATTGATTTTTGGAATGTTGTATATTTGAGGCTTCCAAAAAATATTTTTTAAAAATCCAAGCCTTGTGACAGGACCTCAAAAAATGTTTTTAAAAAGCCATATCCAAATATGTTTAAAAAATCCACCCTTGTGATTTTGAAAACTCCATATCCAAATATTTAAAAAATATCCATGCCTTGTGATAGGCCCCCAAAAATATTTAAAAAAAAATCCATGTCTTTTGATAAGCTCCCTTAAAAATACTTTTAAACCAGTTAGCGGAGCGGTATAGTCGGATGGGACCGACCATACGATACCCTACATAACTACCACAGAACTCTATTTTTCTGCGGATTTTTATTTCGAGCCTGGGTAATATTTCGTGTTTTCGGTCCACTTCATTCCAAAATTATTATCTGATCTTCACCAAATTTATAGGCGTTGTCCCTGATCATAACTGGAACCTCATGGTACATTTCAAAGCGATCAGCGATATATTTCCACCTCTAATGTGGTAATGGGTTACTAAATAAAATGTCAGTACGTAAGCACCTGTAAATATATAAGTGTAACTCTCACATCTGAGTACATACGAACATATATTTGGTATCAATTTAAAAGCCAACCGCTCCTCTTGTATACGCTATCAACTTCTCGGCTCTATGCCCTTCAGGACTAAATATATACGCTATAGAATACAAATTTTTTCATTTTTCACACAAAAGTCCATTTGACCCAATCCCCTTCTCCATGTAAAAATTCGAGCTGTTTGTGCCATAATTGCGGCCTTTGGAGCGACCAGAAAATCAGACAAAAATAAAGTTTTTGGTGCATTTCATTCCCCAAATATTAAGCGATCTTTGCCAAAAACAATAGGGGTCTTCATTGGGCAGAACCGATCCTACATGCAAATGTTCATGAAGATTGGTCCATAACTATAGCCTGTATATAAATTATTATATGGATGGACAGACGGACGGATCGACTCAGCTAGTCGAGATATTACGATCGGTATACCTAAAGGTGGGACTGGGACCAATATTTCGCGGCGTTACAAACTCTTGGGGCTGCACAAAGCTAGAATACCCTGACAAGATAGTTCTGCAGGGTATACAAATCCATGCGTTAGATAGGCTCCCTTAAAAATAGTTTTAAAAAATTCATGCCTTGCGATAGGCTCTCAAAGGTATTCTTAGAGAAATCTACATTTTGTGATAGGCTCCCTTTAAAAATATTTTTAAAAAATTCATGCCTTGTGATAGGCTCCCTTAAGAATATTTTTAAAAAATTCACGCCTGTGGATAGTCCTTAAAAAAATATATTTTAAAAAATCCACGCCTGTGGATAGTCCTTAAAAAATATATTTTAAAAAATCCACGCCTGTGGATAGTCCTTAAAAATATATATTTAAAAAAAAATCCACGTCTTGTGAGACACATTTAAAAAATATTTTTTTAAAAACTACACGGCTGGTGCATACTTTTAGGGGCAAGAGTATGCTTAATTAAATGTTATTTTTTCTGCAAAATTTTATATTTTCCAATTAATAAATTAATGGAAAATAATTTCTTTGTAGAAAATATTCAAATAAATTATTTTCTGTTTTCCCACCTTCATTTTTGTTTTCTCCCAATTAAAAACCAATTTTTATTTCTTTTTCTTGGTTTAGCAAACCAAAAATTCTTATTTGTTTTTTGCCTCAAGGCAAAAAGAAAATTCTCAGGTGTTTTTGATTAGCTCATAATAATAAATATATCATACCTTGATATATTTTCATCATATATATAAATTAAAAAAAAAAACAGAAATTTTCAAATAATATTTCGAAACATGTGTTCATTTCGGAACCCTTGAAGAGCGTACTCAAAATAAAATTTGTGTGCGTTTTCTTTTTTTGCATAATTAAAATATTATTAAGAAATTTCCTTAATGATCAGTTTTTTTCTTGTTCTTATCTAAACAAAATATATCAACAACAGCAACAACATACAAAGAAATCTAAATATTTTTTTTGTGGCTCACAAAAAACTAGTATATTTTGTTTTGTAAAATAAACAACAACAATGCAGAAGAATTTCATGTGGAGCAGCAGCAGCATCATCATCATTGAGAATTGCTCGTTGTATGGATATCTACTGCTAATTGTTTCAAGTACCATGTGAAGAATATTTATTGTGAATATTATCAAGAAAGTGGAAATATTATTGGCCAGAAGCCAATTAGCAAGCTATGCAATAATATATAATAATAAATAACAACAACAATAAATTTGGAGGTAATTTTTGTAGGTAAGCCAGAGAATAAAATGTTAGGAAAAAAATTAAATGCGAAAAAAAAAATTTAAAAAAATATGTTTTTCTTTTAAATTATTTTTTATAAAAAAAGTAATTTATTAAGAAATATTTTTTTTTACAAAAAAAGAATATTTAATTCTAATGACGTCTCACAAAAGGCCAATTAAATCAATCAATTTTCAAATTATAAATTAAATTAAGACAGCCGTATGACATACCCACAATTGATGTCAAGATGGCTGGGGAGACAATGAACGCACACATACATCGAACATTAGACAGCATATAAAACAATTCCAATAAAATTAAATTCCTAACGCATCGTTCAAAGAACAAACAAAAGGAAAAGAAGTAGAAGTACAGAGAAGAAGAAAAAAACTGCGCATATAATTATTAGATTTTCTCTTCAGCTAACGACGTGATATCGCGTAATGTCATATTAAATTGACATTTTCTTTTTTATTTTACACATTGTGTATTGGCTGGCACCCATGTATCATCTGACATGTCACACAGGCAGCACACCATTCACACAAATGCAAAATATTTACACACACACAAATGAACTGAAATGAAAATGATCCACACGCACATTGGAATCCTGAATTTTCTTCTTGTGTGTTAATATAATTAAAATGCAAAACGTGTTTTTGTATTAAGAATATAATAATAATACAAATAAGAAATGAACAAAAAATTGTTCACTCAGAACCTCATGAAACTGAACGAAATAATCAAGTCATGGGAAAATCAACACGCAGAAATAGGTTTGGGTGGGTGAGTTGTCACTTAGCGTAATGTAATTGAAAATGAAAAATTGTAGAAGAAATGTTTGTGTTTTTTTCACGATATAAAAATTAGGAATTTCATTTGATAATAGGAATTTTTTATTAAATTGGTGCCTACTTTTAGGGGCTCAAATAAATAAATTACTTTTATACAAAAATTGGTTTCAATAAAATCAACAAATTTTAAAAGAAACCTAATTATTTTGGAATTTCTTTCCATATATATTATTAATATATATGAATTAATCAATCCTCATTAATGTGGTGCATACTTTTAGGCAAAAAATACCAACAAATTAAATTATGCAAAACAAATAAATACACTTATTCACGATTGTGTAAAGACCAAATTGTAAAAGAAATGTTTGTATTTTTTTTTTCAATTTATAAAAATTAAGAATTTTATCTGATAACAGGAATTTCTTATTAAATTGGTGCCTACTTTTAGGCGCTCAAATAAATAAATTACTACTCTACTATATTTGGTTTCAATAAAAGCAACAAATTCTAAAAGAAACCTAATAATTATTTTAGAATTTCTTTCCATATATATTATTAATATTTATGCATTAATCAAACCTCATTAATGTGGTGCATACTTTTAGGCAAGATAATACCAACAAATTAAGTTATGCAAAACAAATAAATACACTTATTCACGATTGTGTAAAGACCTAATTTTTTTTTTTTTTTTTTTGAGATTTTAAAAATTATTTGAATCTTTTAAAAATATGTTTGTGTGGCTTTAATTTAGGCGTGATTTTTATAAATATTTTTTTATAAACTGTCGGTAGGCGTCGATGTTTTTAAATTATTTTTCTATGGGCCCCTTTCGATGTATATTTTTTAGTATTTTTCTGTGGGCTATTTCAAGGCTAATTGTTTTTAAATATTTGTCTTTGGGACTACTTAATGGCGTATATATATATATATATATATATATATATTTTAAATATTTTTCTGTAGACTATTTCTAGGCGTATATTTTTTTGTCTATTGACTTAGAAATACTTTTCAAATGCATATATTAGATGTGGATTTTTATTATAAACTATTTTTTCTTAGACTATTACAAGGTGCTGATTTTGTTTTATTTTATATATATTTTTTTTTTTTTTTTTTGAAATATTTTTATGGAATATCTTAAGGCTTAGATTTGTTTAAAAATATTTGAATGTTTTAAGGTGTTTTTTATAATATTTTTCATCGAAGTTTTTAAAAATTATTTCAAGGCATAATTTTTTAAATATATTTTTGATTAAATATCTTTCAGATTGGATTTTTTTAATTATTGTTTAAAAGCTATTTCAAGGCGTAGATTTTTTTAATTTTTTTTAATAACAAAGATTTGTTCTAAAATATTTTTTTTTCTATTTTATGGCCCAGATTTTTTAAACAAATATTTTTTAAGGACCACTTTATGGTGTAGAGTTTTTATACCCTACACAACCATGTTGTCAGGGTATTCAGGGTATTATAGTATTGTGTGCATCCCCAAGAGTTTGTAACGCCGCGAAATACTGGTCCTAGACCCACCTTTAAGTATACCGATCGTCATATCTCGACTAGCTGAGTTGATCCAGGCATGTGTGTCCGTCCGTCCATCTGTCCATTATAATTTGTAAACACGATACAGGCCACAGTTATGGACCAACCTTTACGAAATTTTGCATGTAGGATGGGTTCTGCCCAATGAAGATACCTATTGTTTTTGGTAAAGATCGGTTAATATTTAGCGGCTAAAATGGACCAAATATTTAATTTTTGTCGGTGTTTCTGGTCGCTCCAGAGGCCGCAATTATGGCCACAACATCGCGAAATTTTACATAGAGAAGGCGATTGAGCCAAAGAATAAGCATGCCTCTTTGATAAAGATTTGTCAATATTTAGCCTCGGGTCAAATGGACTCTGACTTTTGTGCGAAAAATTACAAAAATTTTATTGTATGGCATATATATTAACGCCTGAAAGATGTAGACCCGAGAAGTTGATAGTATATCCAAGAGGAGTGGTTGGCCTTTAAAGTGATACCTATTATATTGTCCTATGTACTCGGATGTGGGAGTGAGACTTAAATATTTACAGGTTCTAACGTATTCAGATATTATTCAGTAAACCATTACAACACTAGAGGACTCAAATAGAACGCTGATTGCTTTGATATGTTCCATGAGGTTCCAGTTATGGTCAAGGACAACGCCTATAATTTTCGGCGATGATGAGATAATAATTTTGGGATGAAGTGGACCGACAACTTAATTTTTTGTGTTTTTTTCGAGTCGATCTATAGGCCACAATTGAAAGCCGTACATCACAACACAACCCACGGTGAAGGGAATATGGACAAGTAATTAGAGGGACTGTACTGAATATTAGTAATATTCGGAAAATATGTCAGTGTAAGCGGGAGGTGCTGTTGACCTCTATTCTCTTGCCCGATTAGAGGTCAACTATCACGTTAGAGTTCAGTGGTAGTTGTGTAGGGTATTATATGGTCGGCCCCGTCAGGGGTGGAGTTTTTAAAAATTATTTTTTTTAAATTATTACCTTCAGGCGTGGATTTTTTGAAAATCATTTTTCAGATTATACCTTCAGGCGTGGTTTTTATTTGAAAATCATTTTTTCAGGTTCTACCTTCAGGCAAGAATTTTTAAGAATCATTTTTTTTCAGGATCTACCTTCAGGCGTGGATTTTTTGAAAATCATTTTTTTTTTAGGATCTACCTTCAGGCGAGGATTTTTTGAAAATCATTTTTGTAGGTTTTACCTTCAGGCGAGGATTTTTTGAAAATCATTTTTGTAGGTTTTACCTTCAGGCGTGGATTTTTTAAAATTTTTTTTCCAACGATTACCTTCAGGCGTAGAAAAATATTTTTCTAGGAGCTAGCTTCAGGCGTGTTTTTGTAATAATTTTTCCAGAGACTACCTTCAGGCTTGGTTTTTTTGAAAACAAATTTTCCAGAGACTACCTTCAGGCATATTTTTTTAATATTTTCGTGAGATTTTCTTTATGGGTAGATTTTTAATGATTATTATTGGAAATACATTTTTAAAATATTTTTAATGGTTATTTTAGGAATAGTTTTTTTTATTATGCGTCGTTTTTGTAAAAAATTAGGCGTAGATTTTCTACAAATATTTTTTAGACTGTTATTAACCGTAGATTTTCCAAAAATATTTTTATATACTGTAAATCCACGCCTTATCCACTCCATCAAAATCTTGTTTTAGACCTTTAAAAATGTTTTTAGAACATTCGGACCTTGTGATATTTCTTTAAACAAATATTTTTAAAAAATCCACGCCTTGGGCAGTCATTTAAAATAATTAAAAATATTTAAATAACCGACGGCTTCAGGTACTCCTTAAAAAAGTTTTTCCAAAAAAATTAAAATATCTACGGCTCTTGGGAATTTTTTAAAAAGTATGAAAAGCCCCAGTGTTCGGAGCAGCATTTGTTTTTGTGACCCTTTATTACTTATAACCCCAGAAGTATGCAACAAATATTAGACTAAACATATTTAAGGCTGCAATTAAATTTCTTAAAATATACAATATTTTTTTCTGCCCAGCAACAAACCTCAATTTCTATCGTTATTATTTAATCCCACCCCTAAAAATATGCCACACACACAAAAAGAAAAATTGCTCTAATTAAGGGAAAAATTAATTACTTTGTGGTGCGAAAAAAAATATTAATTAACTTTCATCTAAAATAATTTTCTTCTCACCGAAGAACAAAAAAACAGAACAACGACACGTAAACCTGAGCCTAATAAACTTGAAGGAGGAACACACACACATAAGAAAAAAAAATGATAAATGTCGACAACACACAGAATATTAACAAGAACAGGAACAACAAAAAGAACAACAACAATAACTAAAAAAGACATGTGTTTTCCATCAAAGAAAATTTGTGTTCACATCATTTGCACTGCAATGAATCAGAAAATGAAAACAAAAAACAACTAAAGGAAAGGAAAAAAAGAAAAGCAAAAAACCAGGAATCTGAGAACATCACGAGAGTGAAAAACACAAAAATTTACATGTTAGCCATCATCATAGAACATGAACTATAGCAGATATAAATGATGGCTAGCAGAACGTACACCCCCAAACAAAAATGAAAAAACAAAAAATACAAAATACTTGGCCAGAGCAACATTTTTTTGTTTTGTATTTTACTTGAAGACCATCAAGAAAATTTCGGAATACCAGACAGCCAGTCAGTCAGACCAGTAACAGTGACTCACGTCTCGAACATTTCAATTTACGCACGGAAAAAAATGACATTTTCCTGACTGGTAGCAGGAGAGAGATGTGACACTATGTTGTGACACAACGGCACCCAAAGACCCATCCCTCCTCCTTCCTTCTTCCCCCTCTCTTCAGCTGGTTTTGCCAGTAATAAGATACACGCATGACAAATTTGCATAGCATGCTTTTAGTATATAGTCTGTAAGAAGGATATTTTTTTGTCGTTTTCCATTTTTTCAGTTTTTGGAAATATTAAACTTGGGCGTATAGTTGTTGAAAAATTTGTTTTGTTGTTGTTGTGTTTTTTTTTTCTACAAGTAATATGAGTGCATGGTGGCTGGGTAATAAAATTAATAATACCATAACGTGACAAATATCACAAGAGAGAGAAAAAATAGTACTAATGCTACCCCTCCCCTCACTCCTGTGTTCCATACTCAAACGGCTTGTTTACATTGACTCAAATTTGTAAAATGAAATTTGTTTGGCAAACCCAGTTCAGCTCTATGATGAGGGAGGAGGGATTTTTTATTTCACTCGGCAGTTGCCAAAGCAACACGTATTTCCATTTTTTTGGAAGCCAACTTCATAGATGAAATGGAATAATGATGAGAGAGAGGACTTAAAAACAAGATGAACATAATAAATAATGTCTGTCATGGCCACTGCTACTGGCTTGGAAATTTCTAGCCATACTCCCCCCCATACCCATGCACCAGAACATGAAAACGTGTCAGGATTTTCCATGCCAAAAGAAATTATTGTAATCTTTAAATATAGTAGCTACGCACATTTTTTTGTTTGAGGAGGAGGAGGAGTAGGTGTTGAAGGACTCCCATCTCCTGCTGCAAATGCATTCCATAGCGAACAAATATAATAAACTCTATTAAGTTGTTAAATGAAGAAATAGCTCCTTTTCTTCAGGGGGTAGTCCAACTCATCGCCGTCGTCGTTGTCTCTGACGATACGTGACTGGCATTTTTATTTTTTGTTTTAAGTTGTGAGCCCCCACAACAGGTCTTGTTGTTTTTTCTCTCTGTCTTCTGTTAACACTTAAATAAAGATATTTTATTGATGGCAAAAAACGTAAATAAGTAAGAATCCTTGAAGAAGAAAAACTAGTGATAATTTAGTGGTGATAATAAACAGAAAACATGTTGAAACCCCCTGCAGAACTATAATGAATTTTAAATGAGGGAAGAAACAAAAAATCCTTGGTAAATAAATGAAACATTTGAGGAATTTTTTCTACAGCGACAACCTAAAAGTAGGCAATACAATTGAGTAAAATTAAAAATAAAATGAGAAAGATATTTTCAGAAATATTTTGAAAACTTGGAATAAAGGCATACATCTTTTAGATATTATTAAAGATACAATCATGCATTAAAAAAATCTATCTCCTGGCCTTCCTTTTCATTGCAAAACTTCGATCATACAGCTTGACTCGAAAGAGAAAAAACTCACTTTAAATTCATTCAAATTACAGACAATATTCAAATAAATTCAAATAATATATAAAAGGTCTTCTCCTTGAAATAGTCTCTAGGGAAATATTTTCCAAAAAAATCGACATCTTGGAATAGTCCACAGAAAAATAGTTTTAACCAGTAAGGAAAGTAGTAAAGTCGGACTGGGCCGACTTTAATGTATGAACTTTTTTGAGAAATAGCCACGGCGTGGCTTTTGTAAGTTGGGCCTTAAAAAACAAACATTTTTAAGAATTTCATTTTATATTTAGCTTTTCAAAAAACTCTTAAAAAATCCGCCTTGGAAATTAAAAAAAAAAATATTTTAAAAAATTCTCTGCAAATATTAAGAAAAAAAAAACAAAAAATCCAAAATCTTATCCACTAATTTCCATCATTTGCATCACATTCCTTCACCGTCTGTGATTAATGCTGAAATTTACTCACTGTCATTATTTCATTGTGCATAATTTTGTGTGGTGATTAATTGCGGCAAATTTGTTAAGACATAATTTTTACCCGTTTGTCACTGTTTGTGGAAATAAAGGTGAAATATATTCACCGGAAAACATAAATAGCTCATTCACAGTTTCACTCAGACACACACGCACACACACACCCAACCTAATGACCTAAAACTGTCATGAAAAATGTGTACGGAAAAATATTTTCAGCTCTTAATTATTTCGATTTTCTATAAGAATGGGGAACAGTAATTAAATATTTGAAATATGTATTAGAAACAAATTTTACAAAATATTTAAATTATTTATTTAAATAAATTTTAATACATACAAAAAAATTGGTTATATGTATAAAAGTTCTGTGAAATCTTTAAAAAATATTAAATTTTCCAAAAATATTTTCAAATAGCATAACATTTGGAAAAAAACATAAAAAGTATTATTAATTTCTTTCATCGATTTCTAATTCTAAAAATTATATCCCTAATAGTATGCAACATATTTAATATGTTTTTAATATCCCCAAAAGTATGCTCCAAACTTCGTTATGTCTATTATTATTTTACAAACATGTCTGTTTGCAGTAATTTTCAATTTCCGACATTCCGCAAACCTTCCTAAGCTAATAAAAAATCTACTTTCAATGTAAAGCCTATTTTTAGGATAACGATACACACACACAATATGTTGCATATCCCGGGAGGCTTATTTGGGAAACCTCACACCACCATGTAAAACATAATATATCTTCTACATTTAAATTAAACATCAATTTCAATTTACCCCTGCCACCAAAAACAAAAACAAATATTTTTGCCATTTGAATTAAAACAGGTGGGTGGAGACATACACACACACACATGTCTCGCATATGCATCTCACATACAACGAAGGATTAAATTCATAATCAAAATAAAATTAAGCTACTTTTTTTGTTTGGTGTGTGTGCATCTGGTGGTGTGTGTAACATTTCTCTGATATCATGAAAAAAACATGTATCGATTCCATATAACATCATCACCACCACACCACCATGTCCTGTCTTTTTTATTTAAATTACAAAATATTGAAAGGAGGTTGAAAAACAACAACAAAATAAGTGGCTATATTCATATGCTGCTGTTGCTTGACTGACTTTCGTTGTATGTGTTCCGATGTGTGTGCGTTCGTGTGTTTTCAGAATTGTGGAAAATTTGCATTTTTATTAAAATTAATTGATTTGATGCAAATTCAATGTTGAGCTGTTTCATTTTATTTTTACCAATACTCTATGTGCTGTCGTCGCAGCTTCAAAACCTTAAAAAATCCATACGGAAGCTAAGAGGAAGAGCAGAAAAAAAAATAAAATATGAATTCTGCACAAAAACATGATGAGAATATTGTAATACACGTTAGAGTTAAAAAAAAAACCGAAACACAATTTCATATAAAGGATGTGTGGAAAATATGAAAAAGCAGTGTGGATACGTGGTGGAATTGGTGATGATGGTAATGTAGCTCTTCCGTACATATTGAACTGTAATTGCTTTATGAAATATGCTCAATATTGTATCAACTCAGCTTTATTGAGATTTACCATGTCTCTATGGAGGGGTGGAGACGGGGTGTGTTTGGATATTATGAACAAATATATTCAAATAATTTTTATGCAAATTAGTTTCATTTGTGAAGAGTACATGAAAAAACAAGGATGACGGGGATTTTTTTTTTTTTTTTTGACTTCAGTATCAAATGTGTGGAACGAAAAGGGGGAGACAACATCCAACCCAAAAAGTATAAAATAAAAAATGCACGCTTTATGATATGCCCCCAAAATCTATAAGGAAAAAATTCAAAAAAATTCATGCTTTATTATGGGCTCTCAAAAATTAAGAATCCACGCCCTGTGGTAATCCTGAAAAAAAATAAACCACGCTTCCTTAAAAATCCACGTCTTGTGGTAATCCTGAAAAAAATAAAACCACGCCTTTAAAAATCGACGACTTGTGGTAGACCTTAAAAATCCACGCCTTGTGGTAGACCTTCAAAATCCACGCCTTGTAGTAGACCTTAAAAATCCACGCCTTTAAAAATCCACGACTTGTGGTAGACCTTAAAAATCCACGCCTTGTGGTAGACCTTCAAAATCCACGCCTTGTGGTAGACCTTAGAAATCCACGCCTTGTGGTAGACCTTAAAAATCAACGGCTTGTATTAGACCTTAAAATCCACGCCTTGTGGTAGACCTTAGAAATCCACGCCTTGTGGTAGACCTTAGAAATCCACGACTTGTGGTAGACCTTAGAAATCCACGACTTGTGGTAGACCTTCAAAATCCACGCCTTGTAGTAGACCTTAAAAATCCACGCCTTTAAAAATCCACGACTTGTGGTAGACCTTAAAAATCCACGCCTTGTGGTAGGCCTTCAAAATCCACGCCTTGTAGTAGACCTTAAAAATCCACGCCTTGTGGTAGACCTTAGAAATCCACGCCTTGTGGTAGACCTTAAAAATCAACGGCTTGTATTAGACCTTAAAATCCACCCCTTGTGGTAGACCTTAGAAATCCACGACTTGTGGTAAATCTTAAAAATCCACATATTAAAAATCCAAAATCGCCTTATGGTAGACCTTAAAAATCCAAAATCGCCTTATGGTAGACCTTAAAAATCCACGCCTTGTGGTAGACCTTAAAAATCAACGGCTTGTATTAGACCTTAAAATCCACGCCTTGTGGTAGACCTTAGAAATCCACGACTTGTGGTAGACCTTAAAAATCCACGACTTGTGGTAGATCTTAAATATCCACGCCTTGTGGTAGTCCTTAAAAAAATATTTAAAATTTTGCTGTGGAGGTATGCCTCCAAAAATATTTTTAAACCAGTGAGCGGAGCAGTATAGTCGGACGGGGCCGACCATACGATATCCTACACAACTACCACGGTACTCTAACTTTCTGCGGATGTTTATTTCGAGCCTGGGTAATATTTCGTGATATTTGCACCCTCTTCACCGATTAGAGATCAACAGCACCTCTTCCTTACACTGACATATTTTCCGAATATTCCCAATACTCTGTACAACCCTGCTAATTACTTAACTAGATTTCCTTGACCGTGGGATGTGTTGTTATGTTCGACTTGTGGCCCATCGATCCATTCGAAAAAAAAAATAAATGAGTTTACGGTCCACTGTTGTAATTACTGAATGCCCACGTTACGGACTTCCAACACATAACATACATGCGTGAGTAATTGCGATGAGTTCGCCTAGTGTGACCTACACACAAGTTTGTAAATAGTCGTAGCAATAAGTTTTCTTGCATAGTGTGTAAGGTATTGATAATCACTCTCAATAAAGCCACCAGCCAGAGAACAACACGTCTTTCCTTTAATCCCCGGAGCAGAGCAAGAATTATACTTTCAACATCCACTTCATCCCAATATTATTATCTTATCATTATCGAAATTTATAGCCGTTGTCCTGACCATACCGTTGTCAGCGCTATATTTTCGCCCTCTAGTGTGATAATGGGTTACTAAAAAAGATATAAATACGTAAGCCCCTGTAAATATTTAAGTGTAACTCCCACATCCGAGTACATACGACAAAGGTCAACCACTCCTTTTGGCTATGCTATCAATTTCTCGGGTCTAGTTCCTTTAGGGGTAAAGTCAGGGTCCGTTTGACCCACTAAACATTGGCCGATCGTTATCAAAACAGGCATGCTTATTCTTTGGCCTGATCCCCTTCTCCATGTACAAATTCGCGATGTGTGGGCCATAATTGCGGCCTCTGGAGCGACCAGAAAATCAGACAAAAATAAAGTTTTTGGTCCATTTCATTCCCTAAATATTAACGGATCTTTACCAAAAACAATAGGGGTCTTCATTGACGAGAACCCATCCTACATGCAAAATTTCGTGAAGATTGGTCCATAACTGTGGCCTGTATCGTGTTTACAAATTATAATGGACAGACGAACGGACACACATGTTTAGATCGACTCAGCTAGTCGAGATATGACGATCGGTATACTTAAAGGTGGGTCTAGGACCAATATTTCGTGGCGTTACAAACACTTGCGGCTGCAAACAAAGCTATAATACTCTGACAACATAATGCTTTCAAATCCACATATGCCTCCAATAATATTTTTAAAAATCAACGCCTTGAGATATGCCTCCAAAAATATTTTTAAAAATTTCCACGTCTTTCAAGAATATTTTAAAATATCTTGAGATTATTAGAAATTCCCAGCCTATTTGTAAGCCTTAAAACATATTGTTTTAGAAATCCACCCCTATATGTATGCCTTAAAAAAAAGTCTTATAGGTCTTTTTGTTTTTCTTTAAATATTGCCTACAATTAGGAAAATGTTTTATTATATATTCTACACTTTTAGGAGGGTTGTTTTGTTTATATAATATGTTGCCTACTTTCAGGATGATTTCTTTTAAATTTAATTCATTTTTTTCTTGCTTTTCAAAGCCCACATTCCGAACTTTTGTCATTTCTTTAGTAATATTTAAATCCCTAAATGCTACAAAATTCAAGAGCATGCCATCAAAGCGTGTTTGTGGAACAACGACGAAAATGTGATAACACACGAATTCGGTTCAAGCGCAATTGAATTATGTTTCAGATGCTGTGCCACCTCTGCTGTTATATCTACAAATATGCATGTCAAATCGAAATGGTCAGGAATCGTAGAAAAGAACGAGCAAAAGAAGCAGCTAAAAGAAAATTGTAATTTTATTTGCTGAATTGAAATTGAGTGGGGTTGTTTTTATTTTTTTTCGTATTTCTTGTTTGCAATTTTATTCTTTTTTATTCTTTCTTATGATATTTTCTATGTCAAATGATATTTGGTTTCTTTTTTTTTTGGATTTGTTTATTCCCTTTGTCATCATCATCCTGACCAATTGAAAATAACACAAAGTGTCAGTAATCTGAATATTGGTGGTTTGAAGGAATATTGAAATTAGGGGGACAAAAATAACGCTTGTGGTCACGATTATACAGGAGGCAATTGAGTTTTTAAAGAACGTTTTCTTGAGCTTAGTTGAGGTACAAAGTACAATGTGAAGCATACATTTAGGGAGGTGCAAAATATATCAAGTAAAATGTAAAGCATATATTTAGGGGCCCTATTAAAATATAATCAATAAATGTTTGCTCAATTTTAACATGGGCTCTTCAAATTAAACCTCCTCCTAATCCATTAAAAAACATTGTCAATTTTATAGCCTACATTTAGGCTAAATGAACGAAACTAAAGTGGTGTAACTTAAATAATTTATTAACCATGTCAATGAATAGTTGTCAGTCCCCACAAAAAACACTTCGTACGTGAATAGTCCCCTTAATAAAATTTACATTCTAATGAAATTTGCACTCACACACACACACACGTCCATTTGGGGAGCACTTTTGGTGAATATGATATATCGAGTCCCTGCTCTCCATCCCCCCTTCTCCACAAAAATAAAATATGCAGCAATCAATTTAGTTACAACCACGTACACATATATATGTGTAGACAAAGGATATGTGCATGTATGTTTACTAATACCACTTTAAATTTATAACACTAAACAACATTTAGAATTCATACGTCAAAAAGAGAAAAAAGGATGGAGGAGGGGAGGACACACTCTAACTGCAAAGAAAACTTAACTGCTTACAACTTACCAAAAAAAAATGATAAGGACGAACAAACTAGCAAACAAACAAGCAAATATCCAATACAACAACAATAAGCAGAAAATAAAATTGAATTTTTCGTTTATTGACTTTAGAGGTTTCAACTTTGTCATCGTCATCCTCAACACTACACAACTATCGTAAAGTTCCTTTGAAATGTAGCAACAAGAACAAAGTGGACATTTTTTTTTTTTTTGAAAGGAAAAATAAAATCGTTTGTCAATAAAACAACTTAGTATGTCTCAATATTGAAACCTTTTTTTCTCTTTCCTTTTTTCGTCATTCATTCATGATGGAATACACTTAAGTGAATCGAAAAAAATAGAAACGAAAACAAATCGTCTTGAACAAATTGAAACACATTTTGTTGTTGCTGTTTAATTTCAAAAAGGGTATTTTCGCGTGAGATCTTTCAAATGGATGTCACATACGTTTCATATATACCATTGGGGGGCAAATAACAGTAATTAAATTGGAAATTTACCTGATGATGATGCCTTTGGGCAGAAGAAATTTTATTTTGAAATTTGAGAATACTCGAAAATAGTATTAAACAATTTAAAAGCAGTGAGCGGAGCAGTATAGTCGGACGGGGTCGACCATATGATACCCTACACAACTACCACGGAAATCTAACTTTCTATGTTTCTATATTCAGAACTTTGGCAAATTCTAATTCTAATATTCAGTAGACGGCGACTGTACTTGTCCAGATTCCCTTTACCATGGGTTATGTTGTAATGTTGGGCTTTCAGTTGTAGCCTATAGGTCGAATCGAATAAAATACAAAAAAAAATAAATTTTCGGTCCACTTCATCCCAAAATATCAGATACTATTTTGGGAAAATATCAGATAATATTTTGGGAAAATATCAGATAATATTTTGGGATGAAGTGGACCGAAAATTTATTTTTTTTGTATTTTATTCGATTCGACCTATAGGCTACAATTGAAAGCCCAACATCCCCGAAAATTGTAGGCGTTGTCCCTGACCATAATTGGAACCTCATGGAACACTTCAAAGCGATCAGCTCTATATTTCCGCCCTCTAGTGGGTAATGGGTTACTAAATAATATCTGAATACGTAAGCACCTATAAATATTTACGTGTAACTCCCACATCGGAGTACATACGACCATATAATTGGTATCAATTAAAATGTCAACCGCTCCTCTTCAACATACGGTCAAATTTTCGGGTCTAGGTCCTTCAGGGGCAAATATATACACCACAGAATACAAATTTTGTAATTTTTTACACAAAAGTCAGGGCCCATTTGACCCGCTAAATATTGATTAATCCTTATCAAAACAGGCATGCTTATTCTTTGGCTCCATCCCTTTCTCCATGTAAAAATTTGAGCCATAATTGCGGCCTCTGGAGCGACCAGAAAAAACGAAAAAATAAAGTTTTTGTCCATTTCGTCCCCTAAATATTAACCGATTTTTATCAAAGACAATCATTGGGCAGAACCCATCCTACATGCGAAATTTCGTGAAGATTGGTCCATAACTGTAGCCTGTATCGTGTTTAGAAATTATAATGAACAAATGGACGGACGGACACAAATGTCTAGATCGACTCAGCTAGTCGAGATATGACGATCGGTATACTTAAAGTTGGGTCTAGACCAATATTTCGCGTCGTTACAAGCTCTTGGGGCTGCACAAAACTATAATACCCTGACAACATAGTTATGTAGGGTATAAATAGATTTGGAGTTTAATTCATAAGCAACAAATTGGGGCCTATTACTGGGCGTGTATTTCTTCAAAAATATATTTAAAGCTTAACATTAGACGTGGATTTTTTACAAATATTTTTTCTAGAGCCTACCATAAGAAGAGGATTTTTTAAAAAAATATTTTTCTAGACCCTATAAAATCTAGAAAAATATTTTTAAAAAATCTTCGCCTACAAAAATATTTTTAAAAAATCCTAGCCTTATAATAATATTTTTTTTAAATCCTTGCCTTATGATAGACTCTCTAGAATAATATTTTTTTAAAATCCTCGCCTTATAATAGACTGTGGAAAAAAATCTTCGACTACAAAAATGTTTTTAAAAAATCCTGGCCTTATTATATTTTTTTTTTTTTAAATTCTCGCCTTATGATAGACTCTCTAGAATAATATTTTTAAAAATTCCTCGCCTTATAATAGACTCTAGAATAATATATATTTTTTTTTAATCCTAGCCTTATAATAGGCTGTAGAAAAATATTTTTTTTAAATCCTCGCCTTATATCAGAGTGTAGAACAATATTTTAAAAAAATCCACGTCTTGTGATAGGCTCTAGAAAAATATTTAAAAAAAAATCCTCGCCTTATGATATACGTTAAAATATATTTTTAAAAAATCCTAGCCTTAAAATAATATTTTTTTTTAAAAAAATCCTCGACTTATGATAGACTCTCTAGAATAATATTTTTTTTTAAATCCTCGACTTATGATAGATTCTCTAGAATAATATTTTTAAAAATTCCTCGCCTTATAATAGACTCTAGAATAATATTTTTTTTTAAATCCTAGCCTTATAATAGGCTGTAAAAAAATATTTTTTTAATCCTCGCCTTATATTAGAATGTAGAACAATATTTAAAAAAAATCCACGCCTTGTGATAAGCTCTAGAAAAATATTTAAAAAAAATCCTCGCCTTATGATAAACATTAAAACATATTTTTAAAACAACCACACTTTGTGGTAGGTTTTGAATCGACTCTACAAAATTTTTTTTAATAAATTGCCTATTTTTATATAACTGTAATAGAGAAACATCCTGACACACCACTACCACTTTCTGATAAAATAAATCCCATTAAAAATTTCGTTGTTTGCAAAACAATGCAAACAAAAGCAGAAAAAATAGAACAGAAATAAATCCATGCTGCCGACAAGCCAAAAAATGAAATGAAATGTTTTAGCGATGAGCTAAAACCCGGAAATAGGATATGAAAATACACACAAAAACACAAACACACACTCACACACTCACACACTCACACAACATAACACAACAACACAAAAAGGCTCAAACGGAACCACTTAAATTAATAAAGTAAACAATAAAAATTCCATTTCCCACAACACCGTACCATGCCGCCGACTTGTGAAAAATACAAAAGGGAAACAACAACAACAATAAAAAATATCTTCCTCTTCTCATTCACAAAAAAAAATCTCTTCTACAGAAGGTGGAAATTTTTAAAAAAGCCAAAACACAAAAAAACGAAACAAAAACCTCAACTGTGAAACACCCAAAAAACTTACACAGAACAAAAAATTCAAACCGTTGTTAAAAATCCTGCGGAATCCTTTGTAGTTCATAAATTATAAACTTAATAAAAATCCGCTTAATACTACATAAGTTATGACAGCTTTTTCTCTGTGGGTGTGTGTATGTATGTGTGAGTTTGTCTGATTGTCTGTGGGGAGATGGGTGTTTTTTCTGGAGCGAGTAACCATTGTAGTTGTTGTTTTTTTGCTTATGAAATATGAACCCACAAAAGAATTTGAGGAAAACGAAATAATAGAAAAAAAACGAAAATAAGGAAGTCTATAATAATTAAAAAATTATTTTATTATACCTTTTTTGTAATAAAGATGAAAAAATGTGAAAATGAAGATTTTTTTGTCATTTGGTGGGAAGAGTGGAGAGTTAAAATTAATTAGATCATCAAATAATGAACAAAGACAAAATAAAAAAAACAAAAAGAGGACACAAATTAAAGAACTATTTTTAGAATAAATAATATTACAAAATTGGGGCATACTTTTAGGAGAACAAGCTGAAGGGAATACAAATACTTTTTGAAAACTATTTTTATAATAAAGGTTTCGCAACAATCTTTTTAAATATTAAAAAAACCATACCTAGGGGTAGTCTTTGAAAAAATATTAAAAACCAGTTAGCGGAGCAGTATAGTCGGACGGGGCTGACCATATAATACCCTACACAGCTTCCACAAAAATCTAACTTTCTGTTGTTCTATATTCTGAACTTGGGCAATATTTCGCGATATTCGTACCCTCGTGACCGATTTTGAGATCAACAAATATTACTAATATTCAGTATAGCTTTTCTAATTACATGTCCAGATTCCTTTCACCGTGGGTTGTGTTGTGATGTTCGGCTTTGAATTGTGGCCTATAGATCGACTCGCAAAAAAAAAAACACACACACACAAAAAATTTTTCCGATCATCAATGTGTGGCATTGGTGGGATCACTGAAAAATTCCAAAATATATTTCTGCCCTCTAGTGTGGTAATGGGTTACGAAGTAATATATAAATAACTCCCACATCCGAATGCATACGACAATATAATTGGTATCAATTTAAAGGTCAACCACTCCTCTTGGATATATTGTCAACTTCTCGGGTCTATGTCCTTCAGGGGCAAATATATACGCCATAGAATACACATTTTTTTTTAATTTTTCACACAAAAGTCAGGGTTAATTTAACCCCCTAAATATTGACCGATCTTTATTAAAACAGCCATGCTGATTCCTTGGCCCGATCTCCTTCTCCATGTAAAAATTCACGATGTTTGGGCCATTATTGCGGCCTCAAGAGCGACCATAAAAACGGATAAAAATTAAGTATTTGGCCCATTTCATCCCCTAAATATTAACGGATATTTTCCACAAACAATAGGGATCTTCATTGGACAGAACCCATCCTACATGCAAAATTTCGTGACGATTGGTCCATAACTGTGGCCTGTATCGTGTTTACAAATTATAATGGACAGACGGACGGACACACATGTCTAGATCGACTCAGCTAGTCGAGATCTGAAGATCGGTATACTTAAAGGTGGGTCTAGGGCCAATATTTCGCAGCGTTTCTTGGGGCTGCACAAAGCTATAATACCCTGACAACTTGTGTAGGGTTTAAAGACGATTGTCTGGCGTTAGTCCTTGAAAAAAATATTAAAAAAAAAATTTTTTTTTAAAAGTACAAGCCTTGTATTAGCCCTTAATAATTTTTTTTAAACGTCGATCGTCCTTGATTTCTTTTTTAAATCCTATAAAAGTCGTTGTAAAAGTCCCTCAAAAATATTTTTAAAAAATCCACGCCTTATAAAAGTCCCTCAAAAATATTTTTAAAAAATCCACGCCTTATAAAAGTCCCTCAAAAATATTTTTAAAAAATCCACGCCTTATAAAAGTCCCTCAAAAATATTTTTAAAAAGTCCACGCTTTATAAAAGTCCCTCAAAAATATTTTTAAAAAATCCACGCCTTATAAAAGTCCCTCAAAAATATTTTTAAAAAATCCACGCCTTATAAAAGTCCCTCAAAAATATTTTTAAAAAATCCACGCCTTATAAAAGTCCCTCAAAAATATTTTTAAAAAATCCACGCCTTATAAAAGTCCTTAAAAAATATTTAAAAAAAAATCCACGCCTTATAAAAGTCCCTCAAAAATATTTTTAAAAAATCTACGCCTTTTAAAAGTCCCCCAAAAATATTTTTAAAAAATCCTCGCCTTAAAAAAGGCCTTGTATTTGCCTTAAAAAATATTTAAAAAAAAATCCACGCCTTATAGCAGTCCTTGAAAAATATATTTACAAAATCCAGACCTGATAAATGTTCCTAAAAAAATATTTTTTATTCTAATAGTCGTTATAATGTTTTATTAATTTTTAGGGAATTTATTTTATAATAATCCCAAAATTTAAAGCATACTTTTTTGGTTTCTTTAGTATCATTTAAGTAATTGGCATTCCTCAAGAATTTTTTTTACAAAAAAATTTCATCACAACTTTATATATTTTTTTATCTGCCAACAAGAATTTTTCTTTTGCCATTTCCGCTGCTGCATTCATTTCCTTTTTGCAGAAAATTAAGTTTTTCATTTTATTTAATGTGGAAGTTTTTCTTCTTTTTTTGTTGTATTCCGGCCAAGAAAAACTAACATCAGATGCCAGGCAAAAAAAAAGTGAAGAACTTGAAACACCTACATCTCTTGGAAAAATTCCCCCAACATTTAAGCTTTTCAATATTTTTTTTTTCTTCAAACTGAAAGTAACTCCAACGACAAAAACAATTTCCGGTCATATCATATTTTTATGGGTGTGTGTGTGTGTGTCTTGAATTTCCGTTTTATTTGATTTATCTTGGAACTTCATCTGGTATGTCTGTTTATCTTGAGGTACCCTTTTACTTCTCTAGAAACTTTTTTCTTTAATTTTGATTTCCTTACAAAATTTTCTATGAAGAAGAAAAGAATATATTTTAAATATCCCACCTTAACCTTGAGTGAAAGAAAATATGAATCATATGACATCATAATTTATTTATACAAATCATTTGCCAGTCGTTTATCCCGAAGCATGAGGCAAACACACCTTGCCCTTTTTTTCTGTTATGGTGTGCTTCTATTAAATGTTGTAATAATGTGAGCAGCCATCAGGATGGATCACAGATTTTCTTCGGGTATTATTCATTCACTTATCTCCTCCTAAAAGTATGCTATCATAATTGTACTTATATGAGCATACACATACATATGACATTCATAAGAAGATATTTAAGAAATCATGGCATTGAATTCATTTCGTGTCTTCTTTTCGTCTGAGAAAACTTCTTCATCGTCTTTCGGCTAACAGGTCCACAGGTAACCAGGTTTCCTTTCATATAACAACCTCACTCTACTACTTGATAAGCTTTAGCTACCATTTTGTGTCTGAGTGAAGAGTAAGGAAAGTAGATACTTGGCAAATAAAGCACCCTCAGGCCAGATACATCATTTTATGATTTTGTCTTTGAAGAAAATGTTTATGCCGTTGCAAGAATTTATTACAGAGACAGTGGGACCAATAAATAGTGAAAAAAGGAAAATTAAAAATCCTCTAAAAATATCATTCTTGTTTAAAATTACAACTGTTGGCCTTTAATTAGTTTTTTATTTCCTTCTGAGGACCCACTGTAAAATATTTGTCTGTCTCCCTTCAACAAAATTCTCCGACTCTTTAGAAATGTAGCTAGCTGTTCATCATACTTTATGGCTTTTATGTATTTGCCACCATCTCCCCCTTTCCACCACTCATCGTCATCATTCAAAATGATGTACTTACTTACCAGTAGCTACTGGATTGTAATACGGTATGAGATGATGTTAATCCGACATTTAAATATTTACTTGCGTAAAATTTATTTGACATTTCCAACGCGTTTTTCTATTTAGTCAGTCCTCCAGCCAGCTAAGGCAGTCATTTGTTGGCTTTTTCTATACTGGTTTTGCAGTAAGTATTTTATTACTTCTGTTACCAATGGTAAAGGCTACGGGGTGGGTTGGCAGATCCCCATTCAACAGCATTTTTTTTTTGGATTGTAAGCCAGTACTTCTTCGTCTCCTTGGTAAATATGATTATGACTATGTAATCGTTTTTTGCTCATAGCTTCTTCTTGTTCATCACATTTTGTTGTTGTTGTTGTGTTTTGTAAATAAGTAGCAGCAGTTATACACTTTATTTTTTATTTAAATAGCAATTGAGTAAAGTTTTCGAAAGAAGATCTAATAAATTTTATTTTCAAATTATGGGGAAAAATATTTTGTGAGTCAAAGATTGCCATATAATTATAATAATTAGAAACATTTGGTGCCTAAAAATAGGCATTAATTTAAATTTCCATAATTTTCCCAAAAGTATGCTTTAATTTCTGTACGAAAAATTCTAAAAGTATGCTTTAATAATTAAGTTTCAAAAGATTACAGATCCACCCCTTGTAGTAGTGCTTGAAAAAATGTTTTTAAAAATCCACGCCTTGTAATAGTGCTTGAAAAAATGTATTTAAAAATCCGCGCCTTGTAATAGTGCTTGAAATTTTTTTTTTAAATCCACGCCTTGTAATAGGCCTTGAAAAAATGTTTTTAAAAATCCAAGCCTTGAAAATTGATTTTAAAAATCCAAGCCTTGAAAATTGATTTTGAAATAATATTTTTAAAAATCCACTCATTGTAATGGTCCTTGAAATAATATTTTAAAAATCCACTCATTGTAATGGTCTTTGAAATAATATTTTTAAAAATCCACTCCTTGTAATGGTCCTTGAAATAATATTTTTAAAAATCCACTCATTGTAATGGTCCTTGAAATAATATTTTAAAAATCCACTCCGTGTAATGGTCCTTGAAATAATATTTTAAAAATCCACGCCTAATAGTATACCCTCAAAAACTATGTTTAAAAAATCCACGCCTAATAGTAGACGCTCATAAAATATGTTTAAAAAATCCACGCCTAATAGTAGACGCTCATAGAATATGTTTAAAAAATCCACGCCTAATAGTAGACGCTCATAGAATATGTTTAAAAAATCCACGCCTAATAGTAGACGCTCATAGAATATGTTTAAAAAATCCACGCCTAATAGTATACCCTCAAAAACTATGTTTAAAAAATCCACGCCTAATAGTAGACGCTCATAAAATATGTTTAAAAAATCCACGCCTAATAGTAGACGCTCATAAAATATGTTTAAAAAATCCACGCCTAATAGTATACCCTCAAAAACTATGTTTAAAAAATCCACGCCTAATAGTAGACGCTCATAAAATATGTTTAAAAAATCCACGCCTAATAGTATACCCTCAAAAACTATGTTTAAAAAATCCACGCCTAATAGTATACCCTCAAAAACTATGTTTAAAAAATCCACGCCTAATAGTAGACGCTCATAAAATATGTTTAAAAAATCCACGCCTAATAGTAGACCCTCAAAAACTATGTTTAAAAATCCACACCTAATAGTAGACCCTAAAAAAATATGTTTAAAAATCCACACCTAATAGCAGGCCCTCAAAAAATATGTTTAAAAATCCACGCCTAATAGCAGGCCCTCAAAAAATATGTTTAAAAATCCACGCCTAATAGCAGGCCCTCAAATAATATGTTTAAAAATCCAAACCTAATAGTAGACCCCCCAAAAATATGTTTCAAAATACACGTCTAATAGTAGACCGTCAAGAAATATGGTTAAAAATCCACGCCTAATAGTACCTTCAAAAATATGTTTAAAAATCCACACCTAATAGCAGGCCCTCAAAAAATATGTTTAAAAATCCACGCCTAATAGCAGGCCCTCAAAAAATATGTTTAAAAATCCAAACCTAATAGTAGACCCCCCAAAAATATGTTTCAAAATCCACGTCTAATAGTAGACCGTCAAGAAATATGGTTAAAAATCCACGCCTAATAGTACCTTCAAAAATATGTTTAAAAATCCACGCCTAATAGTAGACCCTCAAAAATATGTTTAAAAATCCACGCCTAATAGTAGAACCTCCAATTTTTTTTTTCAAAAATTCTAGCCTACTTAAAGACCATCAAAAATAATTTTCAAAAATCCAAGCCTTCCACACCACATAGTAGGTCATGAAAAATGTTTTTAAAAATCCACGCCTAATAGTAGAACCTCCAATTTTTTTTCAAAAATTCTAGCCTACTTAAAGACCATCAAACATATTTTTCAAAAATCCACGCCTTCTTAAAGACCCTCAAAAATATTTAAAAAAAAAATCCACACCACATAGTAGGCCATGAAAAATGTTTTTAAAAATCCACGCCTAATAGTAGGCCGTGAAAAATATTTTTAAAGAATCCAAGCCTAATAGTAAACCATGAAAAATATTTGTAAACAATCTAACAGTAGACCATGAAAATATTTTTAGATAATCCTCCCTTTCTATATACCCTCGAAAATATTTTTTAAAAATCTACGCCATAAAATTATATTTTTTTAATGCATAAAAAATATTTCTAAAAAATCCAACAAAATCCTCCAAAAATATTTTTTTTTTTTTAAATATTTTATTTGTATTTATTTTATTTTTTTTTTTAGGAAATAGTTTTTCAATTAAATTTTAAATAGTAAAATCATACATTGTAATATTTTATATATAATTTATATACAAAATTCAAATTCAATTTCTTCTACAAATCTACTTTGTCTATTTTTAGGTGCTATATGAATAGCACCTAAACGTAGACACTGAATTTTGTAATATCCGTACAACCTCAATTAAATATTACAAACATTATCCGATTTAAATAAATGATTTTATGCCATTAAGAAATCCCACATTTTCTATTCTTACAACAATGCAAATAAGGCAATAATTATATTAAGGGCATTAAAAATCTTCCCCCTTAAAGTAGGCTTTAACTTTTACAAAAATGCATTCATATATATATTTTAACTAAATACTAATTAATTTTTCATTTTATTTTCTTCTTTCATTGCAGGTAAGTCGATTAAATTCAAATACGAACGATGACCATTTTAAATTGGTAAGCGAGAGAGAGAGAGAGAATAACGTAATAGTGCATAATTCCATTGCATACTTTTTGGCATAAGAACACATGTTATGTTTGTTGTTGCAGCAAAGCCTACTTGTTCTTCATATCTGTTTTGTGGTTATAATCAGATTTTCCTACTCCCTAGTAGTTCTTCTTAAAAATTGCATCTGACCATTTGGCAGAACAAAAAAATCATAATTAGAAATCTCTTAAAGATTTTTAGTTTTACACACAGAGAGCAATGAATGGACGAAAATTGAGATTTTCTTTGTGGGCACAAACACACTCGCCCACACACACATATATATACAGCAATAAGAACTTGTTTAGAAACATAGAAAAACCACATCGTATAAATATTGTTGGCATTTTAATTGGAAGCAATTGAATTTTTGTTTTTGTAATACAAAGAAAGTTCGGCTTCTGAAGAGGGAGCAGATGTGTGTGGAAATGGAAGATGAAAACTTATTAATGAAGTAGATATATTAAAATACTGCTAGTTTTGATTTTTGAAAAAATCCCAACCTTTAAAGGTTCTTTAAAAATATTTTTAAAATCATTTTTATCCTTGGATAGTCTTTCAAAAGATCTAATAAATTTTACAGAACAAATTTTGATTGGAAAGAGGAATTTTATTTTCAAATTATGGGGAAAAATATTTAGTGAGTCAAAAATTTCCATATAATTATAATAATTAGAAACATTTGGTGCCTAAAAGTAGGCATTAATTTATATATCCAAAATGTTCCTAAAATTATGCTTTAATTTCTGTACGAAAAATTCTATAAGTATCATTTAATTTCGATACGAAAAATCCTAAAAGTATGCTTTAAAACCTGTAATTTCAAAAAATTACAGGTTTTTTTCAACCCACGCCTTGTAATAGTCTTTTAAAATATGATTTTGAAAATCCAAGCCTTGAAAAAATGATTTAAAAATCCACTCCTTGTAATGGTCCTTGAAATGTTTTTTTTTTAATCCTAGCCTTGAAAAAATGTTTTTTTTTTAAATCCCTTCCTTGTAATGGTCCTTGATCAAATATTTTTAAAAATCCACGCCTAATAGTAGGCCCTCAAAACATATGTTTAAAACCCTACGCCTAATAGTATACCCTAAAAAATATGTTTAAAAATCCACGCCTAATAATAGACCCTCAAAAAATATGTTTAAAATTAAAATTAAATATTGGTCCTAGACCCAGCTTTAAGTATATCGATCTTCATATCTCGACTAGCCGAGTCGATCTAGACATGTGTGTCCGTCCGTCCATTATAATTTGTAAACACGATATGGACTAATCTTCACGAAATTTTGCATGTAGGATGGGTTCTGGTCAATGAAGACCCCTAATGTTTTTGGTAAAGATCGGTTAATATTTAGGGTATAAAATGGACCAAATACTTAATTTTTGTCGAATTTGGTTCGTTATGGTTCGAACATCGTGAAATTTTACATGGAGAAGGGGATCGGGCCAAAGAATAAGCATGGTTGTTTTGATAAATATGGGGTCAATATTTAGCGGATCAAATGGACCCTGACTTTTGTGTGAAAAATTACAAAATTTTTATTCTGGGCCGTATATACTTGCTCCTGAAGGACATATAACCAAGAAATTGATAGTATATCCAAGGAGGAGTTGTTGACCTTCAAATTGACACCAATTATATGACTATATGTACTCTGATGTGGGAGTTATAAGTAATTCGGTAAAGGTGACTATGTGCATAGTATTACTATAACTCCATTAGAGGACATCCGTGATCCGCTGATAGCTTTTAAATTGTACATGAAGTTCCGATTATGGTCAAGGTGACGCCTAAAGTTTTCGGTAAAGTTAAGATTTTATTCAGGGGCTGCAATGAATCGAAAACTTTAATTTTGTCAGATTTTCTAGTCGTTCTAGAGGCAATTATTATATGCAGAACATCACATTTTTTTGCAAGGTGAAGGGGATCTGACCAAATACTTAGAGTGGCTGTTGAGATGATGATCATTAGAGGACGGAAATGACCCGCTGATAGCTTTGAAATTGTACATGAAGTTCCGATTATGGTCAAGGACGACGTTTTCGGTGAAGTTGAGATTTCATTCAGGGGCTGCAATGAATCTAAAACTTTAATTTTGTCAGATTTTCTAGTCGCTCTAGAGGCAATTATTATATGCAGAACATCACGTATTTTACAAGGTGAAGCGGATCTGACCAAATATTTAGAGCGGCTGTTGTGATGATGATCGGTTAATATTCCGCGGATCAAATCAACCAAAATGTAATGTGACAAAAAATAAAACTATATAGAATCGCAGAAAGTTTGTTTTCCGTGGTAGTTTTTTCTTTTAGGGTATCAGGATGATGGCCCCGTCCAACTTAATGATGTGTTTACTTGTTTTCTTTTTTTAAATATTTTATAACTGGTTTCGAAACACTGTAACGTTTTTGTTTAACAAAATACAAAATCTCATGCCAAATAATTGACCTCCACATTTCATTTTAAAAATAATATACAGTTTATAAACCAACAAATATTTGAATCATGATATTTCCGTTTATATTTATTACTTACATACATGCATACATATGTGTGTGTGTATATTTATTTATTCGCCCATGCCAAAAGCTCTTCACCATGCAACAACAGCATCCCATTGTAACCACACAATAGATTATGCATTATCATATTTCCGCTACAGAACCGGAAACTATTAAAAACAATATATGTCCGTTATACAATTGTCTAGATAAACATGGCACTCACACTCACACACACACCCACACTCTAACATATACACCTACATATATAACATTTAACTTTTAGGTTAGACCTTTAGCTAAGTGGTGCGGGAGTGTGGGGTTATTGTATTCCCCACCACAACATTTAAACTGCACTGATTTTGGGGTTTCAAGTAATGAACATTGTAGAAAATTCGGAGGTGAGGGAGCGGGAGATCTAGCTCTTAGCTAAGTAGCTTTGTGGTTGGGGATATTAGTATTAAGTCTGGGTCCGGTTAAGTAGCCTTTTCTCTTAACCATGGTACTCTGTTGTGCTTGCCTTGGCAAGGATGTTTCGTTTTGGCTCATCACATACGGTAAATGGATGGTGGTTGGGCTGTCCGACCGACTGACTTTTGATGGCCAATCAACCACTTCTAAATCAGTTTAGGCTTGTCGAAATGTTAATATGTTTTCCCCATATGGTTGAAGAAGGTGTACCTCTACTACATACTCAGTTTTCATCAAATCTGCCGGGAGATTTCACAACAATTTTTGGTATAGCATATGTACAGGGGCTCCTGATTTTTTCCTGTGGTTGGCCTTTCTCTTCCCCTTCACACACACATGCCACCAACAACTAACTGACTGACTTAATATGAAACATTTTCAGTTGGTTATTTTTCATGGACACTCTCTCATGGAGGACTCAGTTAGAAACAACAACAACACATACACACCCATTCTGGTTTGTTTAGCTCCGAAAAACGTTTGCCATTTTGAGGTCTGCTAGAATTGTTTTCAATGGAATTTTGCTGTTGTTGTGAAGGTAGAAAAGAGGAAGAGAAAATGCTAGATGTGCATAGATCCTGGCATGGACCTCGGCATGACCATGGTGATGTTAGTGTTGATGTTCCTACTCAAAAAAGTGGTTACTTAAAATCATTAACTGCAATAAAATAAACTTTGTTTTTAGGATTTGGATTTTTTCTACTCTCACCACCATCCCCACCAACCACACCACATCAATTCCCCTGGAGAATTTGATGGTTGTTTTGGACTGTTGCAAATAAGGTTTATACTACTTGACCATAGTTGTTGTGTGTTGGGTATTGTGTTGAGAGGATTTGTTATATTTGTTCGGAACTGTTTTGGCCTTCTTGTTTTATTGTTGTTGTTGTTCCGGTTACATTCTGGAATTGTATTTTTGTTGTTTCTAATATCAGCAACAGTGTGTTTATACAACAACCCATCACATTTGTATTTTGGAAGGGGAGGGGGAGATTATTCTTCTCACAGAAATGCATGTGTTGTTTTCTGAATTGCTATTTGGTTTGGTTGTTCAACTGAGGGTGTAACATTAAAGAGTTGTTTTTTTAATTTTTGGTATTTTTTGGCATAGCCGTTTGCTTTCCAAGCGGTTTTACTTCGGAACAGAACAATGAAAGGGTTTTAATGAATTTAAAGCGAAGTTTAGCTAAGTATTATAATGATGTAAATATTTTTTGAAGGTATAAAAAAATACACGGATTTTGTAAAAATGTTTTTTGAGGGACCATCCGAAGACGTGGATTTTTATACCCTTCACCACACTGTGGTACAGGTTATTATGTCTTTGTGCATATGTTTGTAACAGGCAAAAATAATCGACATAGACCCATGGTTTCTTTTGAGAATATGCATAGAATCACTTTCTCAGTCGATTTATGCATGTTAAATTGTAAACAAAATATAGGTCGCATTTATGATCCGAATAGGATGAAATTTAACACAGCTCATTTGTTTACCCCAAGGACGAACCCTATTGAAATTGGGGAAAATCGGTTCAGAATTGGATATAGCTCCCATATATATTTTTGTCCGATTTAAGGTAAATGGTGTACCAGAGTCCCTATATACATTTCGATTTGCACGAAATTTGGCACAGCGTAATGAATAAGGCCTCGAATGATGTGTGTTAAGTTTCGAGAAAATCGGTTCAGATTTAGATATAGCTCCCATATATATTTTCATCCGATTTAATGTAAATTGTGTACCTGCAAAGCATTCGATTTGCACGAAATTTGGCACAGCATATATCTTTCGATTTGCACGAAATTTGGCACAGCGTAATGAATAAGGCCTAGAATGATGTGTGTTCAGTTTCGTGAAAATCGCTTCAGATTTAGATATAGATCCCATATATAGTTTCGCCCGATTTTAGGTAATTGGTGCATCAAAGTCTCTGCAAATCATTCGATTTGCACGAAATTTGTCATATCATACTGAATTAAGTCTAGAATGATGTGTGCAAAGTTTCGAGAAAATCGGTTCAGATTAGGATATAGCTCCCATATATATTTTCGTCCGATTTTAGGTAATTGGTGCATCAAGGTCTCTGCAAAGCATTCGATTTGCACGAAATTTGGCACAGCGTAATGAATAAGGCCTAGAATGAGGTGTGCTCAGTTTCGTGAAAATCGCTTCAGATTTAGATATAGCTCCCATATGTATTATCGTCCGATTTAATGTAAATTGTGTACCAAAGTTCCTATATATCTTTCGACTTGCACGAATTTTGGTATAGGGTACTAAATTAAGTCTAGAATGCTGTTGCTAAGCTACGTGAAAAGATCCTTAGCTAGGCCGATTGACACAACGTACTGATGTAATAAAAATTTGTCTCTGGCAAGTTACCCTGAAATCGGTTCAAATATAGATATATAACAAAAACGCGTCGTCTTTTAGGATGCATATGTAGAATATACCCAAAGTGGTGAAGGGTATCATATAGTCGGCCCAATCCGACTTTACTACTTTCCTTACTGGTTTAAAATTGTTTTTTGAAAGACTGTGGAAAGGAGTAGATTTTTTTTAACTATTTGTTGAAGGACTATTCAAAGGCGTAGATTTTTTTTAAAATATATATATTTTTTGTGATTATTCAAAGGCGTAGACTTTTATGCTTCGAAAAATATTTTAATATATCTTCGCCAATTTTTGGAAATTTGATTTTGTGGCTTAAAAAATATTTTTTTAAGATTTCCATTCCACCCAAAAAATATTTTTAAAAAGTCTATTTTCATTCTTGCAACTCTGAATCCAAGGTATCTCCATGTTTTTCTCTTACCTCTCCAAAACGCAAACATTTGCTTGCCTTGTACCCTTGTGTAGTTATTAAAAAACTTTTGTATGAACTACCAGAAATACAACATCTACAACAGCAACAAAACTTTAAGTAAAAAAATCTTCTTCGCAAAAGAACAAATAAATACACATATAAAATAATATTAAAATGTTTGAGTTTGTAGCAAAACAGTTACAAGAAAAATATCTGCAAAACTGGTTATGAAAATATGACAAACGCTATTCCGCATACAACCTTGGTGGCGGGCAACAAACCGAATGAAAATATTTTCTTTGGTACTAAAAATAAATAAAAAATATTTAAATACAATTTTCTAAGAAGCATGATGCATTTTTAAATATAAAAATATTGTGGAGCCTAAAAGTATGCAAGGAATTTTGAAGCAGAGCTTAAATAAAAAATTTCAATTTTTTAAAATTAAATTTTTGAAATGTTAACGTATTTTTTTCAAAAAGAAATATTTTGTTATTTTTCTCCAAATTGAAGCATACTTCCAGGCATTTATATAAACCCCTGTAACTATTGCCTACTTTTAGGTCATATATACTTATATAAATAGAATAAATCTATCTGTTTGTGATATAAATAACAAAGCAAAAATTATTTTCAAAATCCACTCATATCAAAAAAATATGGTGCCTACTTTTAGGAGTATCATTCATGTCATTTACATGTGATTTCCCTATATTCCATGCAAATAAATACAAAATTTATGATTATGATTTTTTTATGCCTCTTTAAACAATATTTTGTTGTAGTTGTTTTTCCACAAAAAGAGAATAACAAAAATACATAATTGCTTGGGTTTGTGTAAACATGACCGACCAGTTGTTGTTGAACACAAAGACCAAATTGAAACGAACAGGATGGATAACTGCAAATGAAAAATAAAAAAAAAAACAAATAAACTAGGATAAAACTGACATCCTTATTGTAAATTATATGGATGCTATATATTTTCATATATACATATGTATGTGATGATTGTTGTTGTTTGTTTGTTTTTTGCTAAATGTTATGATTTATAAACTAAACGTTCCGGAGTAAATGTAAATGACAGTTAACATGACATTTGCAATGTGTTGATAGATGAACATATACTTGCCGACATACATACTGACATTTATGTAAATATTATATGATATGGTATAAAAATAATGAAAACACTACACAGCAGTTACAGATTGACAATTAAAAAATGGAATTCGAATTAAAAAAAAATAAAAAAAAATCAGCACAGAAATTGTTACAGAATTATTCAAGTGGAAAAAACAGGATTTTTTAAATTTAATAGAACAATTTACACAAAGTAGGATGCAAAAAATATTTTTAGAAGTCCACACTTATTAGTATGCTTTAAAAATCTCTTCCAGAAATACAAGCTAATAAGTCTGCTTCTCATAAAAAATCTACGCCCATAAATATGCTTTAGAAAATATTTACAAAATCAATTCTTATAAGTATGCTTCAGAAAATATTTTTTAAAAATCCATCCTTATAAATAGACTTCAAAAAAATTTTTTTTTAAATATTTTCCAAATTATACACGCTTATAAGTAAGCTTCAAAAAATATTTTTTAAAAATCCAACGTGATAAATAGACTTCAGAAAATATTTTCAAAAAATTTACGCTTAAAACTAAGCTTAATAATATTTTTAAAAAATCCACGCTTAAAAGTATGCTTCAAAAAATATTCTTTAACAATCCACGCTTATAAGTATTCTTTTGAAAAATCTTCAAAAATTATTTTTAAAAAATTGACGCTTATAAGTGGCTTCGAAAATATTTTTATAAAATCCACGCTTATAAGTAGGCTTCAAAAAATATTTTAAAAAATCCAAGCTTATAAGTAGGCTTAAAAAAATATTTTTAAAAATACACGCTTATAAGTAACATAAGTATGCATCAAAAAATATTTTTACGAAATCCACGCTTATAAGTAGGCTTCAAAAAATATTTTTATAAAATCCACGCTTATAAGTAGGCTTCAAAAATATTAAAACAAAATCCACGCTTATAAGTAACATAAGTATGCTCCAAAAAATATTTTTATAAAATCCACGCTTATAAGTAGGCTTCAAAAAATATTTTTATAAAATTCACGCTTACAAGTAGGCTTCAAAAAATATTTTTACGAAATCCACGCTTATAAGTATGCTTCAAAAAATATCGTTTGAAAAATCCACGCTTATAGGTATGCTTCAAAAAATATCTTTTGAAAAATCCACGCTTCAAAGAATATCTTTTGAAAAATCCACGCTTCAAAGAATATCTTTTGAAAAATCCACGCTTCAAAGAATATCTTTTGAAAAATCCACGCTTATAATTACGCTTCCAAAAATATGTTTTGAAAAATCCGCGCTAATAGGTATGCTTGAAAAATAATTTTAAAAAATCCACGCCTATAAGTAGGCTTCAAAAATTATTTTTAAAAAATCCACGCTTATAAGTAGGCTTCAAAAATTATTCTTACAAAAAAAAACACTTATAAGTAGGTTTAAAACATATTTAAAATAATCCACGCTTATAAGGAGGCTTTAAAAATATTTAAAAAAATCTACTCTTATAGTTAGACTTAAAAAATATTTTTAAAAGAATCCACGCTTATAGGTATGCTTCAAAAACTATCTTTTGAAAAATCCACGCTTATAGGTATGCTTCAAAAACTATCTTTTGAAAAATCCACGCTAATAGGTATGTTTCAAAAATTAATCTTACAAAAAACACATTTATAAGTAGGTTTTAAACATATTAAAAAAACCACACATATAAGGAAGCTTTAAAAATATTAAAAAATAAATCTACTTTTAAAACTTTAAAAAAAGACTTAAAAAATATTTTTAAAATAATTTACGCTTATAAGTAGGCTTCAAAATATAGTTTTAAATAATCCACGCTTTATAGTATGCTTTAAATAACATTTTTAAAAAGTCACGCTTATAAGTATGCTTCAAAAATATTTCTTAAAAATCTACGCCTCAAAGTAAGCTTAAAAAATATTTCAAAAATTCAGGCTTATAAGTATGCATCAAACAGTATTTTTTTAAATGACGCTTATAAGTATGCTTTAAAATATTTTTAATTCATAATTTTTATTTATTTCAAATATCAAAGTAAGCTTAAAAAATATTTCAAAAATATAATCTCATAAGTATGCTTCGAAAATTCAGGCTTATAAGTATGCTTCAAAATATATATTTTTTTTTAATCCGCGCTTATAAGTATGCTTTGAAATATTTTTTTAATGCACTTTTTCTATTTATTTCAAATATTTTTTCGATTTCAAAAATATTTCCAATTTGTTACCCCTCCCTCCACTCCGTTGTTCTTACTTAATTTATCATTGTTTTTGTTGTTTCTTTGTTTTCGTTTTTTTTTACATTCATGGAGTCAAGTAATCCTTAAAGTATGCAAAGAAGATTTATGAATGAAATCATCTATACAAGTTTTATTGTTGTTTTGTTTTCATCATCGTCATCTTGTACTTCTCTCTGTGTTGTTCTGCTTGAAAATAATTAGAAAAGATTTAAGGATTACATGCTATATTATTCTCAAGTTAGTTTTTTGCCCGTCCCTGTACCGCATCTCTCCCACCCACCCAAAAAAATGATGTTGACATTTATTTGTTGTGTCTTTGAACGGAGGAATGGAGTAGAAGACATCCATGCAAAATATGATTTCAAAACCCCCCAAGCATAATTCACATTTTATAAATAATATATCTTGCTTTACAAATCCCAGGATTTCATAGACAACAAGGGATTTGTACCGAAGATTTCTAAAACAACATATGTTTCCGCTGCAATATTTATGACACATGGGAATAAATAGAAGTAAAAAGAGAAGAAGAGAAAGAGAAATAAAGATATTTAGACATTTTATTTAATATAAGAAAATAGAAACAAAAATTAAAATAAAAAACATAGCATTCTTTAGGTCACCAATATTGCATATTTTTTGAATTTGGAATTTTATTTAATTAAAATTATTTTTTTTAATTAAAAAAGGCTCGGAAAAATATTTGTAAAAAATAGAAGTGAAAAGACATAGAGAAGGAGAAATACAGATATTTAGAAATATCATTTAATATAAGAAAATAGAAAAACAATTAAAATAAAAAAAAACATAGCATAATTTTAGGTCACCAGTATGTTGCATATATTTTGGAATACTCTGGAATTTTATTTAATTAAAAAATACTTTTTTTAAATAAAAAAGTCTCGGAAAAATATTTGTAAAAAATCCACACCTAAAAATATACCCTTAAAAATATTTTTAAAAATTACACCCCTAAAACTAGACCCTGAAATATCCACTTATTACTCATTGAAAAAATATTATTAAATTATCAACCCTTTGAAATATTCATTAAAAATATATATTTAAAAAATCCACACTCATATACAACCTTTCAAAAAGTCAGTAGCATACATTTAAGCTTTTGAAAAATCAAAATTAATTTCAAAACAGTAAGTTATTTAATATTAAATAACCATTTCCCACAAAACAAAATAAATTTTGTGATTTTTTTGCATAACTTCAGGCTTAAAATATATATTTAAAAAATCCCCACTCATACACAACCTTTCAAAAAGTCTGTAGCATACTTTTATGATTTTGAAAAACCGAAATTAATTTCAAAACAGAAAAATTATTTAATATTAAATAACCATTTCCCATAAACAATATATATATATTTTTTAATTTTTTGCATAACTTTAGGCTACCGAAAAATAATTAACTTTATGTTGCATACTTTTGAGCCATTTTGAAAATTTCATTTAAAATAGATTTAATATAAAAACACATGTTTTCCTCAACATAACTTTTATAAACGAAAATAAAATTTCTGGTTATCTGTATTTTTTGCATAACTTTAGGCAAAACAAAAATTTAACTTTAAGTTGCATACTTTTGGGATAAAGTTATTTATTCTATATATACACATAATACCACATTGCTTATGGCATTACTTTGATGAACACATCTTTTTGTTGTTGTTGTTTTTTTTTATTTTCTTTAGTTTATAAAGCCAAGCTTTCCGTTCTGAGTTTTGCATAAAAATGCAAGCATATTTTTAGGATGATGACTTTAGTGTTAACATTAAAAATATGCAACCACAAAACAAAAAAAAAAACAACAAATTGTTATTATTCCTTTTTAGCTTGTCCTCTTTTAACTATCTAGTAAATATATAGAAACAACTGCAACAACAACAACTAGTGCAGAACTAGTGCAATAACAACAATAGCAACAAAATTAAAATGCTTAAGGGCTTAGTAAACAATGAAACAGTTTAACACAAAATTTGCACTATGACAAGAGGGTCTCTCTTAATGTTTTTCGGGTGGTTTGGATGGTGGGTGGTTTGTTGTTATGATGTTGCAAAAATATATTGTTGTTGTTGTTTTGTGTAGTTTTTTTTTTGTGTTTTTTGGTTATTGTGGTTGGTCAACATTATTGTTGTGTGTTAGGGTACCAAAAAACAAAAAAGAACTCTGAAAATGTTTTTTTAAAAAATTTGTGTACAATGAATGTTTCAAAATTTGTTTAAAGAATAATAAGACTGGCGTGGATTTTTTAAAAATATTTTCTTCATGGTCTATCCAAGGCGTAGACTTTTTAAAAATATTTTTTTCAAGGTCTATCCATGGCGTAGATTTTTTCAGAATATTTTTTTCAAGGTCTATCCAAGGCGTAGATTTTTTAAAAATATTTTTTTCAAGGTCTATCCAAGGCGTAGATTTTTTAAAAATATTTTTTTTCAAGGTCTATCCAAGGCGTAGATTTTTAAGAATATTTTTCAAGGTCTATCCAAGGCTTAGATTTTTTAAAAATATTTTTTCAAGGTCTATCCAAGACGTAGATTTTTTAAAAATATTTTTTTCAAGTTCTATCCAAGGCGTAGATTTTTTAAAAATATTTTTTTTCATGTTCTATCCAAGGCGTAGATTTTTTAAAAATATTTTTTTCAAGTTCTATCCAAGGCGTAGATTTTTTAAAAATATTTTTTTCAAGGTCTATCCCAGGCGTAGATTTTTTAAAAATGCTTTTTTTCAAGGTCTATACAAGGCGTAGATTTTTTAAAAATATTTTTTTCAAGGTCTATCCGAGGCGTGGAAACCAATTTTCGAAGTGACCCAAGAAAAACCAAAGATATTTTCGTGTTCCAGGGACTCCAACTAAATAGAATTTGTACATTAGAACCCCTGAATATTTTTTTTTTTGTTTTGTAGCACAGTGGTTCAATAACCCTATGGTATAAGGTCTACTTTTTGGCGTGGATATTTAAACATACCTTAAGAACTATTTACAAGCCCGGTTTTATAATAAACATTTTTCAATGAATATTTTATGCAAGCGTATATTTTTATACCCTCCTCCATAGTATGGAGGGTATATTAATTTTGTTTTTCCGTTTGTAACTCATCGAAATAATCATTTCCGACCCAATATATATATATATATATATATATTCTTGATCAGCGTAAAATTCTAAGACGAAAATTCTAACGTAAAATTCTAAAGATGTCCCCCTGTCCGTCCGTCTGTTGTAATCACTCTAGCTTCTTAACGAGTTGAGATAGATCGCCAAAACTTTGCACAGAGACGTCTTTTGTATGCAGGCAGGTCAAGTTCGAAAATGGGCTATATCGGTCCACGTTTAGGCATAGATCCCATATAAGGGTACCCCCAATTTTCGGTATTTTCAGGTTCTTGAGCGCGTTTTTTCAACCGAATTCGCTGAAATTTAGTACTTTAGGTTTTTATTGGGTACAGAATATCACCATTTAAAAGTATAAATATGTTGTAAGGTCTATTTTTTGGCGTGGATATTTAAACATACTTTAAGAACTATTTACAAGAACTATTTTAAGGCCTTAGACGTTTTTTAAATATTGTAACATTTTTTACTTTTCAATTTTTTTTTTACAAAAATATAATTTTCAAATATTTTTCGAGGCCTACTTTCAGACTTGGATTTTTTTTCAAATATTTTTTAAGACTCCTTTTAGTTGTGGATTCTTTAAAACTAGTTTTCAAGGCCTACTTTCAATTGTGGATTCTTTAAAACTAGTTTTCGAGGTCTACATTCAGGCTTCAATCTTTAAAAAATATTTTTCGATGCCTACTTTCAGGCTTGGATTTTTTTCAAATATTTTTCTTTAAAACTAGTTTTCGAGGCCTACTATCAGGCTTGGATATTTTTCAAGACTCCTTTTAGTTGTGGATTTTTTAAAACTAGTTTTTGAGGCCTACATTCAATTGTGGATTCTTTAAAACTAGTTTTCGAGGCCTACGTTAAGGCTTGGATCTTTAAAAAATATTGGGTACAGCACCACTAAAAATTATAAATATCGGTCCAATTTTTCTGGTACCACCCATATAACGGTACCCCCAATTTTCAGTATTTTTGGGGTTTTAATCACATATTTCGACCGAATTGTCTGTAATTTAGTATTTTGAGTTCTTATTGGATAACAAAGCTCTCCACTAAAAACTATAAATTTTCGGTATTTTGAGGTTCTTAAGTTCCTGGAGGACATCGAGATAAAAAAAAAACTAGAAGGTGAGGTTCTAGAATCACTATATCGCCCCCGCATTTAGGTCTAGCCCCAATATAAAACCACCTACCGATTTAATATTTAGCGTGAAGGAAGGTATCGAAATACAAAACTAAACCAGTAAGGAAAGTCGTAAAGTCGGATGGGGTGGACTATATAATACCCATCATCACTTGGGATATATTAAACAGATGCATCCTAACAGACATCGCATTTTTGAAGGACCATTAAAATAAAATTCGATGAACTAAAATATGTTATCATTATCTAAATGTGAACCGACTTAGATCAATCTAATTTCAAGCAAAAATCAATCGGACATCCTTTGAGCTATGTCTGTATTTCTACAAAACGTAACTTCGTGTCATTCTATGCTCAATTCTGTACATTGTGCAAAATTGCATATCAATCTGACAAACATAAGGAGTTTGGTGCGCCATTTGCTTAAAATATATGCAAGCTATATTCAAATATGAATCGATTTCAACGAAACGTGGTTATACTAATTTCAGTATATTTTTTTCCTATCTGTCATATTTTGGGTCAATGGTGTATATAATTTCAATATGTTTTTTTCCTATCGGTCATATTTTGGATCAATGGTGTATCATTTGCATAAAATCGGACGATAATATATATAGGAGCTATATCCAAATCTGTACAGATTTCATCAAAACTTTTGTCCCAATCGGCTTAACTTTGGGTCTTTGGTGGACTATGAACCTAAAATCGGACGAAACTATATATAGGAGCTATATCTAAATATGGCCCTATTTTCCCACATTTTCAGTTGTACTCGTCCTAAGGCCACATAAATGAACTGCGCCATTGTTTACAATTTAAGACAGGCGGACGACAGACATGCAAAAATCGACTCAGGCAAGTGATTATGTGCATATTCTCCAAAGGAAACATGTGTATATTTCGTTTCCGATTGCCTGTAACAAAGGTATAATACCCTGTACCACTGTGTTATGGTTTGCAACAATCGATTGGTAGAATTATCGTTAGTTATAGGTCCACTTTTTGGTATGTTCCCTATATTTTCATTTCACGTAACTCTCAATATTCCTGTGGTGGAGGGTATGTAAAGTTCGGACCGGCCGAACTTAACGCTTTTTTCACTTGTTTTAAATTATTTTTTCACATGACTGCACAATTATTAAATTTATATTTTATTTACAAATATTTCCAAATACAAATTACAATATACCCATCCATCAAAATTGTATTAATTTAATATTATAAAATAACAACAACAACAAATACCCAAACATCAAAGTTCAGCGGTATTATTTTCATAAGCCTTTTATTTTGTAACTAACTGCGAACACAAAAATTTGATGTTCCAGAATAACGTAGTTGGTTGGTTGTTCACAAGCCCCTTACATCAAACACCACTCACACAAGAACATCCACGACTATTACAAAACAACAACAACAGCAACAAAAAGTAATATCAAAATGTTAACACTTTACATGTTTGATGCTATCATCTCGCACACCCAACCAAGGTATCATATGTAAAGTTCACTTTTTTCGGTCGTACGTTCTCCTAGGTGCGTGTGTGTGTGGGTTTGTCTGAGTAACAGTAGTTGTTGTAGTAGTAGTTGTTCATCATGGTTATATTTCAACATACCGCATCTCGACAAAATCCCTGTCTGTGTATGTTAGCAGCCTTGTTTAAAAAATCAACACACACGCACATACATAAATATATCTGTTACGATGGTGTATGTTTCTGCTGCGTGAGTATGTGTGTGTGTTTTAAGCTATAACAATGCATATCCGTTTCCATTGTTTTTTTTTTCAAATGTATGTGTATTTAAGTGTAAGTGATTCAAACACACATACACTCACACACATTTGAGCTTAAAAAAAGGTTACACACAGCCCTTGTTATATTACACGAACATGCTGAAACTGCGCCAGTGATATGGCTGGGGGATAAAAGGAAAGGAGTGAAAAAGATCACTATTTTATTTTCCATAAAAAAGTGAAAAGTTTTTTTCTTTCCAAACAAAAAAAGTTTTCATTTCATTTTTTCTCTTTCTCTCGGTAAGCAAATAAATGAAAAATACATTTTACAACAGCATATCCGATGTTGATGATGCTGCTGCTGCAACAACCAACTATTGTTGTTGTTGTTGGTTCCTGCTCCTGTTTCTGATTGCTACCGTTGTCCATGTAGTTGTTCCTGCTTTGTTGATATAGTTCGACATAGCAGCTACTTTTTGTGTGTGTGTTTTTTTTTTTTTTGCTTTTCTGCTTGGCTCTGTTATCTTTCGGATGTTCTATTCACCAACAGACACCCACACACACATATACTTGCTCATATTGCTTACACTATCTATTGAAGGTCATGATACAGCGGAAGTTGCCAAGCATTTATGGTTACGAAAATATTGTTGTTCATTGGCCATGTTTTATCTTTTTTGCGATAGATAGACTTGACCACCATCGTCTAACCATAAATCCATAATGGAAATAAATGGGCGGGGTTAGGTTTATATTTTTGGCTAATGTTTAGAGGCTTTCACATAGGAAGATGATTATAACGTGGAAATTGTTAATGATTTAAGGCCTTAGATTTTTTTTAAATATTGTGGTTTTGCATTCAGCGTTATTTGAAAAAAAATTAAAGTTTTTTTATTTTTTTTTTCAAGGACTATTTTTTAAAAATATTTTTCTTTTCTTTCAATTGTGAATTTTTTAAAACTATTTTTCGAGGCCTACATTCAGACTTGGATCTATAAAAAATATTTTTCGATGCCTACTTTCAGGCTTGGATTTTTTTCAAATATTTGTCAATACCTACTTTCAGTTGTGGATTTTTTAAAATCAGTTTTCGATGCCTACTTTCAATTGTGGATTTTTTAAAACTAGTTTTCGAGGCCTACATTCAGGCTTGGATCTTTAAAAAATATTTTTCGATGTCTACTTTTAAGGCTTGGATTTTTTTTTCAAATATTTTCAAGACCTACTTTCAGTTGTTGATTCTTTAAAACTAGTTTCCGAGGCCTACTTTCAATTGTGGATTTTTTAAAATTAGTTTTCGAGGCATACATTCCGGCTTGGATTTTTAAAAAATATTTTTCGAGGCCTAATTTCAGGCTTGGATTTTTTTCAGATATTTTTCAAGACCTACTTTTAGTTGTGAATTCTTTAAAACTTTTTTTCGTGGCCTACTTTTAATTGTAGATTCTTTAAAACTAGTTTTCGAGGCCTACATTCAGGCTCGGATCTTTAAAAAATATTTTTCGATGTCTACTTTCAGGCCTGGATTTTTTTCAAAAATTTTCAAGACCTACTTTTAGTTGTGGTTTCTTTAAAACTAGTTTTCGAGGCCCATTTTCAAGCTTGGATTTCTTTAAAACTAGTTTTCGAGGCCTACTTTCAGGCTTGACTTTTTTCAAGACTCCTTTTAATTGTGGAATCTTTAAAACTAGTTTTCGAGGCCTACTTTCAGGCTAGGATTATTTTATATATTTTTTCAAGACCTACTTTTAGTTGTAAATCTTTTAACAATCGTTTTTGCATCCTACTTTCAGGCTTGGATTTTTAAAAAATATTTTTCAAGACTTTTACTTTCAGACTTGTTATTTAAAAAAAATCCCGAGGCCTACTTTAAGCCCTGGATTTTTAAACAATTTTAAAAGTTGTTTGCATTGCTCTAATTTCGGGCGAGGAATTTTTCAAAACTAGTTATCAATGCCTAATTTCAGGCATGTATTTTTTTAATGCATGTTTTCAGGTGTGGATTCCTGAAAATGTTTTTCAAGGCCTATTTTCAGCCGTGCATTTTTTGTAAATACGTTTTGAACTATTTGATATTCACGTTTGATTTTTTTTTTTTTTTTGATTTTTTTGTACGGTAATGCAATTGTGTTTGTATGTGTGGCATACTTTAAGGGCGGTCCACCTGTTTACCTTGATTTTAATATGTGGCTGCCAAAACATTTGTGGTCTCTTGCTTCAGCCCATGATGGGTGGTTCGGTGGTTGACTATCTATCTATGATGAGAATATAATTTAAATTATGTCCTTTCACATATGCACTATCACCACCACCACCCTGCCATTGTGTGCTATTCATTATGGTGGGTTTAAGTGGTTCTCCTACCCCGCAAAAGGGAACATTAATGCAACTGATGTTTTCTGGCCATACATTACATCCTCGGCTACATGTTCCCCCCTTCCTACCTTCTCTCTCCCTCCTCTATTGCATATTTATTGTCTTTTGTGCTTGCCACATTGAGTTGATGATGATTTCCGAATGCATTCCATTAAGCACAACTTCCGCTTACATTCATTGCGGTCACAGTTGAACAAATGGCTATGAGAGACCGAAAGAGAAAACGAAAAAAAAAAATCGACAAAACGTAAATCGTTGGAGGAGAGAGGTGGTCAGAAAAAAAATAAAACGTAAAATTTGTAAAGCATGTGGTTCGGAGGGGTGAGCTGGAATCTATCCATTGATGATTACATGGAAAATGAAAAAAAAAATCTCTCATCCTTTCTTTGATTTTTATTTCTACCTCTGAAATGTCCTTGGTCAAAAATATACATCATCGATTTATATATGTGCAATGAGTATGGGTGTATGCGTGTGTGCTTGTGCCCCGGTCCATATATAATGGCCAAGTAGGTCGTTAAATATGAGTAGGAATGCATTTGAAGGCAAAGGCTGCCTGACGACTGGCTCACTGGCTCACAACATCCATGTCATATTGCCATAGAAGAAGAAGCTGTGGCACGGATTATGCTGGACCATTTATGGGTGAAAGGATGCTGCTGCTGTATGTACTCTGTGTTCCTATCGTCGTCTTTTCGTTTGGAGTTAATACGTGGCCATTTAAATGCATCACAGACTGACTGGCTTATAAAAGCGCGTTTGAAAATCAGTCTGCATTTATAATACACTTCACTTCATTCGACCATATGTTCGGACATCGGTTCGTGGCCATTGATCATATTTTTTGTCCATATAAAATATTGAAGCATGAAATTAAATTTTCTTTAAATAAAACATTAAATAATTATTTTTTTTAGAAGAAAATTTAAAAATGTTTCGAAGAAATTTTTGTTGAGCCCCTAAAAGTAGGCAGCATACTTTTATTTCAAGTTAAGGGGGACTATTACTAGATGTGGAGGTTTTAATATATTTTTTAAAAAGGTTTTACAGATTTTTTAAAAATTATTTTCAAAGCATACACCAAGGCGTAGATATTTTAAGAATAATTTTCAAAGCATACACCAAGGCGTAGATTTTTTAAAAATAATCTTCAAAGCATACACCAAGGCGTAGATTTTTTAAAAATAATCTTCAAAGCATACACCAAGGCGTAGATTTTTTAAAAATAATTTTCAAAGCATACACCAAGGCGTAGATTTTTTAAAAATAATTTTCAAAGCATACACCAAGGCGTAGATTTTTTAAAAATAATTTTCAAAGCATACACCAAGCCGTAGATTTTTTAAAAATAATTTTCAAAGCATACACCAAGGCGTGGATTTTTTAAAAATATTTTTCAATGCGTATACCAAGGCGTGGATTTTTTAAAAATATTTTTCAAAGCATACATCAAGGCGTAGATTTTTTAAAAATAGTTTTCAAAGCATACACCAAGGCGTAGATTTTTTAAAAATAATTTTCAAAGCATACACCAAGGCGTGGATTTTTTAAAAATATTTTTCAATGCGTATACCAAGGCGTGGATTTTTTAAAAATATTTTTCAATGCGTATACCAAGGCCTGGATTTTTTAAAAATAATTTTCAAAGCATACATCAAGGCGTAGATTTTTTAAAAATAGTTTTCAAAGCATACACCAAGGCGTAGATTTTTTAAAAATAATTTTCAAAGCATACACCAAGGCGTAGATTTTTTAAAAATAATTTTCAAAGCATACACCAAGGCTAAACACTGGGGTGGATTTTAATTTTTTATATGACATTATTATATGAATATATACAATTGTTGGGGCTAATAACCATAAAAACAATGACATATTTTGAAATGTCTACGCCACAGGCATAGCCGTGGGTGGTTGGGCGCCATTGTCATAAACAATGGATTGAAAAAGAAAAACTTATTAAAAAATCTAGTATCTGATGATGACATGATGAACAGGACATTTGTCCTTTTTGTAAGCATAAAGAGGACATCCCCCATATTTGTTGTTTTGTCAGGAAATTCCTTTGTTAAAAATCAGAGATTTTTTTTAATAATCATCACACAACAAAATGCAAATACAAATAGATACAGTGGACATACAGAAAACCGGGAATATGTCAAAAGAATTTAAAATTTTTTGAAAAAAAAATCTACAATGTCTCACTGTCATATCATATCATAACAAATTAGATAACATTAGATAAATGATTTTTAATATAGCCACAAAATATGTCATCTGCAAAACATCTAAGACCAGATCATTGTCCATTGTCTGCCACCACTACTTTATGGTTTGCATTGTCCATTAGCAATCCCCAACTTTGTCCGACCCACAATGTTGAGGGATTAGTGATTTTGGTTCGGACAATTTTCATAACAAACAAAAGAAAAGTTTTCACTATTACATTGAAAGTTTTTCTTTTGAAAATAAATGTGTTTGACATTAGCCTTTGATTAGTTCTAAGTCTATAATTGACCCGGAATAAAGTATACTTTTAGGGGCCGGAAAAATATGTGTCAAAAATTTCTATTTTGCCAAATAATTGATTACTTATTAGTTTTGAAAATTTGTGAAGGTTCCATCATCAAAAAGGCCAACAGTATATATCATATATAAACCATAATTTCCAATTAATCTCGGGCAAAACATAGAAAGACTTACACACGCCTCATAAAATGACATTTCATGTCCTGCCATCAAAAACGAGAACAAATTATGAGCGACGAACGTGCGTGTCTTTGTCGAACATGTTTAACAATGTGTGTGTGTGTGGTTCAGACGTTGTCTTATAAATATTTCATGACCCTCGGCTTTATATGCTATGCCTTCGGTCCATTAGGGTGACTGACTGGACGCGCCAGCCATTCGGTTCAATTATCAGGGCTTATATTTTGTTATGAGTTCATTCATTCATTTTGTTTTGATTGAATGCATGGACAATGAATGAAGTGTTAGGTTCAATCATCATCCCCTCCTCGACTCGGATGACTCGATGAGAAAATATCATCTGTTGGTGGTGCGGATTTTTTTCTTTTGAGGGTTCTCAAGCTTCAAATAATTATAGAGATTTTTTTGTTTGAAAAAAAGAGACAATGAATGCTTTGTTTGTGTGTGGCTTGAGGTTAAATCATGACAAAATTAATAATGCCTGAATGACATGTATTGTCAGTCTTGTTTTCTTTTCTTTTTTTTGTGATAATAAGGGCGTGTTCTCTTTATTAAAGTTTTAATAGAATGGAATATTTTTTGGGTATTTTTTCCTAAAAGTAGGCAATAGAATATAACCTAGAAATATTTTTTGTATCTATAAATGCATAACATCTTTCTCACAAATAATTTTAATATGGTAAAATTTAATAAAACACACTTGGCTCGGCCACCACTGAAAAAATGCTGCATACTTTTAGGTGTAAATCTATTTTCTTTGAAATAATAAAACAATATCTATATACATTTATGAAAATGTTCTTCTTATAACAGAGCTTCAGAAAATAGTTTTTTTCTAATCCACGCCTTCTGAAAATATATTTGAAAAAATGCACAAGTTGTAATAACCAACAAAAAATATTTTTAAAAAATCCAAGCCTTGTAAAAAGTCCTCAAAAAAATTAAAAATCCACGACTTGTGATAGACTTTCTAATATTTTTTTTTAAATCTAGCATGTGGATAGTCAGTCGTTCAAAATATGAGAATGGACCTAAAAAATTAAATTTAAATAAAATCTGCGCCTTGTAATAGGCCTTACAAAATACATTTAAAAAATGCAGGCCTTGTGGGAAGGCCACACAAATATTTTTAAAAAATCCAGGCTTTGTGAGAGGGCCACAAAAAATATATTTTTTTTAAAAAAGCATGCCTTTTTATATGCCCTCAAAAATATACTTTTTTAAATCCACGCCTTTTGATAGGCCCTCAAAATATTTATTAAAATCCACGCCCTCAATTTTTTTGAATCCACGCCTTTTGATGAGCCTTCTAAAATTTTTGTTAAAAAATCCAGGCATTGTGAGAGGGCCACACAAATATTTTTTTAAAAAACATGCCTTTTTATTTGACCTCAAAAATATACTTTTTTTTAAATCCACGCTTTTTGATAGGCCCTCAAAAATATTTGTTAAAATTTACGGCTTTTCATAGACTCTCAAAGAAAAATTTAAAAAAAAACTTCGCCTTGTGGAAGGTCTTTCAAAAGCTATAGACCCTAAAATATTTTTAAAATATTCAATACTTTCTATAGACTCTCAAAAAATATTTTTCAATCTTGCCAAATTTATACACAAACATTATTTTAAATATTTGTTGCCTACTTTTAGGATAAACTATTTCAAACACACAAAGACCTTCATTGTGGAAGGTCTTTCAAAAGCTATAGACCCTAGAAATATTTAAAAAAAAATCAATACTTGCTATAGACTCTCAAAAAATATTTTTCAACCTTGCCAAATTTATTCACAAACATTATTTTAAATATTTGTTGCCTACTTTTAGGATAAACTATTTCATACACATAAAGACGTTCATTGTGGAAGGTCTTTCAAAAGCTATAGACCCTAAAAAATTCAATACTTGCTATAGACTCTCAAAAAAATATTTTTCAACCTTGCCAAATTTTTACACAAACATTATTTTAAATATTTGTTGCCTACTTTTAGGATAAACTATTTCAAACACATAATTTGTATAAATATAATATTAAAAAATAAAATATATATATATATATATATATATATCATATTTTTTCATGTACATGAAATCATATAAATGTTGCCTACTTTTTTGGGATAACAAATTCACCCGTCATCAAATCTGAAATGAATGAAGCTCTCCTATATTAAATAATTCAAAAGAAATTAATACCAGAAAAAATCCTTCATTATTGTATTTTGTGAAATACCAAAAGTGATGAAAATATTGTTGCCTATCTTAAGGATGAAAATATTTATTATTTTGTTTCTGATTGCTTGGCCATTTCACAAAGAATTTTATTGAAATATATTTCCATATATATATTATTTACCAGCAAGCATTTTATTTTTAATATACAAAATATTTGTTCTCATTTACCAAAGAATATTGCCTACTTATAGGAGGTTTGGAAATTTGATGCATACTTATAGGAGGCTGTGTGAGGTTTCATTGTTCGTTATTCACTTTTTTTTGTTATTGTACAACAAAGAAAGCAACCAAAAAATGGAACATCACTTCCAATCAAATGGAAATATGAATGTGGAACTGTTTTTGAGCTTTGTTTCCTGGCCGTTAAAAGAAAGAGAAAGCTGGCTGGCTGTGGCTTGCTTTTTGATGTTGATACTGATGATTATTATTCGCCTTCTTAACAATTGTTTCTGTCTGTCTGACTAACTGCCTGCCATTCGTTCTTTTAGCATCTTCAATTTTCAAACAGTTCATTTACTTTATGACAGTGATACTTAAATTGTATGGGAAAATGAGGAATGAGGAGGAGGAGGGTAGGGGAAAGGATGGTGTATTTTTGAAGAAACAACAAAAACACTGAACCACTGACAACAATGATGACAAATATAAAGCTGAGCCCATATGTATAAAGATCCAGATTAAGATATAAGTGAAGATATGTCACACTGAGATATCACAAACCAAGTAGATGATGATGTGGCTGCTGCTGAATCTATTATACAGAAGATTACATGCATTTATGAGAATTTGTGCATGCTGACTTGGTCATATCGTACATATGTTTTATAAATAAAAATGTGAAATTAAAAATGTGAAGAAGAATGCTAAAGACGACTCAACCCTTATCAAGCTGAGTTTCATTTTGTAAAGACCAAATAACTGTCAAGCAAAGAATTAATCCCTCCTCAACCCAGCAGGATGAAACATTTTAGAAAAATCCTTTGTTCATTGATTTAACAACAGGATTAAGGGAAAGTGCTTTTAAAAAAATTCACGCCTATTTTTTTACATTTGAAGAACATTTAAAAAAACACCTTTGAAAAATATTTTTACAAAATTCATGCTTAATGGTAAAAATATTATATATATTTTTCTTCATCCTATAAATATGCAATAAAATAATTTTTTTATACCCTCCAGCATAGTATGGAGGGTATATTAATTTTGTTATTCCGTTTGTAACTCATCGAAATATTCATTTCCGACCCTATAATGTATATATATTCTTGATCAGGGTAAAATTCTAAGACGATCTAGCCATGTCCGTCGGTCTGTCCGTCCGTCCGTCTGTTGTAATCACACCATCTTTTGAAGGAATTGAGATAGGTTGCTGAAATTTTGCATAGGTTTGTCTTTTGTTTGCAGGCAGGTCAAGTTCGAAGATGGGATATATTGGTCCACGTTTAGGTATAGCTCCCATATAACAGTACCCCCCAATTTTCGTTATTTTGGGGTTCTTGAGCGCGTCTTTCAACCGAAACGCTGAAATTTGGTACATTGGGTTATTATTGGGTAGTAAATGTATCCACATACATTTTATTGGGTAGTAAATGTATCCACAGTATAAATATAGGTCCACTTTTTCTTGTAGCCCCCATATATCGGTACCTCCTACTTTTCAGTATTTTGGGGGTTTTTATTGTATTTTTCCACCGAATTGGTTGTAATTTAGTATTTTGAGTTCTTAATAGGTACCAAATCTTTCTACAAAAAATTATAAATATATGTCAATTTTTTCGGATATCCCCCATATAAGAGCACCCCAAATTTTCGGTATTTTCGGGTTCTTGATCGCGCTTTTCAATCGAATTCGCTGCAATTTGGTACATTGGGTTCATATTGGGTACCAAATAGCTCTACTAAAAATTAAAAATATCGGCCCACTTTTTCTGATAGCCCCCATAGAAGGGCACCCCAAATTTTCGGTATTTTGAGGTTCTTGAGTGCGATTTTCAACCGAATTCGCTGAAATTTGGTACATTGGGTTCTTATTGGGTACCAAATATCTCTACTAAAAATTATAAATATCGGCCCACTTTTTCTGATATAACGCACCCCCAATTTTCGGTATTTTGAGGTTCTTGAGCGCGCTTTTCAACCGAATTCGCTGCAATTTGGTACATTGGTTTCATATTGGGTACCAAATATCTCTACTAAAAATTATAAATATCGGCCCACTTTTTCTGGTAGCCCCCATATAAGGGTACCCCCCAAGTTTCGGTATTTTGAGGTTCTTGAGCGCGATTTTCAACCGAATTCCCTGAAATTTGGTACATTGGGTTCTTATTGGGTACCAAATATATCTACTAAAAATTATAAATATCGGTCCACTTTTTATTTCAAATACCTGTCAGTATAACTGTGGTGGAGGGTATCCAAAGTTCGGCCCGGCCGAATTTAACGCTTTTCACTTGTTCTCATTCAAACCCAACGCCCAATCATATTCTTTATTAAAAATATTTTTTAAACAATTTTCTTCTTTCATTTCTTTATTCAAAAATCCCAAAAAATATACTTTGCAAATTTTCGTAAAGTAATTTTTATTTGATTTCTTTTTCAAATAATTCACCAAGAAAAAATTTGCTTAAAAGGAACCTTGCGGAAACAAGCCATCAACTCTATGGTGCCCTATCTATCTTAATAAATTCAGGACGAAAAAATCGCTACAAATAAGAACACATGTTGATGAGACCGCCAAAACCGCATTGCAAATTAGTTTATGTTCTTGACAACATAATTCTACATTGAAAGAAAAAAAGAAAAAAAACTAGGCAAAGGAAAGCAAGGCTGGCAGACAGACCACCCGCGATTTCAAAACCCAAAGAAGAAGAAGAAGAAGCAAAAAACACCCAAACGTAGTATCAAGTTGGCAAACGAACGAAATGGAATAAATGAATATATGTCGCTTTTAGTGTAACAACAGCAACAAACCCCCTCCACAGCAAAAAGCATTGCATATTTTAAGGCGTATGTTTTTTATTCTCATTTTTAAAGGACTCAGAGCAGAATATGCATTTTATTTCTTTTTTGAAAACGAAGAAACGAAACGACAAAGCATTTTGCCAAAACTGAATATAAATGAAATGACACACCTAAATTTGGGTTTCCCCAAAATAGTTTTTTCCTCGTAAACGATTTGACTTTCCAAGTGAAATTAAATAAAGTAAAACTATAAATTTTAGAGTCTTAAAAAAGCGGAGTTCGTTACACTACTTCTTAGAGGCAAGAAATATGAAGACTAGCATTTTCATGTTATTTTTTTATTATGGATCTTCTTCGCTCTCCTTCGGGCTTAGTATTTAAATATTTCTGTTTTCAATGTACTTGTGTGGGTGTGATTTTGCGAATACAAAAGCCATAGAAAGATAGGCAGCAAAACCAAGAAACGAACGAATGAAAAAAACATGACATGGACAGTTTACTTTGAAATACAACCCCTACAGATAAAGGCAACACCAATAACGAAAAAAAGTAAAAAAAATCTGTTAGCTTGTCCAAACCATTGCCATGAAGATTTGGTTGGTTTTCATTTTTATGCCTCCAAGTTATAAAACATAATTTTCTATCATGGCTTTTTATTTTAAAGGAAATGCCTTTAAGGGTTTTTGTAACAACGTCGTGTAATGGCGGTTTGTGGTTTTCTAGCTGGTTTTCGGGGTTTGTACAATTTTTTTTCTATATATATTTTACATTTTTTATCTAAACTAAATAGAAAATGACAAGAACATAAGTAGCGGAAAATTGGGAATAAATATTTTTTTCGTTCATTGCGAAAGGAAGCGAAAATTTTGAAATATTCCGTTTTAATGAATTAATAGCGGGAGGTAGATAATTTAATGATTTTTTTAAGAATAATTAAATTTCTTTATTTTATATCTTCGGAAAATATTACAATTTAATAAAATGTCGTGATGAGGAGTTTTTACAAATATTTTTGGAGGTTTCATTTTTTTTAAAATATTCTTAGAAGGTTTCTAAAGACGTTGATTTTTTTAAAATGCTTTTTAAGGGTCTGTAAAAAGGCGTGGATTTTTTTTTAATATTTTTAGAGGGCCTATAAGGAGTGGCATTTATTAAAAATAGTTTTCAAGACTATCCCAAAGTGGTACATTCTTTAACAATATTTGTTCAAGACTATCATACTGCGTGTATTTTTTAAAAATAGCTTTTCAAGACTTTCATAAGGCGTGGATTTTTTTAAAAATGTGTGGTTTTTGTTAAATAGGTTTTCAAGACTATCAGGCGTGGATTTTTAAAAATATTTTTTCAATGGCCATCATCAGGCGTGGATTATTAAAAATATTTTTTCAAGACCCAGGCAAGGCGTGGATTATTAAAAATATTTTTTACGGCCCAGGCAAGGCGTGGATTATTAAAAATATTTTTTCGAAGACCATCAGTAAATAATACTTTTATTTTTTATAATTTTATATAATTTTTTTTTCACGCCACCAATTTAGTCCTTGCTTTCTAGCTAAAAATCAAGTGAAATGACCCTTAGAATTATCCACAATAAAATATATAGTTTTCCGCCTCACTTAAACTTAAGCAGGATCCCCAATTGGTCTTCTACTCCTTTTTTTTTTTTTTTTTTGAGGACTAAAAATTTGTACCTTCTTAAAAGTCAATATATACCAACCATTAGTGTCTTATCCTATAAAGACAATGAGATTTTTTTATTTTGTTCACAAGGACTATTATTCCTTAAACAATTTGTATCCTTTTTATATTTAATCTCATATCTTTTTCGAGTTCCCCAAATCCCCAAGTCCTTTATCTCATGTTCACAAAAAACATATTGTTTTTTTTTTTCTTCGTGTTTCTTAAGGTGTTCTTAATCGTACTTTAGTTGTGTCTGTATTTATGTTTCTTAACAATATAAAGGATAATCCTGGCGATCAATAAGAAATTACCAATATTTGTTTTTTAGAGACATCCTTGCTTCCTTTTGCGTAGGGTGTAGTGGTGGGACATACTTATTTTATTCCTTTTTTCTCTTTTTTTATCTTCTTACCTTTTAAGTCATAATATTGTTGACAACATCTGAAGAGAAAGTCGGTGTGTGTGTGTGTGTGTCAGTACAAGGACTTACGAGTGATAACAGTAAATCCCTACGCAATAGTAAATAAAATATAAGCAGCCAGATGTGTCTCTCCAGAGTGTGTCGCTTTTAGAGAGTGTATCATAAACTTATTGTTGGCAAAAAAAATAAGGCGTGGCGAGAAGGGGAGGGGAAAGGGTTTCCCTTTTAGTTCTTTTTTTTCATGTTTGACATCCTTGTTGTTGATTTTTCACTGTTTAGCTGTGTGCGCTTTCCATCTTTACTATTTACTCTAAAAGATAGCAATTTTCTTAAAATGTTTGAATAAGAAATAATTGTCGTGGGACTAGTTCCGTCCTTTTTTTACGACCCCCTTTTTCGCAAATGTTGAAATATCTTTATTTGCTGTTGTTGTTGTAATGCCATAAAAATAGAAAACCTGGATGGGTTGTTGTATTGATAATAAAAATGTAAATTTCTTTTTGATAGATATTGTCATTCAACAATATATTATGGCTTATAAGGGATATAGTTTTGTTAAACATGACAGGATGAGGAGTGGGAGAGTGGTGGTGTATTGACATATTGTATGATGGGATCTATGAATAGATGAGGATGCTATAGTTTGACAAAAGGGAAATTCAATTGATAGATATTTAAAAATAAATATTTGTTTTTGGCAATTATTTTTACTGAAGACTATTGACAGGTGTTGACTTTATAAAAGTATTTTTTGAGCGATTTTTGAGACACAATAAGTAGTCGGGGATTTTTCAAAATATTTTTAGAGGGCATATGGCAAAAAGTATAAAATATTTTTAAAGTCCCTACGGCAAGACGTGGATTTCTTAAAAATATTCTTGAGGGACTATAAACAGGTTTGGATTTTTAAAAATATTTTTAAAAGGATTATCCACAGGAGTGGGGTTTTTGAGCAATATTTTTAAAAGGACTATACACAGGCATTGAGTTTTAAAAAAGGACTATCCACAGGCATTGGTTTTTTAGAAATATTTAAAAGAATGGCTATAATTTTTTAAAATGTATCCACAGGCGTGGATTTTTTTTAAAAATAATTAATAGTAAGGCTATGCGCAGGCGTAGATTTTTATACCCTTCACCACACTGTGGTACAGGGTATTATGTCTTTGTGCATATGTTTGTAACAGGCAAAAGGAAACGAGATAGACACATGGTTCCTTCTGAAAATATGCATAGAATCACTTTCTGTGTCGATTTACGCATGTCCGTCTGTCCGTCAATGATTTAGGTCTAGAATGATGTGTGTTAAGTTTCCTGAAAATCGGTTCAGTTTTAGATATAGCCCCCATATATATTTTTCGTCCGATTTAATGTAAATGGTGCACCAAAATCTCTAAATATCTTTCGATTTGCACAAATTTGGCATGGCGTACTAAATTTGTTCTAGAATGATGTGTGTTAAGTTCCGAGAAAATCGGTTCGGATTTAAATATAGTTCCCATATATATTTTCGTCCGATTTAATGTAAATGGAGCCCCTATATATCTTTCGATTTCACGAAATTTGCATGCCGTACTAAGTTAAGTCTAGAAAGATGATGAACCTGAAAATCGGTTCAGATTTTAATATAGCTCACGTATATATTTTCGTCCGATGTAAATGTTGCACCAAAATCCCTATATATCTTTCGATTTCCACCATATTTGGCATAGCGTACTAAATTTAGTCTAGAATGAGGTTTGTTAAGTTTCTAGAATATCGGTTCAGATTTAGATTTAGGTCCCACATATATATATATATATATATTAGTAAATGATGCACCAATCTACTAATGTTTGTCCGATTGACAAGAAATTTTGCACAACGTACCATATTTATTTCGAACGGGTGTCTGATTGAGATTATATTTTTAACAGTGCGGCATACTGAGTTGCATATATCATCTATGCCATAAATCGATTTCCTTAAATCTGATTGAAATTAAATTTAGCATAGGTTTTCATGTCATTAAATTGTTAGGATACACATACTATATGCATATAGTGGTGAAGGGTATCATATAGTCGGTCCAGTCCGACTTTACTACTTTCCTTACTGGTTCTTTACAGATTTATTCACAGGCAAGAATTTGTGGAAAATATTTTCCTGAGGTGTACTTACAGTACATTTTTTAAATATATTTTTTAGGGTTTTCAAATACAAATCATTTTACTATACATGAACCTTATATGTGAATAATAATAAGCCTTGTATCCAAAGTTTTTTTTTTTTTTTTTGTATAATTTGCTATGTGTCCTTTTGATGTGTAATCCCTTTAATGGCCTTATGATTATGTCATGGTTGAAATGATTTTCTCCCTTTTTTGCTTATTATGCATAAAACAAATTTACATCTTGTTTTGATTTCAACATTTCCCTTTTAATCCTTCCGTTTGAACATGTTCACACACACGAACACAAAAATTAAACAAGGTTCGACCAATGAAATTACATTTTTGGAGGAAATTCACAAAATCCTTCCCCCTTATATTGATGTTATACAAAAACAACAACAACAAAGTTCATTTAGTTACCTATAATTGATGTTCTTTTAATTAGGGGTTGTTGCAGCAGCAACAACAATTACGACATCACAAAAACAATACACAAATAAGGTCAACAATATTCTTCATGTCCTTTTTTCATCTCTCTATCAACCTTTTTTTTGATCGCCCGAAAAATCTATTCTTCTCTTGAAAATCCTCTTGTTGTTAGGGTTATTGATTTGTGTATGTGTTTTTTTTTTTACCATGGTAAATTGTATTGTATTTTTTGTATTTTTTTCTAGGATTAATTTATAATTAATTTGTTATTGTGTTTTTTAATGTGAAACCAATATTAATAATGTTTTGTTTTCTTCTTCTTCCCTTTCTAGGTAAGTGGTGTCAATGATGTGCTGACAAATGCCCTGAATCAAAACAATGTAAGATTCTATTTTTTAATTTTTATTTGTTATTTATAATTTTTTTAATTAAGTTTTTTTTAAGGGACATAATGTAATTTTAATTACAAAAAATTAATTATTTTTTTCAATATAAAGAGGAATAGACATAAAAAATATAAAAAATAGAGTCAAATATACCCCTAAAGTTATTTAAGTTAATTAATTTTAAAATTTGTTATTATTTTTATTTTCATCAAATTTTCTGTGTATAACTGTTTCATTATCACATTTTTGCAATTGTTATACACTTTAAATGATTGGAATTTTATGGATTTTCAAAATTACAGCATTTTTAGGAGTATAACAGTTATTGTATAACAGTTTGGAAAACTGTTATACTCTCGAAAATACCTCAATTGCAAATAATTTTTTAATTTAAAATTATTCTAATGTTGGTGATGATATTTTTAGTCCATTTTGAAACTGTTATACACGTAAAATCACCATTCTGGAATAATTTTTAGGGTTTCTTCGGACAAAACTTATTTTAATATTTTTTCTATGCCTATAATTATTTATTAAAAAAAGTTTGAAATGATTTGCTGTCATTAAAATTTTTTTTTATTTATTTTATTAAAACTGTGTATAACAGTTTTAATATAACAGTTAAAATTATACAAAACATTTAAGACATTATTGGTGATCTTTTGCCAATTTTGTGTGTATAGCAGTTTGGAAAACTATTAAAATTCTTTAATTCGCTTTATTTTTTAGTATAAAAGTTTCTGTATAACAGTTAAATTTTATATAAACTCTTAAAAATGGTTGATCTTTAAATGGCTTTCAAAATTATACATTTTCATGTTTATAACAATTTGGTTAACTGTTATACATTCGAAAAATGCTCGAAGTGTAATTATTTCTAATTTTGAAGTCGTTTAATAGTATAACAATTTATTTTGAGCCACTTTTGACCTTTGAAACTGTTATACATTAAAAATAGTTATATATTTAGGATGTTTCTTGGTTTTTTTTTAATCGTTCCGGCATTGAATACATAAAAAGTAATCGTTGATGTATATTTAATTCTTTTTGTTTTGTTTTTAATTTTCAAGCATTTTAAATTCTTATTTTTTTCTATGTTTATCAACTTTTCCGTGTATAACAGTTTCAATATAACAATTAAAAAAAAAATTTTAACTTAAAATTATTATTGCTTTTCAATTGAAAATTAATTTTATGTAGTTTTAATGTGTATAACAGTTACAGTATAACAGTTTGACAAACTGTTATACACTCGAAAATAGTTAGAAATTCAATATTTTCCTATTTAAATCTCATTTAAAGGAATATCAACTTATTTTGAGGCATTTGTGAAACTGTTATACTGTTATACTTTAAAAATGCAGCAAAATTGGAAAGTTTCACAGATTTTTTTCTTCAAGAATATATTAATATATTAAAATAATGCATTACAATATTTTTTTATTTTAATTTTTATGCTGTTTAAATGTTTATTTTTCCAATTTCTATCAAATTTTTAATGTATAACAGTTTCAGTATAACACTTAAAAATTGTGGTTAACACCTAAAACTTATTGTTTTTCTATTCGCTTTTAAATTTCGGCATTTTGGTGTGTATAACAGTTACAGTATAACAGTTTCGTAAACTGTTATACTCAAGAAAAACGTTGGATTTTTAATGTTTTGCCATTTTAAAGCACGTAAAAGGCATAGCAATTTATTTTTAGCTATATTAGAAACTGGTATACACTATAAAAGAACTTTTTGTGTATTTTATTGTGGAAAAATTAAAATAGTTTCCCTTTGCGACCCCACAAAAAAGTCGTGAACCTTTGCTGCAATCTACATTTTTATTTACATTTTAATTTAGTTTTATCTGCGTTACAAAAGTAACAACAACAGAGCCTTTCTTTGTCTTCTCTCATATACCGCAATAACTCTTCATGTCATTGCCTTGTGATGCAGAGGCGATAACATGATATACTGCAGCTACAGATGCAGCAGCCGTACCTATCCCGTTTTTGCATAACAGTTCATAACAACTTGTTGTCGACTCCTTTACACATGGTGGTTAATGCCTTTTTGATGGTTACCTAAATATGTACAAAAGGCTATCACATCATGCCTGGGTCCACCAGGCCCCCATGTAAACCAGACCACACCGTAGCTAGCAAAGAGAAATATCCACATAGACCAACAAACAACGTCGTCGTTGTCGTCGCGATGTTATGCATTTTTAAATAGTCTGCTAGGTAGCCTTGTGTCCTTTTGAAAAAAAATGGGAAGAAGAAAAGTAAACAGTGCCATGTTCCTAGTTTTGTGGCCAAACACTCTAGGGATAGGAAGGGACTCAGTGAGCGGACGGAGCGGTAGAGAAAATAATGCATCACAAACTGCAGAGAAACTAAAGGGGTCTGCCTTTAGCCTCCCCTTTCAATACAAAGGAAATATTTTGCAGCAAGGCAAAATTTATGTGTAACTTCATATGAACATGTGTATATGTGTGTGTGTTTTTGTTACCCAAGTATGACGGTAAACATTTGCATATCCATGTGTGTGTGTTTGTGTTCTAACAGAGAGGAATCTACTACACACAACACAAAGAAAGACTAGAAAGAACTAGCGCGGCTTCAGGTATCAAAAGCAATATGGAAAATATTTTCTCTGTTTCTCCCGGTATTTTTTCTGCTTCATCGTCCTGCTGATGTATGGCATCCAGGCCACATTACAAAGAACTTGTAATATCCATAGATTGCTTGGTTGCTTTCACGTTCTGCTACTAACCAACCATATGGATGGATGGCTCGGCATTCTTTGTACAGCCATCCTCTCTCCTTCTCTTGTGCATTTCTGTAATGTAATGATGGGGTGGGAGAGAGAGAGCGGAGGGGTTCTCTTGGCTTATATCCTGATAATGATTTGCATGCAAACACGCTGCAATTATCATTTGTCACCAATCTTTTGGCACAGATGATGATGGTGATAATCAGATTGCAGTTATATAGCCAACAATTGTTTGTAAAAAGAGCTATGCGAAACAGCTCACAAAGGGAAAGCAAAGGAGGCGACATCCAAGGCAAGGGGTTTGGTGTAGAGGGGTATTCAAAGACATTCCTTGAAGCCAACATTCATTCGTTCGTTCGTTAGACGTTGAAAAACATAAACATCCATTAGTCGCATGCATTCCGCTTGCCATTTACGTTCGTTCGCTTGTCGTCGTCGTTTTTCAAGTGGTCTAAAGTATGCTTAAATAACGTTGCAAAATTAGCCTGAAATTGCTTGTTGACACATGTTCTCTAAGTACCAAAAAAAGGCGAAAACGAAGAAGGAAAAGCATCACAACACACACACACACACAAAGTTCAACAATGCCAATTTTTAGGTGCCTTTTCCATTTCTTGTTGTAATTGTAGGCTAATATCTATCTGGTTGGTTGGTTTGTTGCTGCAGCAGCAGCTAACTTGATCCCCAACAAGTATGCAATAAATTTTGTTGATTACACAAAACAAGCCTAAAATGTATGCAATGTCAAATGGCATGTTGTGGATGTGTGAAAATCTTGATTTTTTTTTAAGAAGAGGGGGACACAGAAAACATTTCTTGATTAGAAGAGAAAAATGTGGAAAGGTGTAATGGACGCCTTTTGTAATTCATTAAAGAATAGTTTGCTTTCAAATGGAGCTGAAAATGAGCTCTAAAACTCTTTTAAAACTGCTTATATGTTAATATTATGCATATTTTTCTATGAATTTCCAAAAAAAATCGTGTATAACAGTTTCAGTATAACAGTTATGAAACTGTTATAAACCTTTAAAAACCGTATTTGCGGGTAAAGATTCATATGATTTAGACAAAATTTTGTGTATGACAAATTCAGTATAACAGTTATTTTTTAACTCATATTTCAACCAAAATTTTTTTTTACAAGAAACATTAATTTTGAGACGATGTCTCAAAGCTTCTTGTGAACTGCTAAGCACTCCAAAACTACTTATATCTCTGTAATATGCATTTTTTCGTATAAATTTCCAATAATATCGTGTATAACAGTTTCAGTATAACAGTTATAAAACTGTTATACACCTTAAAAACAACGTATTTTTTAAAATTATATAAGAAAACAGTTTGGGTATAACAATTATTTTTTAACTAATATTAAAAAAAATTTTTTTTTCAAAAAACAAAATTGTTAATTTTAAGAAAATGCCTCCAAAAATGCTGCTTATGAACTGTTAACTTTAACTTCTTATAAAAAAAACTTCTTGCGATTTATTTTTATAGTGCAGTTATTACATTAATTTTTGGCTAACATAAGAGTATAACAGTTTGAAACTGTTATACACATTCTAAAATGCATTATTTTGATTGGAGGCATATTTGCAATAGAATTGAGACAAATTGCGAGTGTAATAACTTTGAGATAACAATTTGGAAATTGTTGTACGCTTCAAACAGGTTTTTTTTGTTAGAACATCTCTTCGTAGAAAAAAATATCTATCGTATATTAATATTTTAATGAGTAATGTGAGATTGCCTAAAAGTAGGCTTTATGTTGCACATAAAATAATTTTTGTGTGCAACATATATTTAGAAACTTTTTATGATTTATTATTTTAAATTGTAACTATTATCGCTATTTTTGGGCAACTATACGAGTATAACAGTTTTTGTATACCAGTTTTCATACTGTTATATCCATTTTAAATGCTATATTTTTGCCTATAACCCTTATTGCCATATAATTGTTTTTTCATTGTAACGATTATCGCTATTATTGGGTAAGTATACGAGTATAACAGTCTTTGTATAACAGTTTTCATACTGTTATATCCATTTGAAATGTTATATTTTTGCCTATAACCTTAATTTCCATATAATTGTTTTCATATTCATGAGTACAACAGTTTCCGTATGGCCGATTATTGCTATTTTTAGCCAAATATGCCGGTATAACACTTTTCATTTTAAATGTTATATTTTTGCCTAAAAAGTTGATTTCCATATAAATTATGTATATACGCGAGTATAACAGTTTCAGTATAACACTTTGAAAACTGTTATACACATTTAAAAATTCAAATTTTTGGATATATTAATTATTTTCAATGGAATTTCAAAAAAAAAATTCATAAAAAAACTATATATGAATATTTAGTGCAACACATCTCATAAAAAATAAAATATTTTTTAAATAAATTATTTTTTTTTTAATATGAATTGAATGTATTTAAAAAAACAAATTCATATAAATTTTTACAAAATGTAAAAATTGTTTTTATATTACTTTCAATCCCAAAAATGTAATATTCTCCTCTACATACAAATTCCATTTAAATTCCATTTTTTGAGGGGCAAAACATACCCGTTGTTCTTTAATTTCAAAAAATTGTTCCATAAATTTATTTTTTTTACTTTTTTTCATGTTTTCCTTTCCACTCCCCGAAAATTTTAATACTCTTTAATATGTATTTGAATATTTATGTTTGGATTTTCCGTTGCTTCCTTAATGCATTGATTTTTTTTTTTTTTTTTTTGTAAAACTCTAAAAGCCAATTAAATCAACTCATTGCGAATAGTTTTTGCATAATGTTTACTGTCATTATACCATACCGCACACACACACACTCATTCAATTTATTCAATCCCTAAAATGAAATTGTTCGTTTTTGATTTTTTCCCCTCTGATGGAGTTGGTGTTTTATGATTGTCCAACCGACCATCAAAAGCGGCTCTCGCTTATTTGTATATCTGCTAATGACATATATCAGTGATGGACTATTTGTTAATGGTTGAATGGTTGAGCCTACTTAGGAATAAAGGCAGCATATCAAAATCAGCGGCGGCATCATCATGCAAATCAATAGCTAATTAGGCATATCAAATATTACATAGATTCGCTTACAATATGCGGATGGTTGGTGGGTATGGGCATTATTATCATAATGAACACAAGTTGGGGGGGCTAACAAAAATTACGATCATTATCAGTGTATGGTTGGACTTTTGTCATAACAATCCGTGTGTGATTTTTCTCTTTGGTTCATTTTTGAAAAAAAAAATCGAACGGAAAATTTAAACCACTAACAAAAAAAAAACCCAGCCATTAGGTTTGTTTGTTTGTTTTTCGTCAAAAAAAGATAAAACCCAAAAACAATATCGGGATATTGGATGACCTGGCGGACTGACTGGTAATCAGGCTCCCCATGGAACAGAGTTGCTGCAATTATTTTACACAGCAAGTTGACACACACATACAACCACCACCAAACAACTCCGGCTGCATGCATAAATGCGTAAGCAATATTCAATGTATATGCAAATTCCCTGGTCCTGTCAGCCATCCTCCGGGAGACTCCGGCGCTCCACACACAGAGATCAGCGCATCACCATAAAAATTGACAGAGGGCAAATTTACAAAATCCATACGGGGTTGACTTTATTACATTGCACCAAAAAAAATATTACCTTGTTATATGATGGATATTATGGCTGACTGGATTGGTTGGATGGCTGGTCGGTTGGTTATTTGGTTGGTCGGTTGGCTGATTGTCACTCAGCCAGCTAGCCACTTCTCTATCGCCATATGTGGTATATTTGGCATATTGATGAAAAAATGGTGTATTCTTGTTGTTGTTTAGTCCTTTAGCTTTAGGCTGATTTAATATCGATGCTAATGCTGTTGTCATCACTAACCATAGAGCTGACATGCATGGATGTATGTGTATATATGCTTGTGTGTTTTTCATATGGGGTTTTGGGGCAGATTTTGTGTTTTGTCTGTTCTGTTTTGATCTGAACTCATTTTGTAGCATTATCACATCTAATCAGAGAACCATAAACAAACAATAACCCAAAACCCCCCCTCCTGTCATAGCATTTAGTTAACAGCTATACACAAATACAAACACACACCTAAAAGACACACACACACAGTTTTCCAAATACGTATATATTGCATAGGCAGATACGTAAATGTGTGTGTGTGTGTGTGGGTTTTCATGTCATTGATTTAGTTGATAATGTGGTGAAGCAAAAAAATACAGTCGAACTTTGTAAAAACATCGAAATAAATAATATAAAATATTAAAGAGTCTTTATTAGTCAGGTTTTACTGTCTATTTTTGTTGCTGGCTATTTAGCGGTGGTTTTAATAAACAAAATGTGATTGGTAGTCGAGTATTTTTTTTTCCTGCTGCTTTGAAATGCTATTGGGAATTTAATTTTATCGCATAAACAATTTTCGTCATTAGAATCTGAAATTAAATACAAATAAATTGTATTTAGTTTTTGCTCATGTCCGAAATGGAATTAAATATCGGGAAATGTACGCTGATGTGTATTTGTATTAGGTTTATTATATTTGATTTTTTTTCTCATAATTATAATTTAAGCTGTTAAATTTTGATATATTATAAAAATAATAAAAAAATAACAAAAAAACTGAATTTTGAAAATATATTAAAAAAATATTTCTATAAGCCGTAATTTTTTTTAAATAATTCTCAAAGAAATACAAATATTTTTTAAGGACTTTCCCCAGGCGAGAATTAAAAAAAAATATTTTTCAAATTCTATCAACTGTTGTGAATTTCTTAAAAATATTTCTCAAGGAAACCAACAAGCGTGGATTTAAAAAAAGTATATTTTTTCAGAATCCAACGCAGAACGGTAGGTATACATTTTTTAAGGGCTATTCACAGCGTAAATATTTTTAAAATAATTTTTCTAAGGCTATCCACAAGCGTCGATTTTAAAAAATTAAGTTTGCAGGGGCTATTAAAGAAGCGTCGATTTTTATACCCTTCACCACACTGTGGTACAGGGTATTATGTCTTTGTGCATATGTTTGTAACGGGCAAAAATAATCGAGATAGATCCATGGTTCCTTTTGAGAATATGCATAGAATCACTTTCTGAGTCGATTTATGCATGTTCATCTGTCCGTCCGTCCGTCTGTCCCTCCATGTATTTTTGTTAACAAAGTACAGGTTGCATTTATGATCCGATTTGGATGAAATTTGGCACAGGCCACTTAATTGGCCCAAGGACGAACCCGATTGAAATTGGGAAAAATCGGTTCAGATTTAGATATAGCTCTCATATATATCTTCGTCCGATTTAAGGTAAATTGTGTATCAATGTACCTATATATCTTTCGATTTGCCCGAAATTTGGCATAGCGAAATGGATTAGGTCTAGAATGATGTGTGTTAAGTTTCCTGAAAATCGGTTCAGATTTAGATATAGCTCTCATATATATCTTCGTCCGATTTAAGGCAAATGGTGTACCAAAGTCCCTATATATCCTTTGATTGGCCCGAAATTTGGCATAGCGAAATGAAATAGGTCTAAAAGTTTCCTGAAAATCGGTTCAGATTTACATATAGCTCCCATATATATTTTCGTCCGATTTAAGGTAAATGGTGTACCAAAGTCCCTATATATCTTTCGATTTGCACGAAATTTGGCATATCGTACTTAATTAAGTCTAGAATAGTGCACGTTAAGTTTCGTGAAAATCGGGTTGGATTTACATATATCTCCTATATAAATTTTCGTCAGATTTAATGTAAATGGTGTACCCAAGTCCCTATACATATTTCGATTTGCACAAAATTTGACATAGTGTACTGAATTGAGTCTGGAGTGATGTGTGTAAAGTTTCCTGAAAATCGGTTCAGATTTATATATAGCTCCTATATATTTTTTGTCTTCCGATTTTATGTAAATTGTGCACTAAGGACCCAAATTTTGTCCGACAGCCACACAATTTTGTACAATAAACTGTAGTTAATATAAGTTAATCTCTGCTATTCTCATTGAAATCGGTTCAGATTTTGATATAGCTTCTAATATATAGTTTCGTCCGATTTTACACAAAATTGACACAAATTTTGTACAACGTACTAAAGATTTGAAATGTGGAAGCTCTATCCAAATCTAAACCAATTTCAAGGTTTAGATTTGGATAGAGCTTCTATATATATTTTCTCCCGAGTTTTGGTAATTTGGTCCCATTGAACAAATGAAAAATTTAGTATAGGTTGCAGAATTCGACGTCTGTTAGCATTCATCTGTTGAATATACCCAAAGTGGTGAAGGGTATCATATAGTCGGCCCCACCCGACTTTACTACTTTCCTTACTGGTTTTAAATTAATTTTTCGTGACCTACACATTTTAAAAATATTTTTTGCAGGGACCAAAAACGAAGCCAAGATCTCTAGAATTAAATTTTTGGGATCAACACGGAGCCTAGATTTATAAACGTAGATTATTAAAATATATTTTCAGGGGCCCACACAAAAGCATAAATTTAAAAATTAAATTTTAAGAGATCCTGACAGAAGCATACACAACTATGTTGTCAGGGTATTATAGCTTTGTGCAGCCCCAAAAGTTTGTAACGCCGCGAAATATTGGTCATAGACCCACCATTAAGTATATCGATCCTCATATCTCGACTAGCTGAGTCGATCTAGACATGTGTGTCCGTCCGTCCGTCTTTTTTTCCCAAATCCTTTATATGAACTTCAATTACAAAAAAATACTTTTGTATATAGGAGGTGATGCAAATGTGGTATACCCATTTGTTTTTAGATTGCCAAATTTTTATTTTTTATCCGATTAAATTGAAAATTTGCACATATCATGCTACATGTGTTGTCCTCCCATGTATCAATTTGAAAATAATATTATTTTAACAATTTAAGAGATATTTGAGAAAATATTTGAAATTCCATTAAAAGTGATTTTAAAAAAAGTGTAGGTAATGTGGTATACCACATGATGTTAATGTGGTATAGTATACTTTTTACTTTCAATTGATGTCTTATATAATTTATTGTTTTTAATGAATGCGAATTAGCTCGAGATTTAAGATTTTTAACGGATACGTTGAGTGGAACTTTAATTTTTATTATATAATAATGTCTACACATGGCAATATTTAATTTTTGTATGGAGAAGTTGTTAAAACTCATAGGCTTTGTTTTTCATCCTTGTGATTCATGGTAGATTCTCGTAGAGTACAAATGTTTCAAATAGTAATGAGATTTTGTCTAGTGCTGGCTTTTTTTCATGCAGACTCAAGGTATACTACATTACCTGCACTTGTGTTTACTGAAGAAATGTCTAATTTTTTCCTAAATTGGTAAATATGTGGTGCAATCGCGCATATTATTTGATTTTTAGTACTTACTAATTATTTTAATGCTTTAATAATAGGAATTAAAATACATCTGTAAAACAAAATTTTTTTTTTAAACTTCAACCGAAAAAAAGTCAATTTTACGAAAAATGTAGTTGTTGCTACTGATTCTCAACCTGAGTTAACTGAATTAAACAGCTCATTGATATCTTATTTTTTTGAGAACAGCAAACTATAGAACATGTTTAAGTTATTCTAAAATTTTCAGTTTTCAAAAAAAGTGAATATACCACATTACCAACCTATACCACATTTGCATCATCTCCTCTAGTTCTAGAATTTTCTCCGGTCCTTTAAAGTCTGTCCCATTCGAAAGCTACTCAAAAAATAGTTTTAAAAATCTATGGAAACAAAAGGTGCCTATAAATCCTAGTTGAAAAATTATTTCTAAAAATCTGCGTGAGTTAATGCTAGGTCTGAATATTTTTATATAATCCTGGTGTTTTTTAAATATGTTTCTACATTTTTTAATTTACTAGAATTAAAAAAAAAAATTGACAACAATTAGCTCCAATTTTTTTTATATATGTTCCACGACCTACAATAATTCTGTATATATAATTCAATATATATATATATATATATTCTCCCTTTCAATTGTAAACCCTATATCCTTAAAACATTCCATCATGTTTTTGTTTCTTCAAAAATTCAAAATGAATAAATTGACATTTGCTTCCTCCTACTTAACATCATCAGTATGCTTGACAACCGACTTACAACTACATGGCCGACCATTCGTCTAATTGTCATCATCGTCATCGTTTGTTCTAGGAACATTTTTAAGCCTTTTTGCACCACAAAAAAAGGACAACTACACAAATGACTAAGTTCGGTTTTTAGGAGACGACGACATGCTAAAAATAGTATATTTATATGTACTCTGTTTGTATGTACAGAGCTTATACATATGTAAATGGCAATATGACAATGCTCGTCGTAAATACCTTGTTGACCTACTTTAATGACGACACTTTTTGGTGTATGTAGTAGTATTTCCTACCTTGGTTCAGGGGGTTTTTTGTTGTTGTTCACTTTTGTTTTTTGTTAAACAAAAAAGCCCACGTGTTGGATATTAGGGTGGTGAGGAAGTTTAAGATTTTTATTAAAAAAGAGTAAAAGTATCAATAAAATAACTATTTTTAAATAAATGTATAAAAACAACAGACTGGGATTCTGCCTGACTATTTTACAAAAATAAAATAATTAGTCTTAAAATTATTTTTTTTTAATTTACCCTCTCCATTGTTCCATTTGATGTTATTTCCAAATCATAATAACAATTCTTCTTCTTGCTTTTTTTTTGAGCTCCTGTTCTTTTTTATTTTCTCTTTTGTTTTTGCTCTTAACATACCATGTCCTTCCTGTAATGCATCTTGTTTCTACATTTTCTGTCTGCTGAATGACCTTTTTTCGCTCTCTCTCCATCTCTCTCTTTTCTTGTATCCGGAGACGGAAACAAGAAAAAAAATTGGAAAACAATGCATTATATGCCATACATACATGGAAATGCATGTTTGTCACATGACATATATTGCTCTTTTGAGGTTTTGTTAAGAGGAATTTCTAAGGATCAGTCTTTTTTGTTCATTCTCCTTCTAAATAAAATTGTTCTTCTACAAAAATAACAGGCAATGAAACAGAGGTAATGGAAGAGGTTGGGTTAATTAATTTCATTTCTTCACCATTTAATTGGGGAAATGTTTATTTTTTCGGCTTTAAGGCTAATATTAAATGTTTTTTGCCTAAAAATATGCACTTGTTTATTTTAAATTGCTGTATAGTTCGCCATACTTAATATAGAGTTTTAAAATTTTGCACGCACATTACTACTACTCTCAGAAAGTTTGGTATTGAAAAATCGGTTCATGTTTTGGTATAGCACACATAAAAAGGTACCCTAAAAGTATGCATTATTTTTCAATGGGAAAAAAATTTACGTATTTTATAGAAATGGTTAATATTTTTTCCTTAAAAGTTGGCTTTATTATATTTTGAAGGATATATTAATCTGGTTAAAAAATATTAAAAACGTGTTTGCCTAAAAGTGTGCTTTATTTTTAATGGTTAATATTTATTTCCAAAAACATTATATTCTTTCTCTATTAACTAATTCAATAGGAACAAAATATTTTCTCGACATAATATTAAATTATTCTACCTAAAAGTATGCTTTAATTTTTTTCAATGGACATTTTTTTCCGGTTTGAAAATAAATGTGTGATATTTTTGCAAAAAAAAATTGGACTTTATTATTTAAAAAAAATATATATTTATCTTGCTACAAAGTAAATAAGTAGTAACATTTTTTAATTTTAATTATATTATTTTGCCTATATGTATGCTTTATTTGTAAATAAAAAATTTGAAGTGATTATTTATACTCTTTGGAGTCGGAGCCCAATATGCCTGAAGTGCCGCGTAACCAACGGCGAAACGCGTCGCATAATGGTGGATACGCAGGTTCTTCTCCTGGCTTTCCTTTTCATTGCAAAACTTTGGTCAGTAAGCTCGACACGAAAGAGTATAAATAATCACTTTAAATTACTTTCAAATGATCACTGCCCTTACAAGGCAAAATTCAAATAACAAAAAATAGAAAATATTTATTTCAAAAAAAAAAAAAAAAATGTTCTTTCCCAGTCCCCTAAATCAATTAAAAAAGGAAATATTTTCTTCTTTTAAACCTATCTTAAATATCAGTGCCTAAAAGTACGCTTCATTTGTTTTCAACAATGAAATATTTTAACGGCTGAAGGGCTTCTCAAACTTTAAACGCGTTTTTCTCTAAAAGTTTTTTTGCGAATGGCGGGCACGATAACTCAAAAACTAATAATCCAATCGGTTCCAAATTTTGCAACGTTTCTCTGGAAGTGTATAGCTCTCGTATGAACTAGGATAAAGTCAATCGGTGAAGATCTTCCTTATCTTTTAACTTGGTTTTTGGTAAAAAATCGGCAATTTTCCAAAAATATTTTTTCAAAGGTCCACCAATTTGTTAATTTTAGAGCGAAGTCAATAATCCCAGTTCATACGAGAGCCTGACATGCACCCTTTCTAACACCGTTGGAATTTTCGGATTCCGATGTTCCAGTGAGGAGTTATCATACCCGCCATCAAAAATAAGGACTTTTCTTTAATTACAAAAAACAACAACAAAACAGTAACAAAATTTTTTTGTAAATTATTTTTCTTCTTTTTTAAATCTTCAAATATATATGTGCAAAGTTACAAACCTCAACAAGCGTTGGTATTGATTTACCAGCCCATTGAAAATCTTGAAAAATTAAAATCGAGAATGGGGGGTTCCCTTAAATGAAAAATATTCATTTCCAACAAAAAATCCTTTTTTCCGGTGTAACAATTAGCTCTCAATGATTTTACCTAGAATTAGGTATTATTTATTTTTTTTTTTAAATTTTTTCCACATTTGTTGTAGTGTAATTAATGCTTGGTAGGACATATTTTTCGCCATTAAAAATCGTTAATGTTCTAGCCCAAAAGTATGCTTTATTATTTTATAAAAATGTAATACTTTCAGGGTTTTAAAATTAAATCTTTACATATTTCTTTTTTCTAAAATCTGGATTTATTATTAAATATCTTTTTCCTATAATTAATAATTTTTCCGTCTCTAAAACCTAATCTTCAATAAAATTGCCTAAAAGCAGACTTTATTATTTCTAAATTTCCTTAATTTACTGCTGCTAACACAAATGTTATTCCAAAGCAGCAATAGCAGCTGATACATTGTGTTAATAATAAATTATGTTTAGTGGCTATTTATATTAAATTAATTTATTTATTGCTTCCTGCTCAAAAAAATATCCTTTATCCTTCTACTGGCTATCGGATATTATTAATAAAATTTACATTTACAGAAACAATACAATCCAATATACATCGTTAGTTAAGAAATAATATAAAACATCATTTTACTTTCGTAGCCAACCACCCACAAGCCATCCACTCACTACAATCCTGTGTGACATTTGTGTTTGTGTCCTCCTACATACTTGAGTATAACACTTTTATGTTCTGATAGATATTTAACAAACCTTTAAATGTATTGGTAAATATTGATTTTGTTTGTGTGTGTGTGTATCTTAGACAAATAAAATGTGTCTGTACGTGTTTGTATTTATTAAGTGTCTTTAGTGTAGGTGTACACACACACACTTAAGTGAAATAGGATTTTATCTAATGTCAATAGCATCATTCATCCATTCCTATATAACAGCAATACACGTGTATATGTATTTGATTTTATTTGTTTGTAATGAATTTATAATGTTAAAATATGTGTCGCTTTGCGTAAGTGTAGTGAAAAAGGAAGGATTAAAAGGGTAGGATAATTTAGGAAAAAAATCAATGCTATAATAATATTGTTAAACGTTTGAAAATGCCTTCAAAATCGAAGAATTTTAAAGTTTTGAGTAAAAAAACTGCACAGAAATTATATTTCATATTTTAATCTATTGCTTACAATTTTTTAAAATTTTGTCAATATAATTTTTTCCATTTTTGTGAGTATAACAGTTTCAGTATAACAGTCTGAAAACTGTTATACACCATTAAAATGCATTTATTTCGATTCCAAATCCGTTTTCAAGCCATTTTATGCAATTTTAGCGTGTATAACAGTTTCAGTATAACAGTTATAAAACTGTTATACACATTAAAAATCGCTAAATTATATTTGATATTTTAATCTATTGCTTACAATTTTCTATAATTTTTCCTGCAATTTTTGTGAGTATAACAGTTTCAGTATAACAGTCTGAAAACTGTTATACACCATTAAAATGCATTTATTTCGATTCCAAATCCGTTTTCAAGCCATTTTATGCAATTTTAGCGTGTATAACAGTTTCAGTATAACAGTTATAAAACTGTTATACACATTAAAAAACGCTAATTTCACGAAATACAATCATTTGCAATAACTAAAAACTAATTCTCATATTTCCCATGCTCTTTAGACTATGATAATATCAAATATTTTGGCAATTTTCAATCAATCTCTTCAGAAAATTGATATACCATAATTTCCATTTCGTCCTTTGCCTTACCTCGTATGAAAAAAAACTTCTCCTGCAAACCATTATCATTTAAAATGTAAATTTGCACATAATAAATTATTCAATGCTCTCAATAGACAACCAGACACAGACACACTTTAGAATACATTCACACTCATCCCAGACTCATTCACCACTCTCTCATTTTTAAAAACTGTTTATCAAATTGATGATATCTATTTTCACAAAAATATTATTTGTCCGTATATGTAAACAATCGCATTGTGCAAAAAAGAATTTGCTTTTCACACTAAAATCTCATTAGTTTCGAAACTGCATCAATATTCGAAAATGAAATTTCTATTATGTGTGTACGTATGTATGCGTCCACAAATAGTGTGTGTTTAAATGTAAATAGAGCATGTATATTTAGGGAGATATTTTGTTGTTATTGTTTTTTTGTTATTTGTTTTCGAAAGTGTCAATATTTCAAGAATACATTATGTGACTGTGAGTAATAACATAATCCTTTTGTAATAGGATAACAATACAATATATAAAAATAAATGGATTTTTATTTGAAGACCAGAGACTGAACGACAAATCCTATTTGTATAACAGTTGAAGTAATTGTATTATGTAATAAAAAGGAAATTTTTTCTACTGAAATATATAGCATCCAATTTTTATGAAATAAAGTAAAAAATGGGAAATAAAAAGTAAAACCTATTTTTTGTACTTTATTTAAACAAAGGGACACTCTTCTACATACATAGGATTTGATGAATATCTATTAAAAAATCCACACCTTTTTATAAATCCACGCCTTATGTGACACGTATAAAAATATTTTTTAAAAATTAAAAAAAAATTAACTTAAAGGTCTTTAACTTAAAAAAAAAAAACATAATTTACGAAAATGATTTTTTGTAATCCGCTCATTGTGAAAGGCCTTAAAAACGATTTTTAAATATCTACGCCTTGAGATAGGCCTTAAAAAATGATTTTTAAATATCTACGCCTTGAGATAGGCATTAAAAACGATTTTTAAATATCTACGCCTTGAGATAGGCCTTAAAAACGAATTTTTAAATATCTACGCATTGAGATAGGCCTAAAAAACGGGTTTTAAATATCTACGCCTTGAGATAGGCCTGAAAAAGGATTTTTAAATATCTACGCCTTGAGATAGGCCTGAAAAAGGATTTGTAAATATCTACGCCTTGAGATAGACGTTAAATAAATATTTTAAAAATCTACGCCTTGAGATAGGCCTTAAATAAATGTTTTTTAACTACGCCTTGAGATAGGCCTTAAATAAATGTTCTTTTAACTACGCCTTGAGATAGGCCTTAAATAAATGTTTTTTTAACTACGCCTTGAGATAGGCCTTATATATATATATATATTTTTTTTTTTTTTAAATCTACGCCTTGAGATAGGACTTAAATAATTATTTTAAAAATCTACGCCTTGAGATAGGTCTTAAATAAATATTTTAAAAATCTACGCCTCGAGATAGGTCTTAAATAAATATTTTTTTTAAATCTACGCCTTGAGATAGGCCTTCAATAAATATTTTAAAAATCTACGCTTTGAGATAGACCTTAATTAAATATTTATTAAAAATATACGCCTTGAGATAGGCCTTACATAAATATTTTTTTTTAAATCTACGCCTTGAGATAGGCCTTAAATAAATATATTTTTTTAAAAATATACACCTTAAGATAGGCCTTAAATAAATATATTTTTTAAAAATCTACGCTTGAGATAGGCCTCAAACAAATATTTTTTAAAAATCTACGCCTTGAGTCCTTTGTATATTGTAATAAAATTCCTTTAAAAATCTACGCCTTGAGTCCTTTGTATATTGTAATAAAATTCCTTTAAAAATCTACGCCTTGAGATAGGCTATAAATAAATATTTTTTTAAAAATCTACGCCTTGAGATAGGCCTTAAATAAATATTTTTTTAAATCTACGCTTTTAAGCTTTAAACGTATATTTAAAAAATCCACGCATTGTGGTAGGCTTTAAAAATATATAAATCCTCGCCTGTGAATAGACTTTAAAAACTATTTTTTTTTAAATTCACACCTGTGGATAGGCTTTGAAAAATATTTTTTAATCTACGCCTGTAGAAAGCCTTTGAAAAAAGGTTTTTTAAAATCTGCGCCTTTAAAAATATTTTTAAAAAATCCAATCCTGTGGATAGTCTTTAAGAAATATTTTTCAAAAACTTCACGCCGTTTTATAGGCTGTTAAAAATATTTTTAGAAAATCCATGCCTGTGGGTTTAAAAAAAATTAAAAATTCACGCATGTGGATAGGTTTTTAAAATAATTGAAAAAAATCACGCCTGCGAATCTCTAAATAAATTTTATTTTTATTATATTTTTAAAGAATACAATCCTGTGAATTGGCTTTTAAAAAGCCTGTGAATAGGCTTTTAAAAAATCCACGCCTGTGGATAGGCTTTAAAAAAATCGCCGCCTGTGGATAGGCTTTAAAAAAATCCACGCCTGTGGATAGGCTTTAAGAAAATCCACGCCTGTGGATATGCTTTTAAAAATCCACGCCTGTTGATAGGCTTTTAAAAAATCCACGCCTGTGGATAGGCTTTTAAAAAAATCCACGCCTGTGGATAGGCTTTAAAAAAATCCACGCCTGTGAATAGGCTTTTAAAAAAATCCACGCCTGTGGATAGGCTTTAAAAAAATCCACGCCTGTGAATAGGCTTTTAAAAAAATCCACGCCTGTGGATAGGCTTTAAAAAAATCCACGTCTGTGGATAGGCTTTTAAAAATCCACGCCTGTTGATAGGCTTTTAAAAAATCCACGCCTGTGGATAGGCTTTTAAAAAAATCCACGCCTGTGGATAGGCTTTTCAAAATATTTTTAAAACGCCGGTGGTTTTTTTCATATTTTTAAATTCTCCACTCCAATTTTTAAAATTAGTCTTAAATTATGCCATCAAAAATTAGCTCATAAAATATGAATAATATATTAGCAACAATTATTTCCGACAAATAACAAAGCATACTTTTTGGCTTAGATATAAAATTACTTGTTGCCTTTTGTTTGCAATGTTTGTGTTTTTTCTAATTTTCTTTGAATTACTGATGAAATGAAATTGTTGTCTTGTTTGATTGCAAAATTGGCTTCGTTTCAATAATCTTTAAAGTAATCAAAAGAAAATTTGTTACCCTGTCCATACACCCTCTGCCGTTCCCCTTATGGTAAATCATTATATAAGCTGCTTAACAAAATTGGTCAGCAGGACGGAAGTGAAAATCAAGTATTTACTTGAGATGATGATGAGAATGCCGAGTGTTTGGAAAATAACTGAAGATTTGAAATAAAAAAGAGATACAAAAGAATAGTGGAAGAGGGAGAGATAACAAGAAAATCTCTCTTGTTCGGGGAGGTGGGATAACCTTGAAATGTTTAGCAGTCCGAAACATTGTTGCTCCAACATGTTATGGCTCTTAAGTAATGTCCATCTCCTCCTTTTTTCCACTTTGCTTGCCTGGGTGACATTTAAGTAAGTGGTCCTGCGTGACGCATATGGCGGTTTTAGTGACATTCCAGAGGATGTTTATATTGCCACTTTGGACGTCAATATTGCCATACTTATTTCTGTACAATGTTGTAGAAAATTTTTTTGCAACTATATTGTGTCCGGTTGAAGGTCATTTCCGAGCATGGTGGACACAGTGTGAAATTTCAATAGAATGACGATGATGATGAGGCTTATTTGGTGGGTGGTTGTGTGTGTGTGAGCGGGGAGGGGGAAGGAAGCACTTAGTAAAATGTTAAAGTTTATTTTACTTGTTGAGGTTATTTATGATTGTTTGTTTTGTTTTTCCTTTGTATTTCAATTTATTTTTAAAGAAAGCTAAATTGAAATAAGTAAGCCTACTTTTAGGATTTAGGCAGCAGAAGATAAATGAAGTATACTTTAGGGGATTAAGGGTAAAAGAAAATTGCTAGGGATTATTGAGAAAGCGGGAAAAAAGATAATATTTCAAAAAGGAGGATTAGTGGAATATCAAGTTAAATGGAAGCAGGCTTTTCCTCCATGGTCATTAAAAATTCGTAAGACCCAATTAGAACCTCTATAAAATGTTGTAAATTGTATTTTTGTGGGGTTGATATATTTCGAATGTGTGTTCGTGTACTAGAAATTTCTAAATTTGGCTAGAAATAGTGTTTTAAAAGTGTATAACAGTTATCAATCTGTTATACTGAAACTGTTATACACATGAAAATGTCACAAAATTATGTAGAAACTGATATAGAATGCAAAACTATGTTATTTATTAGTGTATAACAGTTTTGAGACTGTTATACTGAAACTGTTATACTTATGAATTCCGAAAAAAATAAAATTTTAAATAATAAAAAATGTTATTCATTATATCTAGGACGTTTTGGATTACTTTAAATACTACATGAACTTTGAAAAAATAATTGCCTACTTATAGGCTTCAACATTATACTCAAGCTAATGGTGCTCAATTTAAGGATTACCCCAAATCCCCTAAATTGCATTTTAAAAGAACTTCAAATCCTCTTAAAACCTCTTCATAAATTATGCCAAAATTACAATTACAATTTGTTGTTGTTGTTGTTGCTGTTATTGTTTGCCTCCATTCATATAATTAAAAGTTTCTTCTTCTTCTTTTGTATTCAAAATAAAATATATATTTAAACGTCCTGCCATAAATCATTATGGACTCATAATATATTTGTGTTTCTCTTTGTTTCCCAAAATTTTTTTAGGTTATTGTTTTGTTGTTGTTTTAGTTAGTTCCACTTATAGTCGAATATTATTGGGGCAAATAAACAAAAGCCCGAAAGAAAAAAAAAAGTTCAAACAAATTTCTGTGTGTTTTTGTTACAATTTAGTGTGTAGCGCAAAACAATTGTTGTTTACCCCCCAAGAAAATGCGGCAAATTATGGTGGATAAATTACGATGGCATATTTAACAATAAGAGGCGAGCTATTCATCATAAATAATAATGGACAATAATAATAACAGTAAGAACAATAATGTAATAATAAAAAAATTTGCAAAAGGTTGTTTGAGGGCTTTAAGGGGTTTAGAGAGGTGGGATATTCGGAGAAGTTACAATACAGAAGTTTTTTTTTTTATTTTAGGATATACCCTTAGAAATAATTTTTAAAACGTCCTAGCCTTGTTATAGGCTAGGATATGCCCTCAAAAATAATTTTAATTCAAAAAAATCCACGCCTTAAGATAAATCTGAAAAAAATATTTAAAAAATCCAAACCTTAAAAAAATTAAAAAAAATCCACGCCTTAGATAGGTTTGAAAAATATTTTTAAGGAATCAAGGCCTTGTGTTAGCCTTCAAAAATATTTTTAAAAAATCAAAGCCTTGTGCTAGCCTTTAAAAAAATAATTTTAAAAAATTAAAGACTTCAAGTTCTTGTGATAAACTTCTAAAAATCGAAGCCTTCAAGGACTTGTGCTAGAATTCAAAAAATATTTTTAAGTAATCAAAGCCTTTAAGGCCTTATGCTAGCCCTCTAATATATTAAACAAAATCAAAGCTAGCACCAAGCTTTAAAAAAATATTTAAAAATTAAAGCCTTCAAGTTCTTGTGATAACTTTCAAAAATATTCTTAAAAATCGAAGCCTTCAAGGCCTTGTGGCCTTCAAAAAAATATTTTTTTTAAAATCAAAGCCTTCAAGACCTTGTGCTAGCCTTCAAAAATATTTTAAAAAATCAAAGCCGTGTGCTGGCCTTCAAAAAATATTTTTTAAAAAATCACAGCCTTCAAGGCCTTGTGCTAGCCTTCAAAAATATTTTAAAAAATCAAAACCTTGTGCTGGCCTTCAAAAAATATTTTTTAAAAAATCACAGCCTTCAAGGCCTTGTGCTAGAATTCAAAAAATATTTTTAAATCATCAAAGCCTTTAAGGCATTGTGCTTGCCTTCAAAAAATATTTTTAAAAATCCACGCCTTTAAAAATATTTTAAAACATCTACGCCTTGTGCTAGCCTTGGAAAAATATATGAAAAAAATACACGCGTTAAAAAGAGGCCTTTAAAAATATGGTTAACAAATTCACGCCTTGAAATAGGCCTTTAAAAAATATTGTTAACAAATTCTTACTTACTTAGCTGGCTTGTGACAGAACTTTCGTTGCATAAGCCGAGCTTAAAACATATTTCCAGGCGCGTAGGTCTTTTGCGCAGTTTTTCCAATTTGAAAGATCCTATTCGGCAATGTTGTCTTCCATTTGGTCTTTCCATCGTATTCGTGGCCTTCCCGCTTCTGCGTGAACCATCAGCTGGTTCGCTTTTATATGCCTTCTAGGCTGGGGCATCTTCATCCATTCTCAGCACATGACCTAGCTAACGTAGTCGCTGCAGCTCAGTATGTCTAACAATGTCGATGTCCGAGAATAGCTGGTACAACGCATGGTTCATTCGACGGCAATATTCACCGTCAACGCAGATCGGCCCATAGATCTTTCGGAGAATTTTTCTCTCAAACACACCAAGAGCTGCCTCATCTGCTTGCGCAAGTACCCATGCTTCAGATCCATATAACAGCACGGGTAGTATCAGCGTCTTGCAGAGTGTGAGTTTGGTCTGGTGGGAGGTGGCCTTGCTTTTGAGTTGTTTGCTCAGACCACAGTAGCATCTGTAGGCCATCACTATCCTTCCTCGAATTTCAAAACTGATGTCATTCGTTTTGTTTATGGCGGTACCAAGGTATACAAAATCTTTGACTACCTCGAAGCTGTAGTTCTCAAGTTCCACAGTTGGTCCGAGTCTACTGGACGTCTTGCGCGTTGATATGCTTGGTCTTCTCGCCGTTTACTGCCAGACCCACTTTGGCAGACTCCATCTCAATTTGTTCAAAGGTGGCTGTTACCGCTCTTAGTGTGCGACCCTTTATGTCGATGTCATCGGCGTAGGCGAGTTACATCTGTTGTTTGGTATACAGATGGTACTCTGTATACCAAACAACAGATGTTCACTTTTGCCTCTCATATGACCTTTTCCAGCAGGATGGTCAAAAGGTCACACGACAAACTGTCACCTTGTCTGAATACTCGTTCGGTATTAAAGGGCTCCGAGAGGTCCTTTCCGACTTTAACTGCTGATCTTGTACCACTTAAAGTTATCCTGCATTGCCGTATTAATTTTGCAGGAATGCCAAACGCAGACATGGCTTTAAACACCCATGAACGGATAGGGCCGTCGAATGCGGCTTTATTCTGACTTCAAGGTGGTTTACAATCTGTACCAACAAATTCACGCCTTAAAATATGGCTTAAGAAATATTAGTAATAAATCAAATAGGCTTTCAAAAAATTTTTTAAATAATACACACCATGAAATGGCCTTGAAAAAATATTAGCAACAAATCCACGCCCGAAAATAGGCTTTCAAAAAATATTTAAAAAAATACACGCCTTTAAATGGTCTTTAAAAAATATTAGTAAAAAATCCACGCCCCAAAATACGCTTTCAAAAAATATTTAAAAAAATACACGCCTTACATAGTCTTGAAAAAATATTTTCAAAAATCCACGCCTTAAAATAGGCTTTCAAAACGTTTTTTTTTTATAAAAACCCTCGCCTTGTGTCAGCCTTCAAAAATAGTTCTAAAAAATACACGCTTGTAAAAATTATCCACAAAACTATTTTTTAAAGAATCCACATTTATAAGAATATCAACAAAATTATTTTTAAAAAATAATAGTTTTGAAAAAGTCCAGACTCAAAAAAATCCTTATAAAAATATTTAAAAAAAACCATTTCTTGTTCTGATGATCCTTCAAAAAAATATTCTACAAAATAAAATATCACATTTCTGTTTATCAGCCCTTGTTTCTTTTTTCGTTATTGTTGTTGGCGTTGCTTTGTGTGCGCAAACTATAAATTAGAAAATTAATTGACCTTTTTTTTTTGGTGGGTAATTTTCCATGACTTCATTCATATACATAATTAATGCATAATTATGGTTACCTATTAAATATTATAATTTATTGCATACTTTCGGGCGGGTGTTGGTGGAAACGCACACTCACATAAATTTCTTTATTTATGTCGAAAAAAGGCATCATAACTGCTTTGTTGTTGTTGTCGTCTTTTAAGTTATAATTAAATACTTAGCTTTGAATTATAATTTTGGTGGCTGGTGGCCGGTCGGTCTTTTGGCTAAAGTGTCGGGGAAGGACAGCCATAGACTTTGTTTTGCCCCCAAATGGCTCGTGTTGTTGTATTGTTCTTTGTTGCTTATTAAAATTCATGTTCATTTTGTTCCTTGGGGTTTTTTGTATTTTTGTTTTTTTTTTTTTTCGGCTGGTTCTAGTGTAAATTACAGAAGACTTTTAATGGCGTTGAATGGATAATAATAGAGCTACAGAGCTATAGAGGTGGTGGGATTTCCCTTTATACGGGATTTCCTTATGACTATGAATGAATGTGCGTGTTTGGTGGATATAAAGCTTTAGGTTTTTTTTTCGTGCGCTCGAAGTGCATTAGTAGTTGGTTAAAAGTGCATTTTGTTAAAGAAATCACGTAATTTCCCCTCCCTCCGCCCCTCATTATGGCACCCAAGAGTACACATTTGGCTAAAACACTTTAGTAAAAATCCGGAAAACCGGCAAAATGCCGACATTGCAACAATTGTAGACTCGGTTCTTTTCCTTGAGGACTTAATTTCTGTTCATGGTTCTTTCAACTTTGCTATGTAGAACACAAAAAAAAAAATAAAATAAAACTTGAAAAAGTGTACACCATCCTTTTGTAGGTCTACACTATGAGTCGGTCGGATTATATTAGGTAGAAGAAAAAAAATTGTATTTTTTTCTATTACACATATACATGCACATGACATTTATATTTATTTAAATTACTTTTACTTAATGGCATATCTGCCGTTGTGTAGTGTTACTCCTCCGGTTCGAAGCTCAGAAAAAAAATAAAAACAAAAAGCATTACAAGGTAATTCCTTCTACCTTACAACAACAAGAGCAACAACAAAAAATGATTTGCGTGTCATTTCACTTTTATTTGTCACTACAGCTACAACTACGATTACCTTTAAATCCTTGCCAAATTGCTATTTTTGTTGCCCAAAATAAAAAACAACAAAACTTTATTTTGTTGTTGTTGTTTTTGGGGTATGTGTCAAGTGTTGAAAAAATCCAAGCTCGAAAAGTGCAAAACACTTTATTGTTTTCGTTTTTATAATAGTTACCTTGTTGTCGTAGTTGGTGTTGTTGTTGTTCTTGTTGCTGTTGACGCCTGGGGCGCCTTTATGTCACCAACTTTATTTGTAGTTATTGCAGAACTACAAAATGGGGGGTTTAACATTCTTTATTGCGGAACGAACCAGAAGAGGAAAAAGAAAGAAAAATAAATAATAAACTTTTACTTTTTATTTGTTTTCTTCTAAGAGGAATGACATTTAAAGCAGAGAACGAATTCACAGCCACGCCTTAAGATAGGCCTTGAAAAATATTTCGAAATCCGCAACTTAAGAAAAAATATTTAGGAACAAATTAAAGTCGTAATATAGGTCTTAAAAATATTTAGGAACAAAATCAAGCATGCATACATCAAAGGCAGATCAGTGGATACAGCCCTACATGAGGTGGTTGGGTGTATTGAAAATAATATGGAGTCCTCTAGCTATACCTTGGCAGCATTCCTCGATAATGAGGGAGCTTTCAATAATGTAAAGCTGGAAGAGCCATCCATTCTGCTCTCGTAAGCATAGGTATCCCCTCACTCCTTACGGAATGGATTGATAAAATGCTGGAAAGCAGAATTATCAACTCATCGGCTTCAATCTTAAAAATATTTAGGAACAGAATCAAGCCCTCAGCATGCATACATCAAAGGCAGATCTGTGGATACAGCCCTACATGAGGTGATTGGGTGTATCGAAAAGAATATGGAGTCCTCTAGTTACACCTTGGCAGAATTCCTCGATATTGAGGAAGCTTTCAATAATGTGAAGCTGGAAGCCATCCATTCTGCTCTCGTAAGCATAGGTATCCCCTCATTCCTTACGGAATGGATTGATAAAATGCTGGAAAGCAGAATTATCAACTCATCCTTAGGAGAGAGTTCCGTAAGGAAATCTGTCAACAGAGGGACACCAAAGGGAGGAGTACTATCCCCCCTTTTGTGGATCCTGGTGATAAATGAGATATTTATGAAATTCAATCCTCTTAGAATAAAGGTTGTAGCCTATGCCGATGATGTAGTCCTGCTGGTTGGAAGCAAGTTTCTAATGACAATTGCAGACATCCTGGAGGGTGCCCTTTCAACCCTGTCAAATTGAGCTTGCGCCAAAGGTCTTGGTGTAAACCCCACAAAAACAGAACTGGTGCTCTTCACTAGGAAACTCAAGATTCCTAGTTTCCGTCTGCCATCCATGAGAGGAATGTCTTTAACCCTTTCTGAAGAAGCTAAATACCTTGGCACAATCCTTGACCGCAAACTAACGTAGAAAAGGAATGTTGAGGAACGCTCTAAGAAAGAACTGCTGGCACTCTACTCATATAAGAATTCCATAGGTAAGAGCTGGAGATTAATACCCGAAATTATACACGATGATCGTCTTACCCACTTTTAACTTATGGTTGTCTTATTTGGTGGCAGGGGGTTAACAAAAAGATGTTGCTGACAAAGTTGAATTTTGTACAACGATCGGCTTCAAACCTGATCACCGGAGCGTTAAGAATTACACCAATGGGCAGCTTTGAACGCAATTTTGAATTTCCAACCTTTGGACACTGATTAAATTCCAGGCGGTCAGGTGTGCCCTGAGGCTCCGGAAAACGGATGCTTTGAAATCGCTGAACTATGGTCATGCCAGCATCCTAAACATAACGCCAGGTTATAACCTCTTTAGGGGGAATAGTCAATTAGTGACTACGTTCCCTCTCATAGGGACGTTAATGACATCAAAGTTGAGTTTCCTAGTAGGGATTCGTGGACTAGTGGCTCCTTACCTCTGCCAGGTCTGTCATTCTTTATATAACTCATATAAACTCAACAATCTCTGTAGCGTTTTTCAAGCAGAGATTCTTGCAAGATAGTAAAATCGCTTAATGCCGACATTGCGGGACCGGTGACTATATATGTCTATAGTCAGGCGGTCCTTAAAGCGGTGAAGTCGCCCCCCAGGGCTCCCCCCCCCCTGCGTACGTCCCTGGTTCCCGGACATAGTGACATTGAAGGGAATGAAATAGCCGACGAGCTTGCTCAAGGGGGCTCACAGTCGTCCAATCTTCCGATTGAGAGATATGTAAAACCTTCCATCGGCTATTTCATTGGAATAATCCGTGCGTTCTACTACGAGGTAGTCGGCAACAGATGGCTAAGAGAACCTGCTTGCAGAATCTCAAGATCTATCTGGCCTGAATTCTCTCGTAAAAGAACGTCTTCGCTGCTGACACTCAATAAGAGGGAGATCAAAATCGTTGTGGGGATCATAACAGGTCACTGCAAGATTAGATCTCTCACTTCGAAGTGGGACTCCAGTGGAGAGGATTACTGTCACCTATGTGAGGACGAAGAAGAACTGGAAACAATTGAACACATCCTCTGTAAATCCCATCGCTGATTAGCTGAAGACATAAACAGTTTGCAAGATATGCAATCGATAATCTAGTCTTCTTCTCCGGAATAGACCCGAACCAGATTTTAGGCTTTGTCAAAAATTTGACATGGCTAAAATAAACTCTCTTCCGCTCTTCTTCTTCCAATATCTTTTCTCCTTGCTCCTCCACTTTCTCTTTTTCTTTCTTTATAGGTAACATATAAGGATGATCACAATGGACATAGTCTCCCAGTGGACGGTTGTTATTAACAACCGTACATCGCTAACCTAAGCTAAGCCCTAAGAGAGGGCTTTCCAAAAATGTTTTTAATAATCTACGCCTTAAGATAGGCCTTAAAAATATTTAGGAACAAATTCAAGCCCTAAGATAGGCCTTAACAAATTTGTTAATAGCCAACGCCTTAAGATAGGCCTTGGATTTTTTAAATTCACGCCATTAGATAGGCCTTGGATTTTTTTCAAATTCACGCCATTGACATTTTTATCACTAGAACGCCGAAGGCAGTCATTTTGACCGCTTTCCAATTTCAAGTACAAAAGCAACTGTGCATTTAATGACACTTTTTTTAAAATTTTGTGACTTTTTGTACCTCATAGAATTACGCTTATTATAAAAAAATCATCAAATTTAAAAAAAAAAGTGTAATTAAATGCACAGTTGCTTTTGTACTTGAAATTGGAAAGCGGTCAAAATGACTGCCTTCGGCGTTCTAGTGTTAATAACCCGCAACTTAATATACCTTGCCTTATCCTTTAAAAACTATTTTTTAAATAGTGCTAGAATAAATATGTTCGACAAAATAATCGCCATTCTTCTCTCACCCAACCTAACCCATACTTGTTTACACCTACAAAATTGTGTGTCCTATTTTTATCCTTTCAATGAATATTTAAAATGTGTACACCTTATTTTTGTTTTTGTTGCATCATATTACGTTTGTATATATATATATATATATTGCAAAAATAAATTAAATATAAATTACCTACCCAAGCAGCCTAAAAGTAGACCTTGACATTTTGGTAAACATACAAAGTATGTTTTAATTTATAAACAAAAACAACAGCAACAACAAAAAGCGGTTGTCATAATAAATTTGTATAGAGAGAAAAAACTTATGGTAGTTGGTTTTTTTGCAATGCAAATGTGTGTCCGAGTGGCGGGGCAGAGCTTTTTTTAAACTGTGTTGATAGTTCGGTATATGGTAATTATGGAAATTGCTTTTAAATAAATTTCATTGATTTCAATGGTTTTTTATCTCAGGGAGACACAAAGGGGGAAAATCGCCCAACAGTTATAACTTAATTAATTTCAGAATATTGTTTTTGAGAGAGGGTTGGTTATTAAAAAAAAACTTTTTTTCGGCACTTAGTAGTTCAATATGTGTGGATCCCCACAACAAAAATTTACAAGACAACTTTTAGTTTTGTGGTTACTCGGTTTTTATTGTTATGACCCAAATGGTTCACTTTAAAAAAAAAACATTATGACAGGCCATGGTATTTGTAAATTGCAGACAATATTTTTCGCATTTCGAAGCTCCTTTCCAACGCCTGGCTATATGCTATAGTTTTTGTTTTTCTAAAAAAAAAAACAGATTGTAATTTGATTTTATGTTTGCGTGGCCTAATGCATTTTCTAACTAAATTATAGTTTCGTTGTTGTTGTTTTTTTTTTCAATTTTTTCTCTGTGTTGTTGTCACTGAACAACAATGACAAAAACATGACATTTAATCATATACGGTATACCGGACCCGGATCTATATTGGCTGACAAAGGATAGTAGTAAATGGACATAGTAAAATTGGAAAAAAATCCATGAATATAAAACATGTCACACAAAAGAACTACAAAGAATTGACTATGGCTGTTGACAACAAAATACGTACGGACTGATGATGTACTATACCCACACACATACATATATACATACGTGGGACGATGACAAACATTTACTTGAAGGCAAAAAAGAAAAACAAATACTCGTTGCACAAAAAGGAAAAATGCTTGACAAATTCTAACCATACGTATGTGTAGGTGTATATAATTAAAGGGTTCTGGAATGGGGACAGACAATATCCAGAAAATACACAGAAAAAAAATTGTAGCCATTTGATAAAAAAAATTCAAAAATCCAATTAAAATTTGATTGATTTTTCGCCGATAAAAATAATGTTCATATTTACAATCGCCGATAAAAAAATTGTAATCCCATTCGAAAATATTTTGATAAAGCAATTCTCATATATACTAAAAATTTTGTTGAATTTTATTTTGTTAATCGATAAAATATTTTTCATATTGACAATCTTGTTTATCAAATTATTATTATTATTTCAAATTAAATTTCTTGTAGTACGATACAAAACCTTTTAAACAGCAATTGCCGATTTTTACCCTTATTATTACAGCTCTCCCACAAAAATACCTCCAAATTTTCTGTATTTTAACGGCTTTAAACTAAATGTGTAGCTCTATACCGAATAAAAACTTATATTTGTTATCCATCTTTTACAATCTATTCAACAAAGTACTTTGTAATAACGTAATAAAAAATAATATGGCATATTACAAAAAAAATATTACAAATTGTCCAACAAATTTAATAATTTTTTTGGTCAAACTCGTTTGTTGATGGTTTTTTTGTGAATTGTTGGTGTTTGATAAACATTTCCCCATACCTATTTTAAAAAAATTCACGACTACGTTTGAAATATGTTATCGACATCTTTTTGTCGAACGCTGATGAAGCTTTTAATCAAAAATTTCGGGGTGGCTTTTTTTCTTTTTCCTTGCCTTTGAAAAAAATATTTTTTAAAAAATCAGCGCCTTGTGCTATGCCTTTGAAAAAAAATTAAAAAATCCACGCCTTGAAACAAAAAATATTTTTAAAAAATCCGCGCCTTGTGCTGTGACATGAAAAAAAAATATTTTTAAAAAATCCGCGCCTTGTGCTATGCCTTGAAAAAAATAATTTTTAAAAAATTCACGCCTTGTGCTATGCCATGAAAAAAAAATAATTTTAAAAATCAAAGCCTTGTGCAATGCTTTTAAAAAAACAAAATTTAAAAATCTACACCTTGGGCTATTTCTTTGAAAAAAAAAATAATTCTTAAAAATCCACGATTTGTGCTATGCCTTTGAAAAAAATATTTTTTAAATAATCCATGCCTTGGGCTATGCCTTTGAAAAAAAATAATTCTTAAAAATCCACGCCTTGTGCTATGCCTTGAAAAAAATATTTTTTAAATAATCCATGCCTTGGGCTATGCCTTTGAAAAAAAAAATAATTCTTAAAAATCCACGCCTTGTGCTATGTCTTGAAAAAAAATATTTTTAAAAAAATCCATTATTTGAGGTCATGCCTTGAAAAAAAATATATTTTTAAAAAATCCACGACTTGAGGCCATGCCTTGAAAAAAAATATATTTTTAAAAAATCCACGACTTGAAAAACAATTATTTTTAAAAAAAACCACGCCTTGTGCTATGCCTTTGAAAAAATGCCTTAAAAAAATTATTTTTATAAAATTCCAAGCCTTTTGCTATGCCTTGAAAAAAACTTTTTTTTAAAAAAAAATTATTTTTATAAAATTCCAAGCCTTGTGCTATGCCTTGAAAAAAACTTTTTTTAAAAAAATCCACGCCTTGCAAAGGCCTTGAAAAATATATTAATATTAAAACCACGCCTTGCAAAGGCCTTGAAAAAAATTATTTTTAAAACACCTTGTAAAGGCATTGAAAAAATATTTTTAAAAATCCAAGCTTTGTAAAAGCCTTGAAAAAATATTTTAATATATCTAAAAATATATATAATAATAATATCTAAAAATATTTTTAAAAAATCCGCGTCTATGTTGAGTTTCTAAAAAAATCCACGTCTGTGTTGAGTTTCTAAAAAATCCAGGTCTGTATTGAGTTTCTAAAATATTTTTAAAAAATCCACGCTTATTAAAATCCTGTTGGTAATCCATTAAAAAAAATTATTTAAATATCCCCACTTTTAGGAATTTTTGGTATTTTTTTCTCTTAATTATTAACCCTTTGTGTATCTTCACAATAAAAAATTTCAAAAGTAGTAGCAAAAAATAATCGATATATTTCTTTTGGCACTCACTACTCATCCTTTGTTAAGTCAGCCGACTACTAACAAAAAAACTGAAGGATTCGTTGACATTCTTTGTGTCAACGATATCTATCTACTTCGGTTTCGCCTTCTTCTTCTTCTCGTAATTGAAGAGGGCTTGGGTTTGCTACCTTACAGGTTAATTATATTTACCTTTCGATCAAATAGAATAAAAGGAAAAATACTGAATTGATAGATTTTTACATACAGTAAACGAAAATTGACACACAACCATGCACAAAGGGGATCGATAATGGAAAATGTAGAATTTAAGGTTAAGGAGAAAAATTGGGACACCTTTTCTTTATTATATTTTATTTAATAATATATTATCTAGTATACAAAAATATGGAAATATTTTATTTATAAATTGTTTTCTTTTTTTAATTTTCATTTTAGGTAAGTCCATCTCAAGGATAATGCAGGCAGTTGGTAAAGTATTTTGGATTGGAAGGAATGTAAAACCAAGTTAAAATTCTTGAAAAATTCATTTTTTTCCTTTGTGTAGCCCTTTTGAACCTCAAACAAGTCAATTAAAATTTAAATATTTCTTTGGCCTTATTTCTATTTATATCGAAAATATTTTTGTAACCGCAATTCAATTCGGTTTCAATTTCTCTGTACCACATACATATACATTATAAAATATTTAAATATTTTAAGTTCCCTTGATGGCAAAAAAATAAAATAGAAATTCTTTTAAAGTATGCTTGAGAATAAGGCATATCATCTTATGCAAAGATGGCATAAAATTTAAAACCATTTTTTTGGACTTCGGCTTTTGTTTTATTCAGTAGCAGAAGAAGCCATTTTCAAAAGTTCCCTTTTAACACACAAATAATTTGAGGAATTTTTCTTTTAGCATATTTTGTTGTTATATATTTTTTGTGTGTCGTCCATCCATTGCATACTTTTTGGGTTATCTTGTATTGCAAAAACCCAAGTTTGTGTGTTTGTGTGCGTGAATATTGTTTTCCATTACTTGTGAACTTGTAAAACAGAAGGCCACTACTGCCACTTGCAAAACTACAACTGCTACTTCTCATTCACTCAGTCACTCCTGCTCAGTGACTGACTCACTTAGTCACCGAGTCACTCACTTAGAGTGACTATCAAGTGGAACTAACACAACAAGTACTTTTTATGACTTTCTAAACCATTTACAATTACAAGGACCCAAGACACGGGGACTTTCCTTTTTTTTCTCCTCCCTCCTCTTCCCTCTTCTCCCTCTCCTTCTTGTTTTTGGTTTCGTGGGAAGTCTTCTTGACTTTTCTTCAAGTGCATATTTTTCGTATGGAATTTCTTTTCATCCATTTCATTGTGTTCTTGCTCTTCTTCTTTTATATTAAAACATTGGAAAACAAAAATATTCCAAGAAGAAGAAAAAAATAGCAAAAAAATGCCAGTAAGAAAACTTTTAGCTTGGGCAAAAGTTTCAATAGCATTTTCTCACTTTATTCAAAATGAATGGAGAAAAAAAAGGAACACAATTAGAATTTTTCTTTCTTATTTTATTCTTCTTTGTACTCTTCTTATTCTTTAGCTTCTATCATATTTAATGGCTATTTGGTTAGTTTTTTTTCTTATTTTAGGGTGCTATGTAGAGCAGGCCAATAGAATTTAATAATAAAAGGAAACCATATCTGCTTCAAAAAAATAAAGTTATTCAAACTTTGTGATGTCCGTCCATGGTGCTTTTATTTTCTTCTTCTTCTTTTCCGGAAAATTATTAATTTAATTGTTTTGTAATTATTAATTTTTTCAACAATTTGTGGAATTTCATTAAGTGAAATGTGGTATGTTAATTAATTATTTTTGGGGGAAAATTCAAGAGCAATAAAGTGTTGCCTACTTTTTGGGAGTTACTTCTTTTGTGTTAATTTTTAATATACTCTCCCTAAAAAGATGAAAGGATGAATTTATTTTTGGTAAATATTTCCAGACAAAAGAAAATGGTGCTATATAATTTTATGAATTTATACAATTCATGTAAGATTTTTTATCCTGGAGATATATACAACATTTTAGAGAAAATAAATAGCAACAAGTGATTCATGCTCTATATATGCATTTGAAAATTTTGAATTTCATTAACTCATCTATGGATAAATACGACTTTAGATAGCGCAGATAAATCACTTATAATTTATCTGTGTCATATATATAACGTTATATAATTAAGATAAATTATTTACACCTCATATAACCGTTAAGGTAATCTAAATACATGTTATATGGCTACAGATAACGTACATAAACTACCCACGGCTAATTTTAAATGCTTTAGATAAAATATATATAAATCAAATACATATTTTATATGTGTTTATTTAATTTATATATATCGTATCTGGCATTAAACGGGATTTAGATAACATAGATAAATTAAATACACATTTTATATGTACTTATTTTCTCTATATAAATCATCTATGGGATAACTATGGCTTTAGATAACGCAGATAAATAACATATTGTCATTGTGTAACAGTTAAGATAACTCAGATAAATTATCTAAGGCATATATGGAACTTTATGTAACTTAGATACATTTTTATGACTTCAGATAATGTAGATAAACTAACCTCGGGCCACTTTAAAAGCTTTAGATAATATAAATAAATCAAATATGGCATATATGTATTTTTTTAAATTTAGATAATCATCTATATATAACGGGATTTATAAAGCTTAGATAATAAAATAAATCAAATATATGTAAATTTAATTTAAATAAATCATATATGAAATTAATATGGCTTTGGATAACAAACAAACAAAAATCCTCCTTTGTCTAATATAAGTATTTAGATAACACAGATAAATTATATAAGATATATATGGAATTGTATATAACATAGATTCATTTCTATGACTTCAGATCACACTGAAAATTTACCCATTGTCTTATATAACTGTTTAGATAACCCAGATAAATTATCTTTGGCATATATGGAACCTTACATAACATAGATAAATGGCCAATGTCTTATACATTCCTTTTACATAAACTAGATACATTTTTATGACTTCGGATAACTTCGACGAAATAACCACGCCTTAAATAACCGTTGAGATAAATAACTTATGGTCTAAGTTGGACTTTAGATAAGGTAGATAAATAAACCATCAATTTAATAATAATTTATGTAAGTTATATAACTTAAATTTGACATAGATAATACTTTTTATGACTTCGGATAACATAGATAAACAACACAAGTCTTTAGTAATCATTTAGATAGCTTAGATAAATTACCCACACTATAATCAATCTTAAAATTAGATAATTTATTTATGGTATAAATAATAGTTTAGATAACGTAGATAAATTACCTATGCCTTAATTTATCATTTAGATAACTTGAATAATTTATTTGTGGTATAAAAAATACTTTAGATAACGTAGATAAATTACCTATGCCTTAGTTTATCATTTAGATAATTTATTTGTGGTACAAAAAATAATTTAGATAACGTAGGTAAACTACCCACGCCTTAGGTATGTATTTAGATAACTAACATAAATTATCTATGAGATATGTAAACCTTTAGATGAAGTAGATAAAATACCCACCTCTTATATAAGCTTTTAAAAATCACAAATAATTTATCTATGGCACTTTTAAGCCTTTATATTAAGTAATTTAGATAAATTATCTATGAAATATCCCAATCTGTATATGATACAGACAAATCATCCATACCTTTTTTAAGCACCTACATAATGTAGATAAATTATATAAGACGTATTTTAAGCTTCAGATAAAATAGATAAATGTAAAAAAGTTTCTACTATTTTTAATATGATGTAAATAAATTATATATGGAATATATAACGATTAAATAAATAAATGGGTAAACCAAACATTTTCAATTATTTACATAACGTATCTAAAACATATATAAAGCTTCAGATAATATAGATAACACATTTAAAGCCTATATTACATTTTAGACAATCAAGATAAATTATCTATATCATATATAAAGCTTTATATACAAAAAATAATACTATCTCGCCTTTTATAAGCATTCAGAAAATTCAGATAAATTATCTAAGGGGATTTAGATATCGCAGATAAACCTCCACGTGAGTATAAATTGTTATAAACTTTAGATAAGTCGAAATACGTAAAAAAACACCTGAGATAAATAACTCGTATCTCTCGGATAATGTAGATAAATATTTGATAAGCTATATACGCCTCAGCCAAAAAATTCTGTTGTTTTTATAAGAAAGATAAATTATCTAGTGTGTATTTTATGCAAATCTTCATTATTTTAATTAACCAAAAATATATTGCATACTTTTAGGAGTTTACCAAATAAATAATAAATAACTTTCGTCACGGGGAATTTAATGCCCAAAAAACGCCAATGGTCCCCTTAGCTATATTTCATGTGTCTCTATGTTTGTGAATTTTTTTTCCGACTCAAAATGATTTATTATTAATTTTTTAAATAAAAATACAATTAATTTATTGTTGCGTGTGTTTGTGTGGTTTTCTAATAGTTTTCGATTTCCATAGATCAATAAAAATCGAACACTTTATTTCAAGATAATAATTTATAAAACAAAACGTAAACATAAATTTCCCCCCAAATTATGGATTGTTTTCCCAAAAACACCCCCTAAATGTATGCACCACAAATCAATTTTATGCTTGAGAGCACACACACAAACACTCACTCAATCAATCTATTGAGGTTAATAAATTTCCTATGAAATTTGATCATAAACAAAATAAACTATTAACTATGGGATTTTTTGGAATTTTATTCACTTTTATTTTGAAAAAAAAATTTATAGAGCCATAAAATATACAACCCCAATTCAAAACAGAAACCACAAATTTATTCAAAACTTTTAATAATGAATTTGTTGTCACCATAAGGTGTCGATTTGCAGGATGATGGAGGGTGTTAGCTAGCCACCGGAAAAAATTTGAAATCAATAATTTATTCACAGTTGTGTTGTTGCTGTTGTTGTCTTTTTTCATGGTTTATCATGAAAGTCATTATAATAATCATTGGTTTTCCGCTCGCTTCGTCCTTCTAGACAGACACCTCCACCACCACCCCAACAAAAGCAATAAAATAGCTTTTCCTTGGTGGTTGATGGTTTAACTGCCATGAGTGAGTTACTGATTTTGGCCCCTAGTAATTTGGCTGCCGATTATTTATTCGTAATGCCTAAGCAATTAGGCATGTGTTAGTAATAACACTCCCTGTTTTTTTCTTTCTATATTCTAACGGGGGAATTTGGGCTTCTATTCAAGCAGGCTGATATAATGGAAAGACCACTTAAGCAAAGAAGAAAATAAAAAAACAGGAATGTGCCCCAGAGAAGGGCCATAAAAATTCACTTTCAACTTCTATGAAAACGCAAAAAAAAGAAATAAAACAAAACAAAACACGGAAACACGAGAATAATTTATGCAATTAAGACTGGCTGGTATGGTATACCACATAATAGAGTGTTATTTGCTATTAGACATTTGTGAATTTCTTTCTTGCCCTCCACCCCCGAACTACCTTACAGCTAACTACCATAAAGCCCATCAATTTAAATTTTCCATTTAAACAAATGTCGTGGCTAATACCTTTCCTTAGCATTTCCGAGGTTTTATGACTTTTTTGGTGGAAATGCATTTAAATAACGAAAAAAAAAAATTGAAAATTAATTTAATTAACTCCTAAGATTATGCAATAAATTTTAAAAGTAAAAAAATCATGTGTAGTTATTTTTTGGGAAAATTAATTTTATTTAAAGGAGTTGTAGTAAAAATTCGATTATAATAGAAACTTTTACAAAAATTTTATTTAAAAAATGCTGCCTACTTTTAGGCATGCTTATTTAAATAAGTATTAAAAAACTAACTAAATATTATCAAATAATTCGGAAATAAACGTGTTTTCTTAGTTCGATTACAAAAAAAATTTACAAAATTTTTATTTAAAAAAAAAATGCTACCTACTTTTAGGCATGCTTTTTAATATAAGTATTAAAAATTAACTAAATGTTATCAAATAATTCGGAAATAAACGTGTTTCCTTAGATTTGTATTGTAAATGATGTACTCATTTGTTATATGATATCGGTAATAAATTTAGTGCCTACTTTTAGGCATGACACATACCATATATGCCATTAATTTAATTTCTTAAAAGTAAATGTCGAGACTAATACATTTTCTTTGAATTTACAAAATTTTATGACCTGATTAAACATAAACTAAATACTAAAAAAGATATTAATTTTATTACCACCTAATAGTAGGCAATAAAATTCAGCGGTATTAATTTCTTCAAATTATATGAAATTAATGTGAAAAAAAATAATTAATAATTATGTCAGATTATAGTTATTGACATTCAGCTGCGTTCAAAGCCTACTTGTTACTTACATAAAATGTGGTGCATACTTTTAGGTAGTTTTTTTTATTATTATTTTAATCATGATAATGCTCGCCATATTTATGATGGAGCTTTCACATTTTGTAGCATACATTGCCTTGCTCCTAGAATGTATGATATTGAAAATGGAACATACAGGTCCATGTTTTGGTACAGCTTCCATATATTTCCTAAATTTCGTTGTTTTGGGTATTCGGAGGACGTTTTTCAACTGAATTTGTCATTAGGTAGTCAAACCCTCTAAGAATTTTATCAATATTGTTCCATTTTTTATAGTAGCCTCCCTATAACAGTAGCTTCCGAATTTCGGCATTTTTGCATTTGCAATGTATTACATTAAAAAAAGCTGCCTACTTTTAGGTATTTTTTAAATTCTAAAAACATAAAAACAAATAAAAATGTTGACCAGTGACCGGACCAGCAGTCGGACAGGCCGACCATATGATACACTACACCACATCCACGAAAATTTAAATTTCTGTAGTTCTATATTCTGAGCATGGGCAATATTTCGCGATAGTTGCACTCTCTTGGCCGACTAGAGGTCAACAAATATTACAAATATTCAGTACAGCTATTCTAATTACTTGTCCAGATTCCTTTCACGGGGGGTTCAGTTGTCATGTTCGGCTTTCAATTGTGGCCTATAGATCGATCCGAAAAAACACAACAAATTAAGTTTTCGGTCCACTTCATCCCAATATTATTATCTGATCATCATTGAAAATTATAGGCGTTGTCCTTGACCATACCTGGATCCTCATGGAACATTTCAAAGCGATCAGCGCTATATTTCCGCCCTCTAGTGTGGTAATGGGTTACTAAATAATATATGAATACGTAAGCACTTGTAAATATTTAAGTGTAAATCCCACATCTGAGTACATATGACAATATAATTGGTATCAATTTAAAGGTCAACTCCTTCCCTTGGATATACTATCAACTTAATGGGTCTATGTCCTTCAGGGGTAAATATATACGCCATAGAATATAAAATTTGCAATTTTTCACACAAAAGTCAGAGTCAATTTGACCCGCTATCAAAACAGACATGTTTTTTCTTTGGCCCGATACACTTCTCCCTGTAAAAGCGACGTTTGGGCCATAATTGCGTCCTCTGGATCGACCATAAAATCGGACAAAAACAAAGTTTTTGGTCCTTTCACCCCCTAAATATTAACCGATCTGTACTAAAAACAATAAGGGTCTTCATAGGACAGAACCCATCCTACATGCAAAATTTCGTGAAGATTAATCCATAACTGTGGCCTGTATCGTGTTTACAAATTATAATGGACAGACGGGCGGACGGACACACATGTCTAGATCGACTCAGCTAGTCGAGATATGACGATCGGTATATTTAAAGGTGGTTCTAGGACCAATATTTCGCGGCGTTAGAAACTCTTGGGGCCGCACCAAGCTATAATACCCCGACAACAAATTGTGTATGGTATAAAAATGTCTGCCTTTTGTTCTTCCTCATTTCCACTATTAATTTGGTTCAAAAAATTCCCTTCGAAAATAGGAACATTATTTTTATTTTAGTTTTCAAGAAATTTGCTTATTTTTAGGTATTTTTTATTTAATTTTAAAAAATTCTTTAGAAAGAAATATTTTTTATAGTCTTTCCGTCCTTCATTAAATATATTGCCTATTTATAGGCTCGATTGGAATTTCTTTATTTAATTTAAATCGTTACTTGTAACATGGCCACAGTAAATTTCAATTCGCATTTGGAAAAGGAAAAAATATTTATATTAAATTTTTTTCAAAAAGGTTGCCTGCTTTCATTTACGTTTTCAAAAAATGTTGCCTACTTTTAGGACACTTTTTGAAATCCCTTAAATTGTGTCGAGGTTTAAAAAAAATCCTTTATTTTTGTCTTCCTCAATTCCACTATTAATTTGCTTCATTAAATGTATTGCCTACTTTTAGGGTCTGTTACATTTTCCTTAGTTAATTTACTTTATATCGATTTTTTCGTAGTATATTTTTTGGTTGTCTCTTGGGAAATTGTTGTGCTTTAAATTCCATTTGACAGTTATATCCTGACCAAGAACAAAAAATCGTATTTCCTTTGTGCCTTTTTCATCACTCGCTACACTTGCTGCTGTAATTAATTACATTTAACATTACAATGTGGTGGCAGCAGTCATTCGTTCTCTCAGTCAGCCTATACGAAACTATAGTGGGCCAATTTTTGTGGATCTATCGGGAGACACACACACCCTCCCAGAAGAAGCCTGTTCTTACATTTGTATTTGTTGGAAGCCTTTTGGCTGCTTATCACAGTTTTCCGTTCAATGTCTCCTCTGGGATAATGTAGATAAATATTTGATGAGCTCTACAGATCTCAGATAAAATTGTCCCCTTAACTATATTTTATGTGTCTCTATGTGTGTGTGAATATTATTTTCCTCACTCAGAATGATTTAAAAAAAACAATTAATTTATTGTTGCGTGTGTTTGTGTGGTTTTCTAATAGTTTTCGATTTCCATAGATCAATAAAAATCGAACACTTTATTTCAAGATAATTTATAAAACTAAATGTAGACATAAATTCCCCCCCATTTTATGGATTGTTTTCCCAAAAACACCCCCTAAATGTATACACCACAAATCAATTTTATGCTTGAGAGCACACACACAAACACTCACTCAATCAATCTATTGAGGTTAATAAATTTCCTATGAAATTTGATCATAAACAAAATAAACTATTAACTATGGGATTTTTTTGGAATTTTATTCACTTTTATTTTGAAAAAAAATTATAGAGCCATAAAATATGCAACCCCAATTCAAAACAGAAACCACAAATTTATTCAAAACTTTTAATAATGAATTTGTTGTCACCATAAGGTGTCGATTTGCAGGATGATGAAGGGTGTTAGCTGGCCACCGGAAAATTTTGAAATCAATAATTTATTCACAGTTGTGTTGTTGTCTTTTTTCATGGTTTATCATGAAAGTCATTATAATAATCATTGGTTTTCCGCTCGCTTCGACCTTCTTCGTCTCTTTCTCCTTCTTGGCACCACAACAGCCGGGTAATAAAATAGCTTTTCCTTGGTGGTTGATGGTTTAACTGCCATGAGTGAGTTACTGATTTTGGCCCCTAGTAATTTGGGTCTCGATTATTTATTCGTAATGCCTAAGCAATTAGGCATGTGTTAGTAATAACACTCCCTGTTTTTTTTTTTTCTTTCTATATTCTAATGGGGGAATTTGGGCTTCTATTCAAGCAGGCTGATATAATGGAAAGACCACTTAGGCAAAGAAGAAAATAAAAAAACAGGAATGTGCCCCAGAGAAGAGTCATAAAAATTCACTTTCAACTTCTATGAAAACGCAAAAAAAAAGAAATAAAACAAAACACGGAAACACGAGAATAATTTATGCAATTAAGACTGGCTGGTATGGTATACCACATAATAGAGTGCTATTTGCTATTAGACATTTGTGAATTTCTTTCTTGCCCTCCACCCCCGAACTACCTTACAGCTAACTACCATAAAGCCCATCAATTTAAATTTTCCATTTAAACAAATGTCGTGGCTAATACCTTTCCTTAGCATTTCCGAGGTTTTATGACTTTTTTTGGTGGAAATGCATTTAAATAACGAAAAAAAATTGAAAATTAATTTAATTAACTCCTAAGAGTATGCAATAAATTTTAAAAGTAAAAAAAATCATGTGTAGTTATTTTTTGGGAAAATTAATTTTATTTAAAGGAGTTGTAGTAAAAATTCGATTATAATAGAAACTTTTACAAAAATTTTATTTAAAAAATGCTGCCTACTTTTAGGCATGCTTATTTAAATAAGTATTAAAAAACTAACTAAATATTATCAAATAATTCGGAAATAAACGTGTTTTCTTAGTTCGATTACAAAAAAAATTTACAAAATTTTTATTTAAAAAAAAAATGCTACCTACTTTTAGGCATGCTTTTTAATATAAGTATTAAAAATTAACTAAATGTTATCAAATAATTCGGAAATAAACGTGTTTCCTTAGATTTGTATTGTAAATGATGTACTCATTTGTTATATGATATCGGTAATAAATTTAGTGCCTACTTTTAGGCATGACACATACCATATATGCCATTAATTTAATTTCTTAAAAGTAAATGTCGAGACTAATACATTTTCTTTGAATTTACAAAATTTTATGACCTGATTAAACATAAACTAAATACTAAAAAAGATATTAATTTTATTACCACCTAATAGTAGGCAATAAAATTCAGCGGTATTAATTTCTTCAAATTATATGAAATTAATGTGAGAAAAAATAATTAATAATTATGTCAAATTATAGTTATTGACATTCAGCTGCGTTCAAAGCCTACTTGTTACTTACATAAAATGTGGTGCATACTTTTAGGTAGTTTTTTTTATTATTATTTTAATCATGATAATGCTCGCCATATTTATGATGGAGCTTTCACATTTTGTAGCATATATTGTCTTGCTCCTAGAATGTATGATATTGAAAATGGAACATACAGGTCCATGTTTTGGTACAGCTTCCATATATTTCCTAAATTTCGTTGTTTTGGGTATTCGGAGGACGTTTTTCAACTGAATTTGTCATTAGGTAGTCAAACCCTCTAAGAATTTTATCAATATTGTTCCATTTTTTATAGTAGCCTCCCTATAACAGTAGCTTCCGAATTTCGGCATTTTTGCATTTGCAATGTATTACATTAAAAAAAGCTGCCTACTTTTAGGTATTTTTTAAATTCTAAAAACATAAAAACAAATAAAAATGTTGACCAGTGACCGGACCAGCAGTCGGACAGGCCGACCATATGATACACTACACCACATCCACGAAAATTTAAATTTCTGTAGTTCTATATTCTGAGCATGGGCAATATTTCGCGATAGTTGCACTCTCTTGGCCGACTAGAGGTCAACAAATATTACAAATATTCAGTACAGCTATTCTAATTACTTGTCCAGATTCCTTTCACGGGGGGTTCAGTTGTCATGTTCGGCTTTCAATTGTGGCCTATAGATCGATCCGAAAAAACACAACAAATTAAGTTTTCGGTCCACTTCATCCCAATATTATTATCTGATCATCATTGAAAATTATAGGCGTTGTCCTTGACCATACCTGGATCCTCATGGAACATTTCAAAGCGATCAGCGCTATATTTCCGCCCTCTAGTGTGGTAATGGGTTACTAAATAATATATGAATACGTAAGCACTTGTAAATATTTAAGTGTAAATCCCACATCTGAGTACATATGACAATATAATTGGTATCAATTTAAAGGTCAACTCCTTCCCTTGGATATACTATCAACTTAATGGGTCTATGTCCTTCAGGGGTAAATATATACGCCATAGAATATAAAATTTGCAATTTTTCACACAAAAGTCAGAGTCAATTTGACCCGCTATCAAAACAGACATGTTTTTTCTTTGGCCCGATACACTTCTCCCTGTAAAAGCGACGTTTGGGCCATAATTGCGTCCTCTGGATCGACCATAAAATCGGACAAAAACAAAGTTTTTGGTCCTTTCACCCCCTAAATATTAACCGATCTGTACTAAAAACAATAAGGGTCTTCATAGGACAGAACCCATCCTACATGCAAAATTTCGTGAAGATTAATCCATAACTGTGGCCTGTATCGTGTTTACAAATTATAATGGACAGACGGGCGGACGGACACACATGTCTAGATCGACTCAGCTAGTCGAGATATGACGATCGGTATATTTAAAGGTGGTTCTAGGACCAATATTTCGCGGCGTTAGAAACTCTTGGGGCCGCACCAAGCTATAATACCCCGACAACAAATTGTGTATGGTATAAAAATGTCTGCCTTTTGTTCTTCCTCATTTCCACTATTAATTTGGTTCAAAAAATTCCCTTCGAAAATAGGAACATTATTTTTATTTTAGTTTTCAAGAAATTTGCTTATTTTTAGGTATTTTTTATTTAATTTTAAAAAATTCTTTAGAAAGAAATATTTTTTATAGTCTTTCCGTCCTTCATTAAATATATTGCCTATTTATAGGCTCGATTGGAATTTCTTTATTTAATTTAAATCGTTACTTGTAACATGGCCACAGTAAATTTCAATTCGCATTTGGAAAAGGAAAAAATATTTATATTAAATTTTTTTCAAAAAGGTTGCCTGCTTTCATTTACGTTTTCAAAAAATGTTGCCTACTTTTAGGACACTTTTTGAAATCCCTTAAATTGTGTCGAGGTTTAAAAAAAATCCTTTATTTTTGTCTTCCTCAATTCCACTATTAATTTGCTTCATTAAATGTATTGCCTACTTTTAGGGTCTGTTACATTTTCCTTAGTTAATTTACTTTATATCGATTTTTTCGTAGTATATTTTTTGGTTGTCTCTTGGGAAATTGTTGTGCTTTAAATTCCATTTGACAGTTATATCCTGACCAAGAACAAAAAATCGTATTTCCTTTGTGCCTTTTTCATCACTCGCTACACTTGCTGCTGTAATTAATTACATTTAACATTACAATGTGGTGGCAGCAGTCATTCGTTCTCTCTGCCAGCCTATACGAAACTATAGTTGGGCCAATTTTTGTGGATCTATCAGGAGCCACACACACCCACATATCCACAAAATGCTGTTCTTACATTTGTATTTGTTGGTAGCCTTTTGCTGCTTATCACAGTTTTCCGTTCAATGTCTCCTTTTTTCTGAGATTTTGGTGTTGTTGTTGTTGGGGCATACTATCTTTATGTTATCTGCCGCCTACTCCTTTTTGGGCCATTTGTCCTGATTTTTTTTATTCCTTCATTCTCGTTGTTGTACATTATTGTTCTTTCCGTTGGTTTGTAGATTTTTTCTCTTTATCTCTCTTTCCCTCTCCTACTCTCTCTTCCATAGTGTGTTAGCCTTTTTATGCTCTTGACACTCTGATAAATGTCTTTCTGCACATAATTTAGCGTTTTTCCCAATTTTGGGTGAATTACTTTTAAACAGAACAGAAACGGAAAAAAGACAATGAATGTGCTGTAGTAAAAATGAAAATTCCATAAAAAATAGCGCTGCTATATTGGGGCCAGACTGTGATTGCGACTTTGAGCAGGAGAGACATTAGCCATTTCCAGTATTTTGTCTAGCATTTCCTCCTCCTCCCCGCTGTGTGTGGCAATGGAAATACGTTAAAGTTTATAGTTAAACTTTGTGGTAATTATTTTTCTACGCAATTAATTTCGTATTGATATTAAGTGTTATACTACTTTGGCAGCAGAAGCAGCCATGGTGGTAGGGTAGACGGATGTCCAATGTAAGGTCCTTGCTTTGACTCTAAAGGTTTTTTTTCGTAGTTGAGGTTATAAAAATGTAAATGAGTTTGTTGTTTTCATTTCTTTATTATTTTCCTTTGTTTTTGTTTTTGCTATTCCTGCATTGGTTTAAGTCATCGTTTTCGCTTGGCATTTTGTTTTTTTTCTCCAAACATTAAAAGTTTATAGAACCTTGGCGTCTATTGTATCTAATAGCGTTAATTCTGGCTGGCTTTGAGCAGAAATGTCTGGAAACGTTTGAAACTTGAAACAAAAAGTAATTAAAAAATATGTTTAAGAATGGGTTTTTGTAAATTGGAAAATAAAGAAAAATTAATTTTGTTGTGCTGTTTTTTTCCAAGAAAGGATTGTGGGTTATTAATTTTAAAAGAGAACGCCTAAAAGTAGGCAACATATTTTTGAAATAGAAAATAATAAATATAAGTAAGTTTTTCCAAAGAAATAAGGGAGCTAATGTTGGGGGTCACGGAAAAAAAACTTACAAAATAAAGACCACTAAAAATAATTTTAAAAAAAAATTGAATATGTGTTAGTCCTCAATAGAAAATAAATAAAAAATCAAGGACCATCAATAGCTCCTACAAAAATATATATTTTTTAATTTTTAAAATATTTTATTCAAAGACTATTACAAGCAACACCCCTTGTGGTAGTTCTTGAATTTTTTTAATCGACGCCTTGTGGTAGTTCTTAAAAAAAATTTAAATCCATGGCTTGTGGTAGTTCTTGATTGTTTTTAAATCCATGCCTTGTGGTAGTTCTTGAAAAAACATTTAAATCCATGCCTTGTGGCAGTTCTTGAAAAAACATTTAAATCCATGACTTGTGGTAGTTCTTTGAAAAGTAGTTTTAAAAACTCCACGCTTGTTGATGGGCATAGACAAATATTTTTAATAAATCCACGCCTGTTGATGGGCATAGACAAATATTTGTAATAAATCCACGCCTTTTGAAGGGCTTAAAATTATTTTTTTTTAAATCCACAACTTTTGAGGTACCCCAAAAATATTTTTTTTTAAATCGATGCCCAAAAAATATATTTTTTTTTTCAAACATCGATGCTATTGAGGGACCCAAAAATATTTTTTTAAAAAATCCACTCTTGTTGAAGTACTTCGAAAAATATTTAAAAAAAATCCACTCTTGTTGAAGGACTTCGAAAAATATTAAAAAAAAAATCACGCATCTTGATGGAAATCCTCGGCAATGAGGTACCCAAAATATATGTTTTAAAAAATCCACTCCTCTTGAGTTGCTTTGCAAATATATATTTGTTAAAAATCCACGCCTCTTGAGTGCCTTGAAAATATACTTTTTAAAAAATCCTCGCCTCTTGAAGGACCCAAAGATATTAAAAAAAACCACCGCTTTGAGGGACCTAGAAAAAGCGTTAGTGTCTTTAAAAAATATTCTTTGAAATCCAAGCCTCTTTAGTGGCTTTAAAAAATATTTTCTACATCCAAGCCTCTTTAGTGGCTTTAAAAAACATTTTTTTAAATCCAAGCCTCTTTAGTGGCTTTAAAAATTATTTTTTTTTAAAATATCCATACCTCTTAGTGGCTTTAAAACACGCCTCTTTAAAAAATATATTTTTTTTTAATTTACGCCTCTTTAAAAAATATTTTTTTATAAATCCACGCCTCTTTAAAAAATATTTTTTTTTTAAAAATCCACTCTTTAAAAAATATTTTTTTTAAAAAATCCACTCTTTAAAAAATATTTTTTTATGAATCCACGCCTCTTTAAATTTTTTTTTTTTTTTAATCCAAACCTCTTTAAGAAATATTTTTTTTAAAATCCAAGCCTATTGAGGGACCCAAAAATATTTTCAAAAACTCCTCGCTTATGAAAGTCCTTGAAAAATTAACCAAACTCTATTTCATTCAACATCTTAGAGAATTGTCCTCTTAGAGTATCTTCTATTTTTCTTCCCTTTGGTAATTGTCCGTTTCTTCTCTTTTACATCCCTGCAACTTAATATCAATTAACATGTTTATGTCTCAATTTACAAAATGAAATTGAAATTAAGAAGGTCACATAAATAGAAAGAAAAAATCTACTACTCCCCACACTCACACGCATACATGGTGAGATAATCTCATTTTGGTTTGTTTCTACATATTTAGAAAATCTTCGTTATTCCCCCCACCAAAAATCTTTATTCCCCCAAAAATATCCCCACAAATAGGATAATAACATACAATTTTGTGTTTTTAGTAAAATACATTTTTGCCATTTTATTTTCTTTTGCACATTAGTTGTACCTTGTTTGTGGCAGTACATTTACGAGGGTCTGTTTTTGGCATTAATAAAAATTACTTAGTTAATTGCCATAGTAAAGACCCCCAGCCCCCACCACCTCGCCTTACTTGTAGAACAAAATGTTTATATATTTCCCCAGTGGAGAAAGAAAAAACAACAGTAACTAAACAGCTATCAAAACAATGACAATAGCAGCAGCAGCAGCAAACAAAAACAATAAAAGGAAGGTCGGTCTTCTGAATACATTGACATTTGCAATGACTTTACACACACACACACACACATCTGCACACATACAGACAGTCGTGCACACCAATGACATGTGTCGTTCTCATCTATCTCTGCTATCTATTCTCGCTACTACAAATGTAGGAAAACCAACCATAGTTTCAAATTATGTCACTAAAAAGAAGGACACGTGTGTGTGTGTGTGAGTATGTTCACTTCATAATGTTGCCCAAGTTTGGCTATCTTCAAACCTGTAGAGGTATTAACCTCCTGTACGTGCATAACTATCTACAATATTCTTTTTTTTTCGTATCCACGACATGTGTTGTATGTAATGTAATACAATTGTACAATTATGTGCATTTGTATGTGTGGCTCTGTGTCTTTTTTTTCGTTTTTGACTTTGTATTGTACACACCGTCATCACATATGCATGTGTAGATGTTCATTTGATTGTACCTTTCTCCATGAGTGTGTGTGTTTGTCTGTCTGAACATGTAAATATGGTCAACTTGTGAAATATAAATGAGGTCATCCTTTAGCTGCTGCTGTTGCGGGCTATGACTATGCCACATGACCACTATTACAGTCCACCATCATTACAATGACTTTTGCCACAAACTTAGCATATATCTATATATGTGTGTGCGTGTGTCTGTACATGCATCATGTACTAATGATAGAGTGGAGGCAACCAATATTAAGAATGGAATGGTGTGTGTGTATTTTGTCCAATAAAATACAGGACACAATGTTGAGAATATATTAACAGTGTCCTGCCAAAGGTACAATAAAATGGGGATAGGCATTCAAAAAAATATATATTTTTTAATCCAAGATTGTATTGGATCTTGAAAAAATAATTTAAAAAAATGTTGGCTATTGTAGGTCATTGGAAAAAAATATTAGAATAAATTCTGGCTAGCGTAGGTCCTTGAATAATTTATTTAAAAAATTCTGGCTCTGTAGGTCCATGAAGAAAAAAGGTCTGGTTATTGTAAGCCCTTGAAAAAGTAATTTAAAAAAGTCTGGCATGTCCTTGAAAACATAATTTAAAAAATTCTGGCTAATGTACGTCCATTAAAAAATAAAGTCTGGCTACTGTAGGCCTTGAAAAAAAAATTAAAAAAAACGGGCTACCGTAGGCCCTCGAAAAAAATAGTTTAAGAAATTCCAAACATTATTTTAAAAAAATCCACTCCTTTTCTGGAACTTCAAAAAATATTTTTTAAAATATCGTGGAACTTAAAAACATATTTTTAAAAATTCACGCCTATTGTGGAACTTTAAAAAGAGTTTTTTAAAAATCAACATCAATTTTGGAGCTTGAAAAAATATTTTAAAAGCAGTGAGCGGAGCCGTATAGTCGAACGGGGCCAACCATACGATACCCTACACAACTTCCACGAAGATCTAACTTTCTGTGGTTCGATATTCTGAGCTTGGGCAATATTTCGCGATATTTGCACACTCTTGATCTATCTTTCTGCAGATTTTTATTCCAAGTCTGGGCAATATTTCGTGATAGTTGCATCCTCTTGCCCGATTTGAGGTCAACAGCATATTTTCCGAATTATTTTTATTCCCAGCCTGGGTAATATTTCGTGATAGTTTCATCCTCTTGCCCGATTTGAGATCAACAGCAGTCCTTCCTTACACTGACATATTTTCCGAATATTACTAATGTTCAGTACAACCCTTCTAATTACTTGTCCAGATTCCTTTCACCGTGGCTTGTGTTGTGATGTTCAGCTTATAATTGTAGCCTATAGACCGAATCGAAACAAAAAAATAAGTTTTCGGTCGACTTCATCCCAACATTATTATCTGATCGGTGATGGGCGTTGTGCTTAACCATAACTGGAACCTCATGGAACATTTCAGAGCGATCAGGCCATATTTCCGACCTCTAGTGTATTAATGGTTTACTAAATAGTATCTGAATACGTAAGCACCTGTAAATATTTACGTGTAACTCCCACATCCGATTACATACGACAATATAATTGGTATCAATTTAATGGCCAACCATTCCTCTTGGATATACTATCAACTTATCGGCTCTATGTCCTTCAGGAGTAAATATATACGCTATAGAATACAAATTTTGTAATTTTTCACACATTCTTATTCTTTGGCCTGATCACCTTCTCCATGTAAAAATTCGCAATGTTTGGGTCATAATTGCGGCCTCTGTAGCGACCAGAAAAACGGACAAAAATAAAGTTTTTGGTCCATTTCATCCACTAAATATTAACCGATCTTTACCAAAAACAATAGGGGTCTTCATTGGCCAAAACCCATCCTACATGCAAAATTTTGTGAAGATTGGTCCATAACTGTTGCCTGTATCGTGCTTACGAATTATAATAGACGGACAGACACACATGTCTAGATCGACTCAGCTAGTCGAGATATGACGATCGGTATAGGTGGGTCAAGGTATCGGTATCGGTGGGTCAAGGACCAATATTTCCTCTTGTGGCTGCACAAAATAATACCCTGACAACATAGTTGTGTAGGGTATAAAAACTCCACAATTGTTGATGGTCCTCCAAAACAATATTTAAAAAAAAAATCCGCCTTTCATGAAGGTTCTTCAAACAATATTTTTAAAGACCACGCCTGTGGATAATCCTTTGAAAATCTAAGATTTTTAATAGTGCTGCCAAAAATATAAAAAAATTCAAAAAAATATTTTTAAAATTTTTCCACAATTATCTTAGCTTTGATGGTCCTCAATATTTCGGGCATAACTGTCCTTGTTTCCCCTTGATAATATTAAACACTATATTGCTTTTAGTGCACTTGTTGTTGATGTTGTTGTTATTATCCTGTACATGTTCTTTTCGGGCCTTTTGTTTCTCTATGTAACTTTATTTTCTGTTTTTCATGTGCCTCCTCCCCTCCATTCGGTATGCGAAATATTTCGCTTGGCCAGTTTATGTTTTTCCATAAAGTAAAGAGGCTCTTGTGTTTTTCCCCAAAAAAAGAGAAACGCGGACTTGTTACAATGTCCAGTTGTCACCCTAGTTCTTCCTTCCTGAATATCTGCCTTGTTCCTTCGTGGTCACTTTTTCACTTTGCTATAGTTGCTGTATGCGATTTCGTTTATATTTAATTTATTCAATTAAATCGTATATGCCTGCGGCTTATGTGCCATGAGGGGTGGTGGGAGGAAGATGAGAGACGGGAATAATTGTTTTCTTATTTTTTCCTTTTGTTCCTTGGTTTGAATTAATAGAATTTTTATATAGTGTCCTTGTTTTGTGTGTGTGTGTGTGTGTGTTTTTTTTTAAGTATGCCCTTTTTTATGACATATTTTTTGTTGGTCTTACTTACCATGGCTATAACAATTTATCCCTGCCACAGAAATTGTCATTTGTGCGGCGGCGGACGAAGAAGAAAATTTAATTTTGTTTTTTACATTTCCAAGAAAATGTACATTTAAGGACTCTAAAGTGGTCACACAAATTAATTCAATTAGTGGCAAAATAAGCTGGTATTTATTTCATGAAAAACAATAAATTTGTCAGGCGGGGAATGTTTAAAGCCTTAAAGTAGGCTACATAATTACAGTTTATAAATCAATTACGTTTAGAATAAAAAATAAGAAGATAATTTTTAAAAATAATGAAGAAAAATTAATTGATTTTAATAACATACAGTGAAATATGGTTATGGCGAAAATTATTTAAAAATTAATAAAAATTTTTCCGATTCGATGTTTAGATTTTAGTTCATAATAACTGTATACACATTTACATTAAATATTTTCATTCACGTATTGGGTAATATGACAATATGACCGACTATCCAATCCTCCTAAAAATCTATTTTTAGTTTTAATTTATTTTTTTTTTCATTCTATATCCAAAATCTCCCATAAATTCTACTGACTTAAATTTCAAATTTATTGCATTACGATTTAATTCTTCTTTATAGCTCTTCAATTTCTTCTTCTATTCCCCTTGCATTTGAATTTAAAATCATGATTTTTTTCTTCTTGCATTTTCTTTGCCTACATTTCATTTAGTTTATTACCAATGTCAAAGTGTCTGACAGTTACAAAATATCCTTCTATGTAATAAACACCCCAAAAAGTGGTCCTTAAAAGTTTACAACAATTTGCAATGAATACAAATTTGATGATAAGGATATACCCGATAACCCGTATTAGAAGATGGGTGATAAGAGTTTCGATTGAACTTTCAATAATCTAGGTTAACATCTGAAAAGAAAATTCACGCAATCGACCAAAAACACTTCAAAAAATTCAAAATTGTAGCAAAAAAAAAAAACGCTTTCAAAAATTCCATGCTTGTTGATTGCCCCAAAAAAAATTAAAAAAATATATGCCGATAAACAGACTTTGAAAAAATATGTTTTTAAAAAACCTACTCTTTTGGGCAGTTTTGCAAAACGGCTTTCAAAAAAATTCAAGCTTGGAGTAGCTATCAAAAAGATATTTTAAAAACGCAGCCATTAAAGTCTGTGAAATCAAGATTTAAAAAAAATTATAGCTCCACTTTTGTAAATAGTTCTCAAAATTATTTTCTAAAAAATCCATGCGGGACCTCCAAAAATGTGTTTCAAAAATCACGATTATGGTAATCGTGCCTTCCCCTTTTGGTAACAGTCCTTCAAAAAATAGTTTTAAAAATTCAAGCTTGGCAATAGTCCCTCAAAAATACCTTTAAAGAATCCTTCAAAAAATATTTTTAAAAATTTATTCCGCCCTGATTCGAAACTTGCATATACGAATTAAATTCAAATTTGTCAAAGTTCGACATTTGTCTTCATTCTCGGAACAGTCCTTTTCAAAAGCAGGGCGGAATAAATACAAGTTATCAACGTACGACCTTTGTAAAGCCATATAGCCCCATATGCCTGATGAGCCGCTTAACCAACGGCGAAACGCGTCGCATAATGGTGGGTACGTAGGTTCTTCTCCTGGCTTTCCTTTTCATTGCAAAACTTAGATCATCAAGCTCGACTCGAAAGAGTATAAATAATCACTTAAAATTACTTTCAAATGATCACTGCCCTTACAAGGCAAAATTCAAATAACAAAAATATAGAAAATCATTTTTAAAAAATTCCGGCTTCTAAATAGTCTATAAAAAATAATTTTAAGAAAATCCACGCTTGTTGGTAGACCTCGAAAAATATTTTTAAAAATTTACTCTTATTAGCACACACCGAAAAATATTTAAAAAAAATCAACACTTGTTGCTGTGCCCTGAAAAATATTTCTAAAAATCTACGCTTGTGGATAATTCTCAAAAAAAAAAAAATAATTTTAAAAAGTCCAAGCCTATAGATTGCCCTGCCCACAAAAATTAGGAAAATCCACACATAGTAATAGCCCACATGATATATTAAAAAAAATACACGCATAGTAATAGTCCTCATGAAAACATTAAAAAAAAAAATCTTTCTACTTAAGTCCCCCAATAATTTTTTTGAACAACTAAGGATTGTATATTATAAAAAATATATTTCTTTTTAAATTCGCGCTTGTGGATAGTTTTCCTAAATTATGTTTTAAATAGTTTATATTTTCAAAAAATATTTTTAAAACATCCACGCTCTAAAATTTATTTATTAAAAAAAATCCAAAAATATTATAAAATATCTACGCTCTTCCAGAAATATTTTTAAAAAATTCCACGCCTTGAAACTATTTTGATGTAGATCTACACTTTTTTATTACAATGTTGCATATCATCATGATCACTCCAAGCTTCCAAGAAATGAAAGTTTTTTTATTTCGTAAAATCAGGTTTATTTTATTGCATTTTAAAAATCATTTAAAAGAAAACTGATTAACCTGACCACATACTTTAAACCAATGAAAATGCTACCATAATTACATATATGCCATTTGAAAAATAACAAATACCAAAAAGAAGAAAAATAGTAATTTTCCCAACCAACTCTCTCCCCTTGTGCAATTTTTTTTCTCCAATTTTCCCATATAAGAAAGTCTATTTTTCATGCAAGTTTTTTCTTCAACACACAGCAAGCAGTGTGTGGAAAATTGGATTATTGGTGCAACAACAGCAACAACGCCACACACATACATTTCGAAAAAGGCAAAAACCAAACAAACAATCTGAAACCAGTTAGTCCCGACTAGCCAACTCTCTAGATGTGTCTTGTCAGTCAGTACAGAGAGAGATGACCGACTAACTGTCATCTTAATTGGTAAAAATTGTGAACAGTAAGATTTCATTGGCAGAGATGTAGAGAGAGAAAAAAAACGAAGAAAAAAACGCACACATACCGAACTAGCCAATCAACCAGCCTGTGGGAATCTTGTAAGGAAATCGCAAAAAAAAAAACGAAAAATCCGGTCATGACTAGGTGAATTTTTTGTCGTTGTGACACCATTTTTTGTTGCTTAAACATCTCTGAAGGAGTATTAGGCCGACAGGTTTTCTTTCATTTTGTCTTGTTGTTGTTAATTTTTTTTCTTTGCTTGCTCTCAATTCGCAATTTTCATTGTTAGGCCTTGAAATGTAGGTTGACACATCGTCGTCGTATAGGTTAAAAAAATGATAGATGAAGGTGTTTGTTTGCCACCAAAGGTGAATATTGGGGTGGGTAAGAAAAAAAAATAGATTTATAGAAAACATTTAAAAAATAAAAACTTAATTAAAGATCTCACGTAAAAAACTTTAAAAAATATTTACAAAAATCACGGGTTTATAAATATAATTTTACAAAATCTACGCCTATATGTTAAACCTGAATAAATATTTTTAAAATCGACACCTATAGGTAGACCCTGAAAGATATTTTTAAATAATTTTAAATAATTTTTAAATAATTTAAAGCCAATAAAAAAAAACTTTTTTAAAATCCCCGGCTACAGGTAGACCCTGCAAAATTATTTTAGAAAAAAAAATTACACCAGTAGGTAGATCTTAAAAATTATTTTTTAAAAAAATCTATAAATCATTGAAAACATATTTTTAAAAAATCCTCACCTTGAAAAATGTTTAAAAAATATCCTCGCTTTGAATTTTTTTAAATCCTCGCCTGGAAGACATATTTATAAGAAAAAATACACGCCTTAAAAAAATATTTTTAAAAAATCCTCGCCTTGAAAAAATATTTTTAATAAATCCTTACTTTAAAAAAAAAATATTAAAAAAAAATCCCCGCATTCAATATATTTTCAGAAAATCCTCGCCTTGAAAAAATATTTTTAAAAATTTCTTGCCTTGAAAATATTTTTAAAAAATCGACGCCTTTTTTATGTCATTGAAACAATATATCCACGCTTTTGTTAGGTCTTTGAAAAATAAATTTAAAAAAATCCACGCCTTTGATTGGTATTTGAAAAATAATTTTAAAAAATCAATGCATTTTTTAGGTTTTTAAAAAAAAAATTTAAAAAAAAATTCACGCATCGAAAAGTATTTTTAAAAAATCCACGCCATTGTAAGGTCCTTAAAACAATATTTTTAAAAAAATTCTTTAACATAACTTAGCTGGCTTGTGACAGAACTTTCGTTTCATAAGCCGAGCTTAGAAAAGATTTCCAGGCGTGTCGGTCTTTTGCGCAGTTTTTCGAATTTGAAAGACCATTTCCGGCAATGTTTTCTTCGACTTGATCTTTCCATGGTTTTTGTGGCCTTCCCGCTTCTGTGTGAACCATCAACTGGTTCGCTTTTATATGCCTTCTGTGCTGGGGCATCTTCATCCATTCTCACAACATGACCTAGCCAACGTAGTCGCTGCAGCTCAGTATGTCCAACAATGTCGATGTCCGAGAATAGTTGGTACATCTCATGGTTCCTTCAACGGCGATATTCACCGTCAACGCAGATCGGCCCATAGATCTTTCGTAGAAATTTTCTCTCAAACACTCCAAGAACTGCCTCATCTGCTTGCTCGGGTATTATCAGCGTCTTGTAGAGTGTGAGTTTGGTCTGGTAGGAGGTGGCCTTGCTTTTGAGTTTTTTGCTCAGACCATAGTAGCATCGGTTGGCCATCACTATCCTTCTCCGAATTTCAAAATTGATATCATTCGTTTTGTTTATGGCGGTACCATGATATATAAAATCTTTCACTACCTCGAAGCTGTAGTTCTCAAGTTCCACAGTTAGTCCCAGTCTACTGGACGTCTTGCGCGTTGATACCATCAGCTTTGTCTTAACGCCGTTCACTGCCAAACCCACTTTGGCAGACTGCTTCTCAATTTGTTCAAAGGTGGCTATTATCGTTCGCAATGTTCGACCCATTCTGTCGATGTCAACGACGTAGGCGAGCACTTTTGCCTCTCATATGACCTTTTCCAGCAGGATGTTAAAAAGGTCACACGACAAACTATCACCTTGTCTGAATACTCGTTCGATATTAAAGGGCTCCGAGAGGTCCTTTCCGACTTTAATTGCTGATCTTGTGCCAGTTAAAGTTATCCTGCATAGCCGAATTAATTTTGCAGGAATGCTAAACGCAGACATGGCTTTATACACCACTGAACGGATATGGCTGTCGAATGCCGCTTTATAGTCGACGAATAGGTGGAATGTTTCTATGTGTTTTTCGTGGGGTTTTTCCAGGATTTGCCAGGTCTGAAGCCGAATTGGTATGGTCCAATTATGTCATTGACCATTGGCTTCAGTCGTACACACAGTACGCTGGATAATAAAAAATAACTTTTTAAAAAAAATAACTTTTTAAAATTGTTAATCTATTGTTAATCTTTGAAAATGCTTTTAAGAAATCTTCACCTTGATTTTTTTAATCCTAAACAATTTGATTAATTTCCCATCTTCTCATTGTCTGTTTAGAAAAGAAAATATTATTTTTCCATAAATCACAAAAAAAAAAAACATTCAACACAACACACCCATTAAAATACCATATAAATATTAAATTCGAGTGCAACTCGCTCTCTCTATCCGCATCACATCATATGCTTGCTCCCAAAAGTATACTACAAATTGTTTCACATTAAAATAACACTTATTCCCCCAAGAATAACACACAGCCAAACACACACACACAACACACATTTAGCCCGAGTATATAAATGTTGAAAGTTTCAAGCGAAAAAATAACACACTCACACACACATACCCACACACCCTTCTACTGTTGCAATCCTAATAAAAATTCCTTTTTACAAAATTAAAACAAAACAAATGTGAATTATTAATGAGATGATGATGAAGAAGAAGAAGAAGCAGAAAAAATAAAACGTCGACGACGAGCATGACTGGCTATGCGATGTGGAATATAACAAACCAACCGGAGGAAATCATAATAACTAAACAAATACTTTTTTATTTTATTTTTTCGAAATGAGGAAAAAACAACAACAACACTCGAGGAGAGGAGCAAACGGACGAATCGATAAACATTAAAAATTAATTTTTCCCTGCTAGAGCTTTGAAAAAAAAGAAACGGCAGCAAAAAATATGCCGAACATTTAGAGGTATAGCAGTTTCCCCGCCTAACAATATGCTTTGGGGGGAAACTGAAACAAAAAAAAATAAAACATGTAACGCTTGACTACATACAATCTTAAAAAACAAGGCATATCTTAAGGCTCAACAAGGGGGAGGAGAGAACGAGAAAAAAAATAAATTTATATATGAGTTTGCCAAGGGATTTGAACTGTGAAATGGAATCACATCAACATGTGTTGCTTCTTCGTTTTTAAGCAACTTTGATTTTGATTTCAACAAAATGATTAGGTGGTAGGCAATGATGCTTGGCAACAGTTGAAATTGTTGAATAGAGGGGAGGTGGGGAGGAGTAGTCCATTTTTTAAACGGTTGTGGATGAGTGGAGATTTTTTATTATATTATTACCAACAAACCAAAAAAATATATTTGATACAGGTAGTCTTCACGTTTCCTCTTCATATGCCTAAAAATATACTTCAAAGACAAGACACTCATTTTTTTATTTTTGCAACTGAGCGTGACAGTAATACTACCATTATTGTCATACATTTCCATTTTTATTATATTATAACACGAGAGTACATTTATCCTTAAAAGCAAAAGGTATATTTGTTTCCATTGTCATATAACATATTCGGTGTATATTTTTAGGCTTTTTCACATTACCATGGTGTTCAATAATCGTTAATCTTATTTTTTTTTTCGTTATTGTGGCACACAGTTCATTGTATTTCCTCCCAATCATGTAATAAAAATTCAACTAAACCACAAGTGAATGTGTGACTACTGTGTGTGTTTGCCAAAATAAAGCAATAAAAACCACTGCCTACATTTAGGCTGAAATGTGTTAAAGTATCATTAAAGGAAATCTCGCGGGTAAGATTATTGTTTTATTATGCTTATACAATGAGAGAGATACACCACGAGCGAACATCTTCCATTAAGTGTTTTCCTAGGGAAAAATATACACGAAAATAATTATTTAAGATAACGATGTGGTTATGAAAATTTCAAGAAAAATATAAATATAATTTTTTGGTGTAGGAAATAAATCTATGCGAAAAAATTGGTAGAATTCTATGCAAACAAAAATACTACCGAATTTTTTTCTATGCGAAAAAATTTTTTTTGGAAATTTTTCTATGCGAAAAAAAATATTTCGTATATTTTTTATGCGAAAAAAATATCTACGACTTTTTTTCTATCCGAAAAAAATATTTCCGAATTTTTTTTCTATGCAAAAAAATGGGAAAAAAAATTATTTCCGAATTTTTTTCAATGGGAAAAAAATATTTCCGAATTTTTTTCAATGGGGAAAAAAATATTTCCGAATTTTTATCTATGCGAAAAAAAATTATTTCCGAATTTTTTTCTATGCGAAAAAAATTATTTCCGAATTTCTTTTCTATGCGAAAAAAATTATTTCCAAATTTTTTTCTATTCGAAAAAATATTTCCGAACTTTATTCTATGCAAACAAAATATTTCCATATATTTTTCTATGCCAAAAAAAAAAAATTATTTCCGAATTTTTTTCTATGCGAAAAAAAATTATTTCCGAATTTTTTTCTATGCGAAAAAAAATTATTTCCGAATTTTTTTCTACGCAAAAAAAATTATTTCCGAATTTTTTTCAATGCGAAAAATTTTATTTCCGAATTGGATGAAATTTGGCATAGGTCCAACGACGAACCCTATGGAAATTGGGAAAAATCGGTTCAGATTTAGATATAGCACCCATATATATTTTCGTCCGATTTAATGTAAATGGTTCACCAAAGTCCCTTGATATCCTTCGATTTGCACGAAATTTGGCACAGCGTAATGAATTAGGTCTAGAATGATGTGTGTTAAGTTTCCTGAAAATCGGTTCAGATTTAGATATAGCACCCATATATATTTTCGTCCGATTTAATGTAAATGGTTCACCAAAGTCCCTTGATATCCTTCGATTTGCACAACATTTGGCGCAACGTAATGAATTAGGTCCAGAATTATGTGTGTTAAGTTTCCTGAAAATCGGTTCAGATTTAGATATAGCTTATATATCTGACCAAATCAAAAATGTAGTATCGGTTGCAGAATGACATGTTTATGGATCAAATTTTATTTTATGGTCCTTTAAAAATGCAACGTCTTTTAGGATTCATCTGTTGAATATACCCAAAGTGCTGAAGGGTATCATAAAGTCGGCCCCGTCCGACTTTACTACATTCCTTACTGGTTTTCTATGCGAAAAAAAATTATTTCCGAATTTTTTTCTATACGAAAAAAATTGTTCAGATTTTTTCTTCCGATTTTTTTTTTATATCTTATAAATTCATTATAAATTTCAAATTTAGAAAAAAAATGTTTTTCCGAAAAAATTGTTTTCTATACGGAAAAAATTTCTTCCGATTTTTTTTTGTATATCTTAATTTTAAATTTATTATAAATTTAGATTTCCATTCACCCCTCTAAACTAATTTCTAAAATCACATTTCCTTGAACATTTATTCCTTCCTACCCCGTATATGCCATAAATATATCCCCCCAAAAAAAAACAACAGAAACAATAATAAAATAATTGCATACTTTTGTGCGTATTGTTGCATGAATTATACAATCACAACAAAATACAATATACCTTGTACCAATTATTGTGTTATATGATCTTGGGTAGTCACATTTTCACAATATACAAAGCAACAACAACAATGTGTCTCAATGACGACGACAACAATGTGCTTTCTCTTTGAGCCATGAAATAAGGCATGGAAATAATGGCAAACACAAAAATATGGCACAGAAGAACCACATCACCCCTTTGCATTTTAGTTGTGTCACATTTCATACGCAACTAAGCCTGAAATTATGCCAAAGACCCCACCCAGAATTTGAGCTAAAAACTACACCAGGTATAACATCCATCCACCTCTACTTGCACACGTTTTCCTCTTTCGCAAAGACACACACACATCTACATCCACCCATAACATTTTAATTTATTAAGACGCTTGCAAACAATGGGCACACAAGTAATTGAATATTTAAGTACACAGGAGACCGACGAGCGTGTACTCACACACACACACACACACCCAGGCACAAAACATTAAAACTAAAGAACGTAATGGAAAAAAGAAGAAAAATACAGAAAATCAGACAGCCACAAGAAATCAGAGAAAAATGTAAATGAGCAAAGGAGCAAAAGAACATGAAGAGAAAAAGAACGAGAAAAAATTATTCACAACTTATGAAATCATTGTCGAGTTTAACCCAAGGGGGCAAAAGAAACTGAGAAACAAAATACGTTGCATACTTTGGGGAGCATATTATTAAATAATATCAGCAATAAGAGAAATGAAATAAAAACAAATGAACAAAAAACGAAAAGAAAAGAAAATAAAAGGAAATTGAAAATTCAAACATTAAGCCTTGTCGACGTCAACTACTCAACAACAATGGCTCACTCCTTGTCATTACAAAAATATGATTTCCTTTAGCAACTTTCTCTTCCTTTGGCGTTATTTCATTTTTTTTCACAAGAAAATTGTATTTAAACTTAAATAATTATCAAACTTTAAGGAAACATCTGACAATAAGTACCCATTGCTTGGTGGCGTTTTGTGGTGGTGATGGTGAGTTGGTCGGGATGAGGAAATTGTTTTAGAAACTAGTTTTTCCATTTGCCTTGACATCGTGACAATAACACCCAGCGACAGCCTAGCTAGCGACTAACGTCGTTGTTGTTATTTGCCATCATTATTGCCCAGCCCAAATAGTCGTTTCGAGTTAAGTCAACGCGACAGCAACAGATGTCAAATGTCATGACCTACATTCATGCCAAAAAGGATTACGAAAAGAAAATACAAAACAAACAACAACGCCAACATCAACAACTTGGATATAAACTAAAAGTGACAGGAATTCATTGAAGCGATAATAATCGCTTAGAAGGCGATTATTACAATGTGGAAGAAAGTGTAGTGGGATTTTAGGCTGAAGTGCCTTAACACGAATTAAACTAAGTTTAGTAAAGATAGGAAGAATAATTCTTATAAGGATAATACAAAAATAAAAATCCTATAGAAAAATTACTCAAGATTCAAAATCACTTTCCGAAATTCGGAAATAATTTTTTTTCGCAAAGAAAAAAATTCGGAAACAATTTTTTTCCCATAGAAAAAAATTCGGAAAATAATTTTTTTTTTTTCGCATAGAAAAAAATTCGGAAATAATTTTTTTCGCATAGAAAAAAATTCGGAAATAATTTTTTTCGCATAGAAAAAAATCGGAAATAATTTTTTTTTTTTTTTTTAGCATAGAAAAAAAATTCGGAAATAATTTTTTTCGCGGAAATAATTTTTTTCGCATAGACATGATATTCGGAAATAATTTTTTTCGCATAGAAAAAAATTCGGAAATATTTTTTTTCGCATAGAAAAAAAATTCGGAAATCATTTTTAGCATAGAAAAAAATTCGGAAATAATTTTTTTAGCATAGAAAAACATTCGGAAATTTGTTTTTTTCGCATAGAAAAAAATTCGGAAATAATTTTTTTCGCATAGGAAAAAATTCGGAAATAATTTTTTTCGCATAGGAAAAAATTCGGAAATAATTTTTTTGCGCCTAGAAAAAAATTCGGAAATAATTTTTTTCGTTTGTTTTTTTCGCATAGAAAAAAATTCGGAAATAATTTGTTTTTTCACATAGAAAAAAATTCGGAAATAATTTGTTTTTTCGCATAGAAAAAAATTCGGAAATAATTTGTTTTTTCGCATAGAAAAAAATTCGGAAATAATTTGTTTTTTCGCATAGAAAAAAATTCGGAAAATAATTTTTTTTTCGCATAGAAAAGAATTTGGAAACAAATTTAAATTATAGTAAACAATTCTAAATTATTTTAGTTTGTATTGAATTATTTGCATTTGATATATTTGGTTTTACAGTTCTTCAAAAAAATACATATTTCTAAAAATATTTAAAAAAAAAAACAAATAATCAACGATTTTATCTAATTTTTTACTTATTTCCTCTCCCGTTCCAGCAACTTTTCCGCTCACAGAATCCCGGTCTTGCTGCTGCCACGAATGCTGCGGCCGCAGCTGCAGCCGCTGCGGCGGCCACCTCTGCAGCACAGCCTGGTGCACCAAATGGCACAATGCAACCGCAACAAATGCAAATGGCTGCTGCCTCACAACAATTTTTGGCTGCCCAACAGAATGCTGCCTATGCTGCGCAACAAGCGGCACCCTATGTCATCAATCCTGGGCAAGATGCAGCACCCTATATGGGTCTAATAGCAGCACAAATGCCCCAATATTATGGTGTGGCACCATGGGGCATGTATCCGGGTAATTTGATACCACAACAGGGCACACAGCCGCGTAGACCGTTGACACCATCACAGCAGGGCGCCGAAAATCAATCCTATCAGGTGAGATAAATGATTTTTTTATTTAAAATAAATTGTAAAAAAAGTATTGTACATTTTTATTTTTGAAAACCAAAATATGTAAAATATTGTAAACATGATGACAATATTTTGTATATATTATTTATAAAAAAAAAACTTATTAATAACCACATCCTAAACAAAAAATATATATTTTCTCTTCTTCTCTCTTCCCCATACCAAACCAAAAAACCCTAACCCCTTTTGCTTTTTCCTGCTTCCCATACATGAATATTAACCTCTAAAATAACTTTGTATAAAAAAATAAAAACAATCTAACGCAAATTATTTTTGTAAAAATCAATGAAATTGTTGTACCACACTCCCATGGCAACGTCGTACTTCAATCGCCATCGTCATCATCAACATCATAATCGATCGCCCTGTTCAGGTCATACCGGCATTCTTTGATCAAAGCGGCTCGCTTGTCATGGGACCACGTACGGGAACACCAATGCGCCTTGTTAGCCCCGCTCCGGTCTTAGTGCCTCCGGGCGCTGCCCGCGCCGGGCCACCACCACAAGGTCCACCCCAATTGTATCCACCTCAACCACAGACAGCCCAACAGAATTTGTATTCACAACAGAATGGTTCAAGTGTTGGAGGTAAGAAGATTGAATATTTATTTATTTTTCATTATTTTCAATATATAATGTATTTATTTGTTATATATTAATTATAGAAATATATATATATATATATATATATATTATGGTTTTATATAGTTTTTGTACAAACGAACCATTAACATTAATCATAAACTAATTAAACATAATTTATTTGGGTATTAATAAAATATATAAAAAATTGGAAAGTAATACATATGGTTGTACATATGTAACACTTAAAATACTGTATATATATACAGTTTATATAACAAACACAAAAGAATGTTTTTATGTGGAAGGAGGTTCATCATTCACATTTTAGGTGGCTTCATTTTAAAGTAATATATGGGACGTGTAATAAAAAAGTTCGGAAATAATTATTTTCGAATAGAAAAAAAAATTTGGAATATTTTTTTTTCGAATAGAAAAAAATTCGGAAATAATTTTTCGAATAAAAAATCTACGGTATATTTCTTAGTAAAAAAATTAAAAATATTTTTTTTTATAGAAAAAAATTGGAAATTTCTTTTCGTATAAAACAAATCAGAACTAATTTTCTTTTTTTTTTAGCATGAAAAAAAAAATTCGAAAATATTGTCGTATAGAAAATATATATATATATATGTATATATAAAATTTTTTCGTATAGAAAAAAGTTCGGAAATAAATTTTTGGTATAGAAAAAAATGTTTTTTTCGTATGGAAAAAAATTGGGAAATAATTTTTTTATATAATTTTTTTCGTTAGCATAGAAAAAAAAAGTTCGGAAATAATTTTTTTTGGAATAGAGAAAAATTCGAAAATATTTTTTTTTAGTATAGAAAAATTCGATTTTTTTTTTGGCAACAAAAAAAATGCGGAATATAATTTTTTTTTCGCATAGAAAAAAATTTGGAAATAATTTTTTCGCATAGAAAAAAATTCGGAATCTTTCGAATAGAAAATCTACGGAATATTTTTTAGTAAAAAAATTAAAAATATTTTTTTCTTACAGAAAAAAAAATTGGAAATTTCTTTTCGTATAAAACAAATCAAAACTAATTTTCTTCGTTATGAAAAAATCGAAAATATTGTCGCATAGAATATATATATATATATATATATATAATTTTTTTCGTATAGAAAAAAGTTCGGAAATAAATTTTTGGTATAGAAAAAAGTTCGGAAATGCAGGATTTCGTATGGAAAAAAATTGGGAAATAATTTTTTTTCGCATAGAAAAAGTTCGGAAATATTTTTTTTAGAATAGAGAAAAATTCGAAAATAATTTTTTTCGTATAGAACAAATTCAATATATATATATATATATTTTGTATAGAAAAAAAATCGAAATAATTTTTTTTTGTGTTAAATTTTTTTCGTTAAATATTTTTTTCATTAAGAAAAAAATTCAAAAATTTTTTTTTTCCTTTTTTTTTGTTTTTGTTTTTTTTATCAAATATTTAAAATATTTTTTTCGTATAAAACAATTTTAAATATTTTTTCGAAAAAAAATTCGAAAATATTTTTTTTTTCGTATAGAAACAATTTTAAATATAGAAACAAATTCGAAAAAACATTTTTCATATAGCAAAAAAGTCGTAAGGAATTTTTTCGCATATCGAAATGTTTCCTTTACTCCAAGGAAATTTCCCAACCATCCAATTTACTTTTAAAATATCCCGTTCCCGTGCAATTATATTTATTTCAAACGTCAAGTGCCGCCAACATGCCAGCCAACCGTTTTTTTTAGACAGGTTTACGTGTTTTCCAACCTCCATGGCATAGAAAATGGACTAAAAGCTTATTTCACCTGACAATTACCTGTCTGACATATTCAATATTGTTTGTACAAACGAGAAAGAAAATCGATTTTCTAAAACAACAACAATGCAAACAAAGAAATTCAAATATAACTGCATAACTCAAGTGCCACATGAAAACTTGAAATGGATAGAAGAAGAAAAAAAATAATAAATATAAAAAAGGATTTTGAAAAAAAAAACACACACACAAAACTTTTTTGAAATCATTTATGGATATAGGAATAGAAATGTCAGACATTTCGTATTTCAAATGTTACTTGAAAAATTGCCTAAATGCCACATATGGAGATTTCATTCAATCTTAAATCCATTAAAAACGTTTTCAATGCCTACTTTTAGGCTTTTATCTGTAATGATGCCGTTAGAATATTATGATTATTCCCATTACATTTGTGGATTTATATTTTTTTCTCCTCTATTGAGATAATTATATTAATATTTCAAATAACATACGTTCACATTACGAAATCTCAACAACAACAAAACAAAAAGTTTATTAAATTGTGTATTACTTAATTAAATGTAAATAATACTCTCTAACAAATTCGTTTATAAATATAAAAACTTTGTAGGAAAAAAATATGAAAAAAAAACTTCCCAACAAACTTCATTAACATGTCTGTCTGTCTGTTATCAATTATTTCATTATGTCAAATGTGTTTATTATCATTAAAAATAATTTTTTATTATTATTATCTTACCATACAACAAGTATACTTTATATGATTTATGTTTTTTCACCCTCCTCCCCTAAAAGTATGCTACAACCAATTGCCATTATTTTTTTATAATGGCAAGCAAATATGTTGCATTTTTCCACTAATTTGTCCCAACTAATTAATGATTGTCTATAATTAAAAATAAATACACAATGTTGTTGTTGTTTGTTGTTGTTGTTTTTTTATGGAAATGATAATAATAAAAATTATTATAGCTATTATTGTTGTTGGTTGGTGGTGTTGTTATTCAATCGCGGTTTTATATGAAATATTTATAAAAATAATAACAACAATAATAATAACGAATATGATGAAAACATTGTATTAATGTTGGGGAAATTAATTAACCACATTTTATGCTATATTTAATATTAACATTTAAACTATTTATTATTAACAATTGTGAAATAGCTGTCACCGGCATTTCTGTGGTAATCTTTTATTGAGTGAACACTTGGCGTTTTGGTTTATTTGTTGATAGGTTTGATGGGTGTTTTTTAAGTTGATTACAAGTTTATTATAAATTGAAAAAATATATATATAGAAAAGAGAATATTATAGTGGGGAAATTGTATTTAATAACATGATTAAATTGTTATCCCAATGAGAAAATTAAACCAATAATTTAATTTATTTAACATATTTTTACGTTGCATACTTTGAGGCAAAAATATAATTAACTTTGCCTTTAAATATTTTTTTTTTTTAATTTGTTGGTATTAAAAAAATTGGTATATGTTTTGTGGTATAATAAAATTGAAAACAATTTTTGAATAAAACGAAAAAAGGAACATTTTGTACATATATTGTACATCGTATATTTTTCTGATCAATAAGTTTTTTTTTTATAGAAAAAATTTTAGAAATAATATAGAAAAAAATTCGGAAATATTTTTTTTCGCATAGAAAAAAATCGGAAATAATTTTTTCCGTAGAGAAAAAAAATCGGAAATAATTTTTTTCGCATAGAAAAAAATTCGGAAATAATTTTTTTCGCATAGAAAAAAATTCGGAAATAATTTTTTTCGCATAGAAAAAAATTCGGAAATAATTTTTTTCGCATAGAAAAAAATTCGGAAATAATTTTTTTCGCATAGATAAAAATTCGGAAATAATTTTTTTCGCATAGATAAAAATTCGGAAATAATTTTTTTCGCATAGATAAAAATTCGGAAATAATTTTTTTCGCATAGAAAAAAAAATCGGAAATATTATTTTTTTTTTTTTTTTTGCATAGAAAAGAATTCGGAAATAATTTTTTTCGCATAGAAAAAATTGGAATTAATTTTTTTCGCATAGAAAAAAATCGAAATTAACTTTTTTCGCATAGAAAAAAACGGAATTAATTTTTTCGCATAGAAAAAAATTCGGAGTTAATTTTTTTCGCATAGAAAAAAAATTCAAATGAATATTTTTTTTTTTTTGCATAGAAAAAAATTTGGAATTTTTTTTTCATGTTTAGTAAAAAATCGGAAATATTTTCTTCAAATAGAAAAAAAAAAATCAGAAATAACTTCATCATATAGAAAATAATAAAAAAAACTTTTTTCTTTTTTTTATTAATTTCTCTTTCGAGATGAGCTACCTAATCGGAGTTGCAATGAAAAGGATAGCCAGAGAGATACTACATTCCCACCACTATGCGACGCGTTTCGCCGTTGGTTAAGCGGCTTATCAGGCATATTGGGCAATGTGGCTTACAAATGTCTTTACTTGATAAGTTGTATTTATGTCGACTATTGTTGCGAAATTGCATCTACGAATTAAATTCAACCGTGTCAAGGTTCGGACATTTGGCATCACATCGGAAATTTCCTTTTCAGAGCAGATTTTTCTTATAGAAAAAAATCAAAATATTTTTTTTCATATAGAAAATAACTTTGTAATAGAAAAAATGAGTCATAACTTTTTTTTAGTATGGAAAAATTTTGTACAATTTTTTCACATAGATAATAAATTTACATTAATATTGCGTATAAAAAATTGAAAATGTTTAATTAAAAAATCAAATTTTTAAATATGAAAATTTAATTAATCTAAGCCGGTTTTCTTCGAAATTGGGCAAAATTCATTGCATACCTGTAGGACGTATAGGGAAGCATTCAGTGATAGTTTGTTTACGGGCATTTTACACAATTCCTTGATAATTTTTTTTTCACTTCAATTAATAAAATATTTAACTTTATTTTATTTTGTGTTTTTGTTTTAACCATGTAACAAGCTATATAAAAGCATATTAAAGGACATACTTTTATTATTACATGAATTTCATTATTAATATATATTTTCTTCTTCGAATACTTAATTTACAAATGTTTTCCCCAAATGTATTGTTTTACATTTAAAATTACAGTTATTAATTGTTCAACTACACTACGTTTAGCATTATGGAAATATTGCCTAGTGTTAGGCATATTTTCTCACTGTACAAATATTGTCTACTTTTGGGCATATTTTATTACATTACATGTCATTATTAATTTCAATGTTTCCTTGTTTTGTTCATAATGCTTTAATTAACAAATGTTATTCCCAAATGCATTGTTCAAACAATTTGCTTTGGTGGAGTATTCCCCAAGAAAATTGTGTAAATTTCTAAAATTTGTATTTGGATACCAAAAAGAAAAATACATATTTTAATGATGACATGAATTTGTTGTCACTTTAATATAAATTGAACTATATACATTATCCCTCTCACCTATCAAGACTATATTGTCTTTTCCATAAATTACAGCTATGTAAATGAAACTTAAGCCCATTAACCCTAGGTTATTTGTAATGAACATCACAAAACCCTTCATTAGTGATAATTTGTTATGTCCTGGCAGTAAAATTTTCTAACATACCAAACTATATATTTTATGTATGTAGATTCAGGTGTTTAATATTTTAATATAGAAAATCTTAAAACTAACATGAAATTATCTGTTGTCTTTATATTTTCTTCAAAAGATATTTATTTGGGTATAAGTGGGTGTGTGTGTTATGAATGGCAAATGATTTCCATTTCATTTGCATATATTATCCTTTGGAAAAGTTTTCAAAGATAAATGACACAAGTTGAATTACACATGTGTAATAATAAATTATGGGATGAATTTTGTGTTCTATGCGAAAAAAAATTATTTTCGAATTTTCTCTTATAAGCGATTTTTTTTTTTTGAATTTTTATCTATGCGAAAAAATATTATCGAATTTTTTTCTTCGCGAAGAAAATTAATTCGAATTTTTTTCTATGCGAAAGAAATTATTTCCGAATTTTTTTTTCCTATGCGAAAAAAATTATTATCGATTTTTTTCCTATGCTAATTTTTTTCCGATTTTTTTCTACGCGAAAAAAAATCATTTCAAAATTATTTCTATGCAAAAAAAATTTTCATCAATTTTTTTCTAAGCGAAAAAATAATTTTCGAATATTTTTCTATTCGAAAAAATATCAACGAATATTTTTCCATGCGAAAAAAAATTATTACCTAATATTATCACTGAATTGTTTTCTATGCGAAAAAAATAATATTGGACTACTTGTCTATTCCAAAAATATTATTTCCGAATTTTTTTCTATGCGAAAAAATATATCCGAATTTTTTTCTATGTGAAAAAAATATTTTCGATTTTTTTTTCTATGCGAATAAAATTATTATCGATATTTTTCCTATGCGAATTTTTTCCCGATTTTTTTCTACGCGAACAAAAATTATTTCCGAATTTTTTTCTATGCGAAAAAAATTATTTCCGAATTTTTTTCTATGCGAAAAAAATTATTTCCGAATTTTTTTCTATGCGAAAAAAATTATTTCCGAATTTTTTTCTATGCGAAAAAAATTATTTCCGAATTTTTTTCTATGCGAAAAAAAATTATTTCCGAATTTTTTTCTATGCGAAAAAAAATTATTTCCGAATTTTTTTGTATGCGAAAAAAAATTATTTCCGAATTTTTTTCTACGCGAAAAAAACAATTCAGAATTTTTTCTATGCGAAAAAAAAAATTATTTCAGAATTTTTTTCTACGAGAAAAAGTATTTCCGATTTTTTTTCTACGCGAAAAAATATTTCCGAATTTTTTTCTATGCAAAAAAAATTATTTCCGAATTTTTTTCTATGCGAAAAAAATTATTTCCGAATTTTTGGAATTTCTATCGACTAACAATTTTTTTCTATGCGAAAAAAAAAACATTTCCGATTTTTTTTTCTATGCGAAAAAAAATATTTCCAAATTTTTTTATGCAAAAAAATACTTCCTAATTTTTATCTAAGCGAAAAAATTTATTAAAGTTTTTTTTCTATGTGAAAATAGTTGTATCAGATTTTTTTCTATGCGAAAAAATATTTCCGAATTTTTTCTATGTGAAAAAAATATTTTCGAATTTGTTTCTATGCAGAACAAATTTTTTCCGAATTTTTTTCCATGCGAATAAAATTATTATCGATATTTTTCCTATGCGAAATTTTTTGCCGATTTTTTTTCTACGCGAAAAAAATCATTTCAGAATTTTTTCTATGCGAAAAAATTTGTCAACAATTTTTTTTCTATGCAAAAAAAAAAAAATAATTTTTGAATACTTTTCTATTCCAAAAAAAAAATAATTTTCTAATTTTTTCACAACTTTTCCATATTTAATGGACTCTTGTAATCCTCTAATTTACTCAAATACCCCCTCCAATTTGCCCCCCGGTGATGACTAAGCTTAAAAATATATAATAGTTGAATATTTTTCTCCTATCCCTTGTCATACTTAAAAGCTTAATTCCACTGCCGTGTAATGAAACCCTCCGCACATTGTCATCCACTACGTTTACACGACACGACACCTATGTATCACAACAACAAAGGATAATGGTGTGATAAAGCTTGTTTCAGCTTCTTGCCAACACATGTAATTTCCATCCTTTCCTTGTTACACACACTTACATACATCTACTTACATGCTTATATGTACTCGTAGATGTACGAATTCGTACGAACATTATAAGTATATTCGAACATAATTATATCCTGTCATTTATTGTTTGGAACACATGTCCTTTCCGAGTTACAGACACAGACATTTACTTGTCTAGGTGTGTGTGTGTGTGTGGAGTGTGCAACTGTATTATTGCTTCATGTTCTTCATTGTTGTCGTACAAGGTTTCAAATGTCATAGCAAATGTAGAGATGAATATAAATGTGGAAATTTTCGGTGTCACAGTAGTAGTTGTAATGCTGGACATTCTTTATATATATAAATCGCACTCACACAGACTTTGTATATGAGTGTGTGTGTGGGTGTATGTGTGTGTGTGTTGTCAAACATTTTCTACTGATGACCATATATCAAATAGTCTTTATAAATTTTTGAAAATGTTACAACAATGTGGTGTTTACTTTGCCGTTCTCCTCCCATACACATTATAATAATGTCCTTGGCAAAATTGTTCCAAAGGAGCCAGGACCGTAGGAAATGCTGCTCATCTCTTTGTGAGTGAACTAGTGGACACCCATATACATATTTACAAAGTGTTATCGCATTTTTGTTGTCTTGTTGTTGTCACATTTGTCTATATATATAAATTCAAATATATACACCGTTTGCCAACCTAACAACAATCCATTTGATTTGAAAATGGACATTTTACTCCGGTATCCATCGTCTCTACATTTAATTACAAATTTCATTTCATTTCGGACAAAATCCGTAAACATACTTATTCTCTCCTTCTCGCCCTCTCTCTCGTGCATTCAATTATTAATGCCAGGTATAATGGCAGATAATGTTCGCTGGGGCCATAACAAAACACTTGTAAATTTTAATTGTAATTACAGGACATAACAAAACAGGATATATGTAACAATAAATTTGAATTTGAAATCAATTAAAGAAATCCTTAAATTAGGAAGATTTTAGAGGAAATTGAGGTCATAACATTAAAGGGTGCATACTTTTAGGGTTAGATTATGGTAAAGAATGATTATTTTTAGAGATAAATTAAAAAACAATAGCACAGATTGGATTTGGTAAAAAGTGAGTTAATTTTAAATAATCTTATGGCAAAGGGATCAGAATTTTTCAAAAGTGTAGCATACTTTTAGGATCATTACCATAAAAAATAAATATTTTCAGAATTTAAGTAATATTTAGGTGAGCTAATGAAGGTAAACAAACTAAGGTAAATAAGGTAAACAAAAAAATACCACAAAATATGATGCATACTTTTAGGATCACCATATATAAAATAAAATCCCATTAGGAAAATAAAAATAGAAATTGGAGGTGGCAGAAAAATACCCTTAAAAAATATCGGTTATTATTATTTAAAATCGATTATTTTGTTTAATAAAAAATCGATTATTATTTAAATATTAAATATAACAAATATGGGACATAGTTTTAGGATCATAGCCGTATAACAAAAATGGGGCATAGTTTTAGGATCATCGCCTTATAACAATAAAAGCTTCAATTTTTATTCCCAACAACATTTTCTAACAAAAAAAAAATCCTTTAAAATATTTTAGAAAAAAATACCCAAAAATTCATGAATTTAATTTTATTTATGAAAATTTTTCAACATTTATTTAATTCCACATCTGTCCTCACCTCATATTTCTCCTCGATAATTACAAACCCTAATTATACAATTTGTTATACATATAAATTGTTACGACAAATAATTAAAAATTAAAAAAAAACAATTCAAACAAATATTACATGCACTTTAATGGACAATTGTTTTCCGCTAAATTAATTAACAATTACCCAAAAATGTATGCTATATAACATTTTTTTGTTGTTCGTTTTTCCAAATTATATGAAATTTTGTTTTAATGGATGTTTGCACTTTGGCAATTAAAAGAATTAAATGGGAAAACAAAAAACAACAACATCAACATAATATGACAAACAAAATAGCGACAAAAATTATTTTTTTAGGCGAACAATTTTAAATTTTGGGGAATTTTAAATTTTGGGGACAATTAAACACAATATTAGAAACAAATGTGGGGACAATTAAACACAATATGAGAAACCAATGTGGAAAATATTTTTTTGTATTAAAAAAAGTCAATGCATACTTTTAGGCAAACAGTTTTAAATTTTAGCACATTTTATATAAAATTAAATCGATTAATTGGAAACATTTTCAGGGCAATTAAATGACACAACAAAATATTATACATAAATTAAAAATAAAGTATGCATTTAGGCGAACAATATTAATTTTAAAAAATTGTATATAAAATGAAAGTGAAAGTAAATTTCGCAATACAATATAAACCAGTAAGGAAAAAGTAGTAAAGTCGGACGGGGCCGATGGAATCCTAGCAGACGTCCCATTTTTACAGAAATTAAATGATCATGAAATTAAACATGTCCTTCTGCAACCTACACTAAATTTTGGTCAGATATCGAATTGCTTCTTACAATTGGGACAAAATTATGTAAATAAATTTAAAGCAAAATATCGAAATCTGAACCGATTTCGTCGAAACTTGTCACATGCCAGGTTACACTTATTTCAGTAAATTTTGTGCATTCGGCCACATTTTGAGTTCTTCATTTACTTATAAATCCAAATTTCATGCAAATCGAAGGATATGTAGGGACTATGGTGCACCATTTACATAAAATCGGACGAAAATATATATGTGGGAACTATATCTAAATCGGAACAGATTTTCACGAAATTTAACACACATCGTTCTAGACTTGATTCCAAATTTCGTGAAAGGAACCATGTGTCTATCTCGTTTCCTTTTGTCTGTTGCAAACATATGCACTAAGACATAATACCCTGTACCACAGTGTGGTGAAGGGTATAAAAACAAATTTAGGGGGACAACTATTTTTATACCCTACACAACTATATTGTCAGGATATTATAGCTTTGTGCAGCCCCATGAGTTTGTAACGTCGCGAAATATTGGTGTGACAAATTTCATCCAATTCGACGAGCTGAAAACTGTGTCCGTCTGTCCATTGTTTACATTTAAATTGTAAACACGATACAGGCCACAGTTATGGACCAATCTTCACGAAATTTTTTCATGTAGGATGGGTTTGGCCAATGAAGACCCCTATTGTTTTTGGTAAAGGTCTGTTAAAATGTAGAGGATGAAATGGACCAAAAACTTTAATTTTGTCGGATTTTCTGCCTGTTAGGCAAATATATGCACAAACATCGCGAATTTTTACATGGAGAAGGGGATCGGGCCAAAGAATAAGCATGCCTACTTTGATAAAGTTCGGTCAATATTTAGCGGGTCAAATGGACCCTTACTTTTGTGTGAAAATTTCTATAACGTATATATTTACTCCTGAAGAACGTAGACCCGATAAATTGATAGTATATCCAAGAGGAGTGGTTGACCTTTAAATTGATACCAATTATATTTTCCTATGTATCCGGATGTGGGAGTTACAATTAAATATTTACAGGTGCTTACATATTCATATATTATTTAGTAACACATTACCACACTAGAGGGCGGAAATATAGCGCTGATCGCTTTTAAATTTTCCATGAGGATCCAGGTATGGTCATGGACAACGGCTATAATTTTCGTTGATGATCAGATAATAATTTTGGGATGAATTGGAACAAAAACTAATTTTTTGTGCTTTTTTGAGTCGATCTACAGACCACAATTGAGTGTCGAACACAAACCACCGTGAAGGCAATCTGGACAAGTAATTAGAAGGGCTGTACTGAATATTAGTAATATTTGAAATATATGTCAGTGTAAGGAAGAGGTGATGTTTATTTCTAATCGGGCAACAGGGCGCAACTATCACGAAATATTGCTCAGGCTCGCAATAAAAGTCCACAGAAAGTTAGAGTTCTGTGGTAGTTGTGTAGGGAATGGTATGGTGGGCCCCGTCCGACTATACTGCTCCGCTCCCTGGTTTATTAAAAATAAAATATACTTTAAGGCAAAAGGTTTAAATTTGTTAAATGGTGTATAAAATACAATTTAAATTATATATAATTTAAATTAATTGGTATATATTTAAATCAATTAAATGAGATGTGAAACATTATAAAAAAATTAATTTTATATCAAACAAACTTATTCCACTCATTGCTTACTTTTAGGCAAAACGAAAACACATTTAATAAATATAGAAAACTAATGTCCCACTTATATCGAAATTATTTATTTTTAATGATGGTTGATTGAAGATTTTATATTTTCTTCTCAATAATTTTTACAAAGCTAAACAGCAATTCTTTAACATATATATATATATATGTAAATTTATGTGTTATATGGCTTTGACCCAAAAAAAATGGAAAATAAAATATTCTATATATAAACAAACATTCAACACTTTGCTTTCAAATGTTGTGTTTGTGTTCAAAGGAATATAATAATAAATAGCGACCAGATGAAGAAGCTACAACCCTGCGTTCTATCCTCCATGTATATATTGCTGCAGTATATTCTTTGACTATATTGTTTTGTGTCTTGTGTTTCTTGATGTTTTATTTATGGGGTAACCCAGAGAGATAGTGTGTCTGCATTGGATTAGATTTTCATTTTTTTTTTTTTTTTTGTTCTCATTGTAGGCCTCTGAAACAATAGAAATTGCGACAATATTTTGTTTTTCCTTGCTGTCTATCATCAGCATTTTTCTTCATAGACAATTGGATGTCGGGTTGGGAATTTTTCTATTGTCATAATAATAATGACGTTGCATTGCGGTATATATATGGGGAAAATAAGGGCTTTGATAATTAGATCAATTTTGTCGGTAATAATAAATCACTCCCAGATAAAGGGAGAAATAAATTACTAGGGAAAGGCTAAAAGTTCTCTTTCGTGACGATCCGAGAAGAGAATAGAAAATTGTTAATACATTCATTCTGAAATAGATTTGATGCATACTTTTAGGTCATTACGAAAATATTTTTTTTAATGGCCTAACAATTTAATATTCTCTATATATTCCAACGCAATATTTCTTAGAATTATTGAAAATGTAAAAAAAGTATTTGAAAAATATTGCCTACTTTTAGGGTGGAACCTAAAGTATCATTTAGGTTGGAACCATTTATGGAGCATACTTTCTTGTGACCCTGTCATTATTTCTTCATTTAAATTATAGAAAAAAATCGAACGAAAAATAAGATTTTTTTTAACTATGCGTCTATTTTTTTCCAAACCTTGGAAAGCCTTTTCCTGAAAATATTATTTATTAATTAGGTTGTTGTGCATACTTTTAGGTTAGCCATTAATATAATTTAATTTCAAATTCTTTAAAAGAAAAATAACAATATTCTTATGGGTTTCCTCACTTCTTCCTCATCTGGCGATGTGAAAATTAGTTGTATTGTCCTTTTTTTTAACACCCAATCTAAAACGTCACTAATGTTGCATACTTTTAGGTGTCCTGTCATTATATGTCCTTTTTTTAAATTGTATAAAAAATTCGAATGAAAAATATTTATTGTTGAATCTCAGTCGCCTGAAGATGTTTCTGGAAAAAAATTATTAATTAAGATATAGTGCATACTTTTAGGATAGACTTTTATTGACATTTCTTTCAAATAATTTCAAAGACAAAATCATATATTTATTTACTATTTCTGCCCCAATTCCTATTTGTCTGACAATGTAATATTTTTTCTTCGAAACATTAATTTTGAAATAATTTCTGGTGCATACGTTTAGGCGTCCTGTCATTATTGATTTTATATATTAATTATTGAAAAAGATTGAATAAAAAATTGGAATTTTGTAAGCCATATTTATGTTATTCTTAGTCTTTTGGAGACATTTGAGGGGGGTTTATCGTTTATCAATCATCAATGCATACTTTTAGGCAAGACATCTACTATTCCCCATGTTAAATAATTTAAATGAACATATTGCGGTTTTTCGCTTCACTTCTTACTCGTCCAAAGATTTGTTTTTCCTACAGAAAATTTATTTTAAAGGAACGTCTGGTGCATACTTTTAGGCATCCCTAGTCATTAGTGTTTCTTTTCAAATAATTTGAATGCCAGATACCTTAATTTAGTCCACCTTATTCTATTTTAAACCATATGGGAGACCCTGAATTTACTTTCCTTCACAAAATGGGAACCTCTGCATTTTGTTTCAAATGCTTAAACTTTAAACATTTCCTTTCCACAAAAGGAAATTTTTGTTCCAAACGATTTAACATTGGCACAAAATATTCTCTTTTGTGCAAAGAGCCATCTACTTGCAGGTAATCAGCTTTATTTTTACTTTTATTTCCACCAACAGCCCAAGTAATAATTTAGCTACTTTAACTTGGGTCCATTCATGGCGAATGCCATATGTTTCGCTTTTTTTTTCTTTTATTCTCAATTCTTTTCATTGCATTCAAAGTGTCGCATTCAATGGCTTTGTATATTCATTGTGTCTCCTAATCGGGCGAACAATCACACACACACAGAACAACCACACAATATATATAGTCAGTCGGACGACCTGCTGTTGCAGTTATTTTCTTGTCGTTCTTTCATCTGTCTAAATGCATTCAGTTACGGGTGAGGGAAATCATTTTTATAAAGCTTCTTGATTACCAACCAACCTCTACCCCAAAAGCATTCACGAGGGTGAAATTTTTATTGCTGCTGACGTGTTGCTCTGCACACAAGCGAGCCAATGCGCTTTAGAACACATTTCGGATGCAAGACAGAATGGAAGCAACAGCAGCAGCAACAACAACAACAACATTTAAAAACTGAAATAAACAGAAAATCTCATCATTCTATTCAGGTGATGTGCTGGCTGGATGGCTGGCAGTTACACTGCCATTCAAAGACAGAATACTTGATAGGTGAGAGAGTGCAGAGTGTGTATGAGTGTGTGTGTGTTAGGGTTTTTTATTCCTAATGGCCTGCCTTTGTATGGGTAATTTTTATATTGCCATATTCATTCAGCTGGTTGCCTGTTTACCCCAGTGGCAGGATGGCAGACTGACTGCTTGGTCTGGCTGCCCATGTTGTTACTACCATTTTTCTTGTTGTTCTTATTGTTGTTGTTGTTTATGTCTGCATCCATGTTTAGCTTCAATTTTGTTTTCATATTACCCACACTCCTGTGCTCTTTATTTTGATGTTAAATTATCTCAGCCTCCAAATTTCTGTTTATTTTTTCGTAACCTCCTAACATAAGGTTGAGGGTGTATTAAATTTGTCATTCCGTTTGGTAGCACCTTGAAATATGCAGCGAAGACCCTATAAAGTATACCTATATCTTTATTGGAATTGCCTGTCTGTCCATCCTTCTCTCCGACTGTCTTAGAGCTTGCAATTTTTAAGATAGAACTTTAAATTTGGCAAAGTAATTGCTACTGCCCCTAGGATGTTTAATACTTAAAATGGGTTATATCGTCCAATATTTTTATATAGCTCACATAGAATGTTACCCCCCGATTTTCGGTATTTTGGGGAGCTTGAGTTCGTTTTTCAACCGAATTGGATGTCATTTCATATTTTGGATTCTCATAAGGTAGAACATCTTCCCGCAAAAAATTATCAATTTTTGTTCAGTTTTGAGGATAGTTCCTCCATAACAGAACCTTCTAATTTTCGTTATTTTGGGGAGCTGGGGCACGTATTTCTACCGATTTAGCTATAATTTCGAATTTTGGGTTCACATTAGATCACAAATTTTCCTACCAAAAATTATAAATATTGTTCCACTATTTGGTGTAGACCACATATAGCGGAACCATAAATTTTGGGAGTTTTAGATATTTTTTTTTCAACCCAGTCAACTTTAATTTAATATTTTGAGTTCTCATTAGGTTATACATCTCCTTACCAAAAATTATCAATATTGGTCCACGTTTTTAGTATAGCCCCCATTGAATAGTACCTCCCAAATTTAGGAATTTTGGGGAGCTTGGGTGCGTTTTTCAACCGAATTGGCTATAATTTGATATTTTGAGTTCTCATTGGGTAGTAAATCTGCCTACCAAAATGATCGATATTGGTCCACTATTTGGCATGGTCCCCATATAACGGAACCCTCAATTTTGGGTATATTGAGGATCTCTGCCATAATTTTCCACCCAGCTGGCTCTAAATTAATATTTTGAGTTCTCATTAGGTGACAAACCTTTCTACCGAAAATTATAAATAATGGTTCATGTTTTGGTATAGCCGCCATTGAATATAACCTCCAAAATGTCAGTATTTTGGGGATCTTGGGCACGATTTTCAAGCGAATTGGCTGAAATTTGTTACCTTAGGTTCTCTTTGGGTAGCAAATATTCCCACCATAAATTATCGATATTGGTTCAATTTTTGGTATAGCCGTCATATAACGGAACCCTCAAGTTAAGGTATTTTGAGGATATCATAGATATTTTTCAACCGAATTGGCTGTAATTTGGTAGCATGGGTTCACATTAGGCCACAAATCTCCTTACCAAAAATTGTCAATATTGGTCCACTTTTTGGTATAGCATCCATTAATTATTACCTCCCAAATTTCGATATTTTATGGAGCTTGGGCACGTTTTTCAACCGAAGTGGCTGTAATTTGCTATTTTGGGTTTTCATTGGGTAGCAGATCCTCCAACCAAAATTTATTAATATCGGCCCACCTCTAGCTATAGCCCCCATATGCCTGTACCTCCAATTATTCGTTATTTCAGGGATTATCTATATCTGTAACGAATTATCTGTAACTTGTTTTTTTCGGAATCCCGTTGGATAGAAATTCTTCTTACCAAAAATTAAGAATATCGGTCGAACTTTGGGTATAACATTACCTCCAAAATGTCGGTAATTTGGGGAGCTTGAGTACGTTTTATAACCGAATAAGATGAAATTTAGTATTTTGGGTTCTCAGTGGTTAGCTATTCTCCAGACCAAAAATTTATTAATATCGGTCCACCTTTAGGTATGGCTCCCGTTATTATCGTACCTCATTTTTTTTCGGAATTGGCGGATTTTCGGCTGGTTTTTCAAACGAATTGGTTCTTATTCGATATTTTGGGTTCTTAGTGGACAACAAATCTTCCTACGAAATACTTCAAATATCGACAGAACGTTTTTCAATATACATATGTTTACATACATAGCCCTCATACACAGGTCTTACCTGAGTTTCGGGTATGCTAAAGGTCCTAGACCAATAATTTCAAACCTGGTTCTTATTCGATATTTTGGGTTCTTATGGGACAACAAATCTTCCTACGAAATACTACAAATATCGATCGATCTTTGGGTATAACACCCCAATGTAAAGATCGAAAGCCTTTATTGGTATTTAAATGGTCTCAAGGCGAATTTTCCTACCGGGGGTCAATATATTTTAGCATTACGAAGTGTTGGTTAATTTTGCATTCCGAGACCATGGTTGATAACCACTTATTCACACAGTTTTTCAATATACATATGTTTATATACATAGCCCTCATACGGGTATGCTCAAGGTCCTAGACCAATATTATCAAACTTCAGTATTTTGAGTAGAAATTTCGTTTTCTCCTGACAGCACGACATAGCCTTTATATAAAAAAACGATCGATTTTAGGTAATTTGAATGTCCACCTTTTGAGGTGGAGGATATAAAAAGTTCGGCCCGAACTGGAACTTAAGTTTGCTTTTTTCGTCAGAATTTATTATTTTTTCCAATGTAGTATAACTGGCTAGAGTAATGTCTGGCCAGCCAGCCATTGTATCCCCCATGGCATTTTGCACGCCCACACACACACACACACACACAATACAAATACTACATTTTTTACATTTTTATGTGTATGTGCAAGTGTGTTTACATGTCTACATTTTTGTTAGATTTGTTTACATTGCGACAAAAAAACAGATAGTGAGAGAGTGCAAAAAAACCAACAACTAAACGATAACCCACCTGCTGCTGTTGCTTCGGATTCTGCTTTAGTCATTCAAGCATATACCTCTAGATCCAAAGTAAATAGTATTGCATACCTTGAGGGGTTGCTGCTTTTGTTTTCTCGTTCATGTTTACAAAAAGGTCCTGGAGTAGCACCAAAACAACACATACTTCTTCGGCAGCATGCAACCAGCCATCTAGCCAGTTAGAGATGATGTCTGTCGACCAGTCATCCAACCATTCATTCATTCGTCCTTACATCCACTCAGCCATCCATCCTGCCATTGTGTTTAGATTGTGTATGTTTAAATGTTTGTATGTATGTACATGAAATAAAGAATGCATGTTTGAAAGTGATACAATTATTGTTGTTGTCAAATGCATTCAATTGTTAGATTTGTTGCATTTGTTGTTGTTGTTTTCATCTTTCAGTTTTCAGATTTTATTCACCAACCATCACCAGCACCATATATCCGATGTTTTTTCTTATTTACTTTGGGGAATTCAATTCGAAATATAAATATTTAAAGAGTATAAATATTTCATAGTTACTTCTGTGTTACTGCATTTTTTCGTAGGAAAATCGACTCAGCTGTAAAAATTAAATTTTATTTTAATAAAATTTAATTTAGTAGAAAAAATAGCTTTTTTGCTCCCTTGGGGGTATGCTATAGTAAATGCGAGTTAATTTCTTTCGAAAAAAATAAGATAAATTAAAAAAGTAATGGTAATGAAAGAATTATTTTCATGGAAAACAATTAGCTCCTAGAAGTATGCAATACTTTTTATTAGAATCTTTAAAAATCATTTTCCATAGAAAAATTTGATTTGTGAAAAATTAAATTAAAATCAAATGATGAAACAAATAATGGTAATAAAAAATAAGTTCATGAAAAAAATCGCCCCAAGAAGTATGCAATAATTTAGTACATTAAAAATGCATTGAGTTATTCTTTAGCTAATTTTAGCTCCTTAGGGTTATGCTAAACAAAATCCGAGTTAATTTAGCTCCTAGAAGTATGCATTACACTAATTAGAATTAAAAAAAGTATTCCATAGAAAAATGTGAATTTGTACAATGAAATTAAATTTAAAAATACATGATTTTAGAAAATGCATTGAGTTATTCTTTAGCAAATTGTAGCTCATTGGGGGATATGCTATACTAAATACGAATTAATTTCTCAGAAATAAATAATAAACCCAGAACTTATTTTGAAAAAGTCGAACTTTTATGCTACCCTCCACCAAGAAGGAATGTCTACCAAAAATCGATCGTGAATCTTATATAAGGGATTGGAGGGCTATGTCATGGTACATTAATTACAGGTTAAAATGAAATACCAAATTACAGAAACTTATGTTGGACAATATTGGACTAGGGTCTTGAAAATGACACATGTATCGGGACTGTATGAGAACCATGGATTTATATTGGAAATGTTCTGTAAAGAACAAAATTTACCCACCAAACTCCCAGAATGCAGAAACTAAAACCACTAAAATTTAGTAACTTTGATTGGAAGATTTACCTAGAATTGCCTATAAAGAGTTTAGACCTTTATTTGAATGTAGAAACATTGGGGATTACGTAGTGCAGTGAAGTCAGGCTACAAACCTATAGGTTCAGGGTTCAAATAACAACGAAGAGTACAAATTCTTTCAAAATTATTTTTGAATATTTGTAGAGCAGAGGCTTCCAGATAAAATGCATCTGAAGCTCCCCTGACATTCTTATAACCAATATCATCTTCCATATATTAGGATAACACAACATAGGAATGCTGGGAGATAGCACCACTCAGAGCAAAATGGCAATATTAAGTAAGCATAGACACCAACCCCAATTCAATGAGGTGTTGTTTCTAGGTAAAGATAGATGGCAGTTCCGTTTCATAGCCATAATAATTAATGAAAATAACTATAAAAGGTCTAATCGAGCAAGATTGTGGCAATGATTTGTGAAGGAGTGTGCTCAAAAGAGGACTAGCAGGAGAAACAAATTTTCACAAAATGGACCTGTATTGTAAAAAAGCTGTTTATCCACCTAAGTCGCGGAATTCAAAATGATAACAACTTCGTAATGCTAAAATATAATCGCTTAGTTTGGCAAAATCTTTATGTTCGGGCTGTACCCAAAGGTCGAGCGAAATCTATAGTTTCTTAGCAACTAATAAGACACGTAAATATCATATTACAGTCAATTCGTTCAAAGCACCAAATTTTTTACGGTACCCTTATATGTGGGCTTTAACAAAATGAAAAACCCAAAATGCCAAATTTCAATTGAAAAGCATACTCAAATCCTTACAATACTGAAATTCAGAAGGTATCATTATATGCGGGATATACCAAAACTTGGACCGGAGGCTTGATACCCAATAAGAACCCAAAATTCCAAATTACTGCCAATTCGGTTGAAAAACGTACCCAAACATCTCAACATTTTAAAACATGAAAGTTTCCGCTATATGGGGTCTATAACAAAAACTGAACCAATATTTATAATTTTTGGTAGGAAGATTTGCTAGATTTGCTATCCAATTAGAATCCAAAATACCAAACTACAGCTACTGTAGTTGAAAAGATCCCAAAATATCGTAAAAAATTATACCCTTCACCACAATTGCATGTCAATGTTCCCTCGAAGGAACATATTCCTGTCTTTCTGCAGCTATATCGAAATCCGAACCATTTTTTCCGAAACTTACCACACATGATTCTAAACCAAATTCAGCACACCATTTACATAAAATGGGACGAAAATATATATGGGAGCTATATCTAAATCTGAATCGATTTTCACGAAACTTAACAGACATCACTCTAGGCTAGTACGTAGTACGCTATGCCAAATTTAGTGCACATCGAAGGGTATAAAGGGACTTTGGTGCACTATTTACCTAAAATCGGATGAAAATATATATAGGAGCTATATCGAAACCTGAACCGATTTTCACGAAACTTAACACACATCACTCTAGACATAATTCAGTACGCTGTGCCAAATTTCGTGCACATCGAAGGGTATAAAGGGACTTTGGTGCACTATTTACCTAAAATCGGATGAAAATATATATGGGAGCTATATGGAAATCTGAACTGATTTTCACGAAATTTTACACACATCTTTCTAGACTTAATAATTACCTCATTTTGCTAAGAAAACATTAACTTTTCTATTTCCCTCAATCCAAATTAACTAAATGTGTTTAATTTTAATTAATCTACAACAACCCCATAAAACTATGCTTTTCATTCTGTTTATGCAATTTAATTGAAAAATGCTATTTAAATTATATATTTTTTTATTATTTTCTTTTAATAATAATTAAACAAATATATAACATTATTTAACAATTACAAATAAAAATAATGTTTTCTATGCAAACACACACACACTTTCCCACATTCATGTGTGTGCGTGTGTGGCGTTTAGTAAATTCACAATAATTTACAATTACATCAGTCATGTGTGAGTACATGCGTGCGCGTGTGTGTGTTAGTGGTGGTGTTCGCGAATCTGTGAAATGCAAATGTTGTTAGCACGTGATTTTTTTTTCGTTCATTCTGTTCTTCATCCCTGGTTCAACGTGTGCCACATGTTAATGTTCCCACCATTACCCAGAATAGGGAATGGAATTGGATCCACAGGAGTGGAAGAGGCACAAGCCAAGCCACATTTAGCATCGCGTGTGGATGGAGTACAGTGGATGCTTAATAATAATAACAACAGTGTAACTCTTTTTAGCAGCAACTAATTCATAAAGGTTGCATGCCACACAGGCACACACATTTTGGTGGCACGCATCCATGCAAGTCAGGGCGATCAATATAAAAATTTCTAAGCACGTTTTATTCTCGGCGTATGCATATGAGGTATCATTGCACACATACACACACACATCACTGTTCCTGTGTTCCTTACCCTTTCGCCTCCGGGCTCTCTCACTATCGGGTCATATACATGCATGCATGCATAACTTTGGCGTTTAACAATGAATATATTTTTGCCACGTTTATTTATTTATATACATACGTAAATGTGTGTGTTTGTATATATATTTTTTTGGTTTTGGTGGAGCGTTCAAGCGCAACGCAAAGCATTAAAATAACCGCACAATGTAACATGAATGCATTACTGTTTCCCTTCCCAACCTCGCAGTATTCCTGGATACTGCTCCTCTTCGTCATATAACTGATATGCTATGCACTCACACACACTCACTTTCACACACACATACATATATTTCATACAATATTGGCAACAACGGCTTTGACAGTCACGTTATTTGCGTGTTCTCACTCGATATAAGCTACTATACTCCACTATATAGTTCAGCACAAAAATATTTTTATAAAAATGAAAAAAAACGAATATTTTTGTTGTTGTTATTAAAAAATAACTTTGACTACATTTCAAAGTTAAATAATATTCACGTGTTATATTGTGTTGTACTGAAACTGCGGGGCAAATATTTGTTGCTGGAATCTATAACAATAACATCATCACCATCCCGCCCATTTTTGGTGTGCTCTCGATAGCAGTATTTCGTGTAATATAAATAAAGAGGAAATTCCATTTAAAATGTTATAAATTTCATTAAAATTTTATACTACCTAGTTGCAAAAAAAAAAAAACAAATAACAATAACAATAACAATAAAAGAGGTCGGTGAATATTATTGGCTATATGGAAAGGGGCTTAGTTGGTATTGAAAGGGGCTTAGTTGGTATTGAAATCCACACTTCTTTATAGTCCCTTAAAAATATTTTTAAAAATCCACGCCTTTTTATAGTCCCTTAAAAATATTTTTTGAAAATCCACACCTCTTTATAGTCCCTTAAAAATATTTTTAAAAATCCACGCCTCTTTATAGTCCCTTAAAAATATTTTTGAAAATCCACACTTCTTTATAGTCCCTTAAAAATATTTTTTGAAAATCCACACCTCTTTATAGGCCCTTAAAAATATTTTTAGAAATCCACGCCTTTTATAGTCCCTTAAAAATATTTTTAAAAATCCACGCCTTTTTATAGTCCCTTAAAAATATTTTTAAAAATCCACGCCTTGTTATAGTCCCTTAAAAATATTTTTAAAAATCCACGCCTTTTTATAGTCCCTTAAAAATATTTTTAAAAATTCACGCCTTTTTATAGTCCCTTAAAAAATATTTTTAAAAATCCACGCCTTTTTATAGTCCCTTAAAAATATTTTTAAAAATCCACGCCTTTTTATAGTCCCTTAAAAATATTTTTAAAAATTCACGCCTTTTTATAGTCCCTTAAAAATATTTTTAAAAATCCACGCCTTTTTATAGTCCCTTAAAAATATTTTTGAAAATCCACGCCTCTTTATAGTCCCTTGACAATATTTTTAAAAATTCACGCCTCTTACAAGACCCTCAGACCTCCATAAAAAATATTTTTGAAAATCCACCACGCCTCTTTATAGTCCCTTGACAATATTTTTAAAAATCCACGCCTTTTTATAGTCCCTTAAAAATAGTTTTAAAAAACAACGCCTTTTTATAGTCCCTTAAAAATATTTTTAAAAATCCACGCCTTTTTATAGTCCCTTAAAAATAGTTTTGAAAATCCACGCCTCTTTATAGTCCCTTAAAAATATTTTTAAAAATCCACGCCTTTTTATAGTCCCTTAAAAATATTTTTGAAAATCCACGCCTCTTTATAGTCCCTTGACAATATTTTTAAAAATCCACGCCTTTTTATAGTCCCTTAAAAATAGTTTTAAAAAACCACGCCTTTTTATAGTCCCTTAAAAATATTTTTAAAAATCCACGCCTTTTTATAGTCCCTTAAAAATAGTTTTGAAAATCCACGCCTCTTTATAGTCCCTTGAAAATATTTTTAAAAATCCACGCCTTTTTATAGTCCCTTAAAAATATTTTTAAAAATCCACGCCTTTTTATAGTCCCTTAAAAATAGTTTTTGAAAATCCACGCCTCTTAATAGACCAAAAAAATAATTTAAAAAATATTTTTAAAAACCCACGACTTTAAATATTTAAAAAATTAAAAATTATTTTAGCCACGTTCCTGAATTTCCATTCCAATTCGCATACATATATATTTATATATAAAAATATATATGTATATGCATATATTGCCATCGGTAATTGTTAACAATATAATTGTTTTGTTTATGCATACAAATTTTAAAAATATCTGTCTGACGACGATGCATGTTCACATGCTGCACACACACACACACCTACATATATTTAAATTTACAAAAAAAATACAGCATTTGCCTTTTAATCATTTTGGCATTTACAACATGCAGTTGTTGTTTGTTATTGTTGTTACTGCTTCTGCTATAAAATAGTAATTGTTTTGCAAAATTGTTTAACATTTTTGGCAAAAATGCATTTAAAATGTGTGTGAGTATGTGTGTGTGCGTTCGATTTCTACACATTGCCATTGGTAATGAGAGAGAGAAAAAAATTAGTTTTTGATGTAAAAATTTAAACATACTTTTAGGCGTTCACGTTTTTATTTACAATTGTAATTACATAAACGTTTTGCAGCGTGTTGTTTTTTTCTTTTTGGCATAGCATACATTTAGGTGTTGTAAACAACAATTTGCAATTAAATTAAATAACAACAACAACAATTACTAATACAAAAAATGTGTGGTTTTTGTTGATTTTTAAGGGAAGGGAATCTGTTTGCGAATGAAGGTGTCGGCATTAAATTGATATGTGTGTGTCTTTGTTTATCAGGATAATTGGGTATTATTCGGAATGATGCTCTGTGGAAATGTTTTAAATTTTGTAATGAATATTTAATTTTTTTGTTATATATTTATTTAAAATATTTGAAAAACCGAACAAAAATTGATACTGAAAAAAAATTATAAATATGAAATTAATACTAAATATCCCCGAAAGTATGCAATTACTAAAATAACGGTAGGCATTTAATAGCAATACTGAAAAATTAAGGGAAAAAGTCTCATAAAATATTCTTTAAAAAATCCACGCCTTTTTGTAGTCCCTTAAAAATATTCTTTAAAAAATCCACGCCTTTTTGTAGTCCCTTAAAAATATTCTTTAAAAAATCCACGCCTTTTTGTAGTCCCTTAAAAATATTCTTTAAAAAATCCACGCCTTTTTGTAGTCCCTTAAAAATATTAAAAAACCAGTAGGGAAGTAGTAAAGTCAGACGGGGCCGACCATATGATACCCTTCACCACCTTGGGTATATTAAACAGATGAATCCTAACAGACTTCGCATTTTTAAAGGACCAACAAAATGAAATTGGGTCCATAAACATGTCATTCTGCAACCTATACTAATTTCTTTCATTTGATCAGATAAAGAAGCTATATCTAAATCTGAAACGATTTCAGGAAATTTAACACACATCATTCTAGACCTAATTCATTACGCTGTGCCATATTTCGTGCAAACCGAAAGATATATAGGGACTTTGGTAATACCATTTACATAAATCGGACAAAAATATATATGGGAGCTATATCTAAATCTGAACCGATTTTCACGAAACTTAGCACACATCATTCTGCACTTCATACAGAACGCTCTGCCAAATTTCGTACAAATCGAAAGATATATAGGGACTTTGGTGGACCATTTACATCAGATCGGACGAAACTATATATGGAGCTATATCTAAATCTGAACCGATTTTCAAGAAACTCTGCACACATCTTTCTATACTTCATTCATTACGCTGTGCCAAATTTCGTGCAAATCGAAAGATATATAGGGACTTTGGTGCACCATTTACCTAAAATCGGACGAAACTATATATGAAAGCTATATCTAAATATGAACCGATTTTCAAGAAACTCTGCACTCATCATTGTGGTCCTAATTCATTACGCTGTGCCAAATTTCGTGTAAATCGAAAGTTATATAGGGGCTTTGGTGCACCATTTACATTAAATCGGACAAAAATATATATGGGAGCTATATCTAAATCTGAACCGAGTTTTCCAAATTTCAATAGGGTTCGTCCTTGGGCCAAATAAGTGACCTATGCCAAATTTCATCCAAATCAGATCATAAATGCGACCTGTACATTGTTCACAAAAATACATGGACGAACAGACGGACATGCGTAAATCAACTCAGAAAGTGATTCTATGCATATCCTCAAAAGGAACCATGTGTCTATATCGTTTCCTTTTGCCTGTTACAAACATGTGCACAAAGACATAATACCCTGTACCACAGTGTGGTGAAGGGTATAAAAATTCAAGCTTTGCGGAAGTTGCTTAAAATATTTTTTAAAAAAACCCACGCCTTGTGAACGAAGTTTTCCGGTGTTTTTAATGAGTTTAACTTTAAATGTCAACTATACAAATATTCTAAAGCCATTGGGAAAAATAATTTTGAACATTTTGTAATCAAAATTTATTACCCTAAAATTATGCCACACCATTAATTAATTAATGCAACTCACTTTGTTACATTTTTCCCTTTACCCACCTTACCTTCTTACCCCTAAAAGTATGCAATATTATAATAGAATTATTCAATTGTTACAGTTTAGATTTGTATATGTTTGAAAATTAAAATACATATGTTTCAATTAATTGTGTCTATTATTTCCTCATCCCCTCTCTTCTTGAATTGCCTTCCCCTCGCGCTCCACCCCTTAAGAAAACTTTTATAAAAAAATCCATCTTCCAGTAAATGCTACCTTTTTGATTTTCGCACATTCATGTCAATAAATCTAAAGGAGAAAACCCATCCCCCAAAACTTCAAATGTCTAAAAAGGCAATAAAGTGATGGCTTGGTAAAAAGAAATAGTGAAAAAGAAAAACTTCTCGCACACACACACAACTAAAAACCAAAAGGGAATACGACACTAAAGACAGAAGAAAATAAAACTTTTAAATTGCATTTTGAGTCTGTGGGGATTTTTTTGTCTGAAAGCAGAGGCACAAACACTAATTCGCTCGTTCGCTCAGGCAGCATCATAGAATCCACTAATAGACACTGACATGGGGACGGACAGACGGACATGTAGTCTCAAAGTTACACTGTGTATACGGAAACGGATACTTTACTTTGCAAACGGATGCTTGGACGGACACACAAACAGACAGACCGACAGTCAGATAGATAGACAAACGAATGAATGAAACTGAATGAATCCATTGCACCTGTGAACGGTCACGTTTGTGAAATGTTATTATTTTTGTTGTACTTATTCGGTTTACCTCCGTTCACCCCTCTCTCCCGAAAGAGAAGTGAAGAGATTTTTATTCCCTTCTAGAATGGAATAAAATTTCACAAAAAAAGAAAGAACCCAAACCTTACCAACATTTTGTAACCTCAGCATTTGGTCGGAAGGTGGTAATGGTGGTAGTACGTGGATATTTGAAATTGAAATAGCCGAGATTTTAATGCAGTCGTAATGTTCACACACCACTACCAGTACTCACTGAATGTTATGTCGAGTGGTGGTGTGGTCGATGTGCTTGGTGGCATTCCAAGGATGTGGAGGACTGTGTAACAAGATTCTCCCAGATAGTCATGGGTACTAAACTCTGGTTACAAGCAAACAAACAAAAAAAAACCGGGTGGCCTAAAGAATAAAGTTTATTTAAGTAGTATTAGCGTACGATTTGTTTTACAACCACGTACATAATCAAAGTAGAGTAAAACATTTCATTTTATTTGTTCGTACCTTCTCTCTTCTTGTTAGAGAGTGAGTATGTGTGTGTGTGCCTGTGGTGTCTTTAATTTTTCTTCATTATTGTGGTTATAAAAGTTCCAGCTGCTGCAGGTTGGTTTCGATTGGCGTTTTGTCTGTTTGTAACAATTGCCGTCTAGATTTCTGTTTACCTGGCTACTCCGTAATAAACTAATGGTGTTTTAATATTTTATGGACCTCGAGGTTTACGTTGCATGCACCACTTACTTAACATTGGCTTTGGGTCCCCAATTGTAGAGATAAGACATTATGGACTTGGTTCGACTGTGCTGGTTTGGCAGTAGATGTCGTGAGGTTAACAAAGTTTTGTGTTTTTTTTTGTTTGGACAAATGTGAATGAAAATTAATTGAATTAATGTTGATGAAAATTTAATTATCAACAAAAAATCAAAACAATGCTCAGAGGGCCACCAAAAAGTATGCAATGGATTTTTTTTGTTACACTCAGGTTTTCTGGGAGTGGAAATAATTTTTTTTTTCTACATTAAAATTAATTATGAATCCAAAGAGAAAATGATTATGGGAATCTAAAAGTAGGCAAAGGGAAATCAAATGACCCCAAAAGTATGCAATGGAATTTTTGTTTTGTATAACAATAAAAAAATGTTTAAGGTTATAAAGGAAATGGAGGTAATTTTTGTTTGTTTTAATTTTGAAAACTGCAATTAATTATGAATGCCAAGAAAATGGTTATGGACACCTAAAAGTAGGCAATGATTTTTTTGTTTGTATTGAAAAAAATATGTGGTTACAGAGGTTTTAGCTAAGTGTAAAATGAGATAATTGCAAATAAAAAAATAATTTCTTTAAAAAATATTAACACCTAAAAGTATGCAATAGAAAATCGATGACATTTAACATTCGATGCCGACTTTGGATTTGTATTTTTTCAATTTAAATTAATTATAAATCCTAAGGAAAATGATTGTGGAAACATAAAAGTAGGCAATGGAAATTGGAAACCAATGCCCCTAAAAATATGTAATGGATTTTTTGTTTTATATATTAATCCGAAATTTGTTAAGGTTCTTATAATATTAAATAAATATTTAAAACCTTTTTTGAAATTAAAACATAAAATAATTGTATAAAAACAAAAACCGAAATTAACATGCCTCAAAGTATGCTTTATTTATTGAATATAAGGGATTCATAAATATTGTTTATAAAATATTTGATATCAAAATAATTATTAGAATATATTATCAAAAAAAAAAAAAATAAATAATCAAAATATGTTTTTTTAAAATAATATATGAAATTAACATCCCTAAAGTTATGCTTTATTTTAGCCGTAAGAAATTAACCGTTGTATATTTTATGGAAAATTAATAAATACAAATAAGGCTATGCAATAAATTCCATTCTAATTTACATTTTTACTATTTTCTGTTCCCTCCCACCCTCTCCTCATAGGCCTTGCATTGAACACATCCTCATTGACCGGTCGCCGTGATTCCTTTGACCGCACCACTTCTGCCTTCAGTCCCTCTGCCATGGATTATACCAATAGTAATGCAGCCGCTGCCAATGCTGTCTCCTCGACGGTGGCTCAAGCCGCTGCAGCAGCTGCTGCTGCCGCCGCTGCCCTCGGCAAATGGCCCGGTGCCGTTAACAATACATATGGCGCATTGGGCGCCACCGCATCCGCCAGTCCCATTGGAACTGCCATTACACCACCTCCGCCACCACAATCGTGCCTAATGAATAATCGTGCTCCCGGAGCTGAATCGAAGTATCGTCAACAAATGGCTGTGGGCTTACCGCCAACTTCTCTCGCTGCCCAAGTTAATAATATGTTCGGTCAGAAAAATTCGTTGTTCTCGAAACATTTGGCTATACCCGGTGCCACACCAGCTGCTGCTGCCGCTGCGGCCGCCGCTGCTGCTGCAGCAGCTGCTACACGTCAAGCTGCCGCCGGTGTTGGTGGTGTGGGTGCTGCTGCAGCGGCCGCCGCTGCAGCTGCTGCTGCCGCAGGTACTGCTGCCGGTGCTCCACAACCGGGACGTTCTCGCCTGCTCGAGGACTTCCGCAATCAACGTTACCCCAATCTGCAATTGCGTGATTTGGCCAATCACATTGTCGAATTTTCACAGGACCAACATGGCTCGCGTTTCATCCAACAGAAATTGGAACGTGCCACAGCCGCCGAGAAACAAATGGTTTTCAATGAAATCCTTGGTGCCGCCTACAGCCTCATGACCGATGTCTTTGGCAATTATGTCATACAGAAATTCTTTGAATTTGGCACACCCGAACAGAAGAACACTCTCGGTATGCAGGTGAAGGGTCATGTCTTGCAATTGGCTCTGCAAATGTACGGCTGTCGTGTCATTCAAAAGGCTCTGGAAAGCATCTCGGCCGAACAGCAACAAGAAATCGTACGTGAACTGGATGGTAATGTACTCAAATGTGTCAAAGATCAGAATGGCAATCATGTCGTTCAGAAGTGTATCGAATGTGTCGATCCGACGGCATTGCAATTCATCATAAATGCCTTCAAGGGACAGGTCTACTCGTTGAGCACACATCCCTATGGCTGTCGTGTGATACAGCGTATTTTGGAACACTGCACCGCTGAGCAGACCCAACCAATATTGGATGAATTGCATGAGAATACGGAACAATTGATACAGGACCAATATGGCAATTATGTTATACAACATGTATTGGGTAAGTTGAAATGTTTACCTCCTCAAATTTTGAGGAGGGTTGTTGTTTTTGTCAAATGAATTGTTATTAAACGACTATTTCCCTCCCTCCCTCTGCCAACATTTTTAGAACATGGCAAACCCGAAGACAAATCAATTTTGATTAATAGCGTACGGGGCAAAGTTTTGGTTCTATCACAACACAAATTCGCTTCCAATGTGGTGGAGAAATGTGTCACACATGCTACACGGGCCGAACGTACAGCTTTGATTGATGAAGTCTGCACCTTCAATGACAAGTAAGTATAGTGTTTGTTGTTGTTCTTTTTTTTTGGTTGATAGATAAAAAAGGACTAAATTGTATATATCCTAGGTTTTTTACATAAAAAATGATGTAAATTTGTAGTTGTTTTGTTATGCATAGTTTCCTGACCATTATAGGTACCTTTTTTGGGGGTAGGAAATTATTCGTATCCTAAATCCAATTGTATATAATTTGTCATGGATTAGATATTTATTACATTTGCATTAGGAAAACACATGTTATGGAGATTTGTTAGGATAAATGATTTCTTTCCAATTCCATTGAGATGGAAAATTTAGTTACAAATGGGAAACAAATTGTGTGTGGAATCATAGCCCTAAGGTCGTATCAGTAATATCAAAATAAAGTCTCTTGTTTATTTCAGAAATATTTGTTTATATTACCCTCAAAAAAGATTGCAAAAAATGGAGAGCTCTTTTGGGGCTATAAAAAGTATTCTTAAAAAATAAAAGAGCTGAATCGATCTTCAACTTTTATTTTATTTTTTTTTTTTTAATTTTCACTTCTAAAAAATATTTTTTAGAAAAATTAGAGGTTATTCCCTTAAAACAGGATTATGCTCTCAGTCCCTCGAAGAATTTTTCATCCACTTTCTAATAATTCTTGAAAATAGACTTTTTAAAAACCCACGCCTTGTGATAGTCCCTTAGAAAATAGACTTTTTAAAAACCCACGCCTTGTGATAGTCCCTTAGAAAATATTTTAAAAAAAATCCACGCCTTGTGATAGTCCCTTAGAAAATATTTTTAAAAAATCCACGCCTTGTGATAGTCCCTTAGAAAATATTTTTAAAAAATCCACGCCTTGTGATAGTCCCTTAGAAAATATTTTTAAAAAATCCACGCCTTGTGATAGTCCCTTAGAAAATATTTTTAAAAAATCCACGCCTTGTGATAGTCCCTTAGAAAATATTTTTAAAAAATCCACGCCTTGTGATAGTCCCTTAGAAAATATTTTTTAAAAAAAATCCACGCCTTGTGATAGTCCCTTAGAAAATATTTTTAAAAAATCCACGCCTTTGATAGTCCGTTAAAAATATTCCCTTAGAAAATATTTTTAAAAAATCCACCCCTTGTGATAGTCCCTTAGAAAATATTTTTAAAAAATCCACGCCTTGTGATAGTCCCTTAGAAAATATTTTTAAAAAATCCACGCCTTGTGATAGTCCCTTAGAAAATATTTTTAAAAAAGCCACGCCTTGTGATAGTCCCTTAGAAAATATTTTTTAAAGGTCCACGCCTAGTAATAGGTATTGAGAATTTGTTTACTCCATGCCTGATAATATACCTTAAAATAAATATTGTTGATGGTGCTTAAAAAAATATGTAAAAAAAAACTCCACACTTTTATGGTCCTGGATCTGATAACCCTTGAAATTATTTAATAGAAAAATGTCCCTGCTATACTAATCGTTTTTTTCCATTCTCTCCTCCACAGCGCCTTACATGTTATGATGAAAGATCAATATGCCAATTATGTGGTCCAAAAAATGATTGATGTCTCCGAACCGACACAATTGAAAAAGCTAATGAATAAAATACGCCCTCACATGGCCGCATTGCGTAAATACACCTATGGCAAGCATATTAATGCCAAATTGGAAAAATATTTCATGAAGACCTCAAATCCCATCACCTCAACAACAGCAGCCGCCGCCACGGGCACAACAGTAGCAGCAGTTCCAACATCAGCCGTAACATCATCAGTATCTGCCGGTTTAAATCAGGGCCTTAGTGCTGTAACAACAACTGCAGCTAATTCGATGTCCTCGTCGGTGAATAATACCAATACAACAACTGTGGTAACCGCGAGCAACAACAACAACAGTAATGCTGCCGCTGTACAGGCAATGGAAAATGGTATTATGGCAGCGGCCTCATCGATGGCCCAATCGATGGTGGGCGTGTCGGTGGCTTCTTCGGTGGCGACCAGCAGCAGTACAACACAATTGACATCGGTGACAGCGGCCAGTAATTTGGGACCCATTGGTCCACCAACCACTACCAATGGGGTATTGTAAATTTAAGAAAATGACCGATCGACCGACAGACACGCAGTCAGTCATGTCGATTTTTGTATGTATTGTGTAGAAGAAGTGCGGAATTTTTCTCTTGCAAATAAGTTTTACAACAAGAAATACAACATTAGTAATAATTTTGAAAAAAACACAACAACAACAACTGAAAAGGAGTAAACAAAGATGTTGATGGCTACCAATTTCAAAAAACGGAGTTCTTTCTTAGATTTTAAGTGCATGAAAACAAAAACATGAAAACCAACAACAACAAATATTATGTGGAAAAAAGTAATTAATTGTTATGACGCGCTCTCTCTTTGTAGTAAAGAAACAACAATAACAACAACAGCAACATAACACCAAAACCAAAGAGGGCCCAGACAATTGCCAACTTTTTTCATGTCGAAACAAAAACAAAAATACAGACAAGGCATTCGCTTTGTCATAATTAAAAAAATTGAAACCCCTTGGCATCAGAATTTTTTATGAAAATATTTTTTGAGAGACACTAGATAATAGAAAGAAAAAAAACAATTTCCAAAAATTAACAAAACAATTGTATAAAGTATCAAACAAACAAATCGATGAAGAAGAATAAAGAAAAAACTGGATTTTTTTACTAGACTCACACACACCCTTACCACATAATTGAGAAAAAAATACCAACAACAACAACACCCATGAATTTAAGTAACTTTGGCCTAAAGCTGAGTACTAAAAGAAACAAAACTCATAAATTAACCAAGTTTTTTTTTTGAAAAATACTTTGAGAGAACACACACACAAATGTTTAGGTTAGGTTTGTAATTGTAATTTGTAATTTTTTTCATTAAATTTAATTTTTTTTTTTTTCGTTTGGAGACCATCCTCTCTTACTATTCCTACTACTTTTACAATTACTTTTTTGTTATAATTACCAACTACTTACTATGAGATATGATGATTAAAATTTAAATTTAAATGAAAAAACAGTACTATGTAATTTCGATATTAGGACCATAACCATAACTTTATGTATTTTTATTTGTATTAATTTTCGTTTTTTTTTTTTTTTTTGATAACTTGAAACTGTTTATATATGTATGTTTTATCGCTTCATTTTGTATGTTATTCTTTTAATTTTGTTTTTTATAAAGACGAGATTTTGAGATAATCTAATAATTTAATTTTAAAAATATTTTATTTTTTGGGTTAAAGAGAGCCTCTTAGATTTTTTTTGTACTTTTTGTAAATTTTTCTTAAAAGCTACAAGTATTGAAACCAACTCCATTATTAAGTTCCTAAGTGCCGCAAAACAAACAAAACGCAGCAAAAAATTGAAATCATGTTTTCGTTTCGTGAAAATAAATTTGCTTGGAATATATTTCACAATTCTTAGTACTAGACGAAATATTCGATACTCTTTGTTCAATTTCGAATACTCAATATTCTCAGTTCAATGTTCAGATTTCACAGTTTTGTTTCGAATGAACCATTAACACTTTTAATTTTTTTCTTATAAAAAACTCAGCATACCAAATCTTCATAAAATTGAATTAAACCGAAACTTTTTTAATGATGTAAAATAAAATAATTATTTGACTTTTTTAAATGTAGTATCAATTTCTTATATTCGTTTGTAATGAAAAAATGTTCTAAAATTTAGTACAGTTTAAAAATACTCCTTTAATTTTAAAAATTGTCAATATTCAGACATTTGAAACCAAGTCAAATATTCGTCCTCAGTATTCGTTCAGTTCAACATAACGTTTAAAAAAAAGTCGTCTCAAGTTTAGAACTCCGAAAATTCATATTGCCAAAAAGCTTGAAATCATTTTAAATGTTGTTTAATAATTTTCGTAAATTAAAGATGATTGAGCTTTTCAATATTTCAGAATTAACTTCTTTATTAATACTAAATAATCAATTTGACCAATATTTGTACTAAAAAATAATTTCATATTTTCAAATAAAAAATCTAACAGAATCTTTTTTAATTAAATCCTATGAGTAATTTTTCCACAAATAACACATTTTTAAATTCAAATTCAATTTTTAGTACTCGGTAAACATTTAAACAGAAATTGTACTCTGTAAAAATTGTATAAATCCATGTAAACCTTATTTAAAAGATACTGAGATTGTCATCTTTTATTTGAAATTCGAAAAATTAACGAAAATTCTAAAATATATGTTAATTAAATCCAATTGTTAGTATTGTGATACAAAATTTAGGTTCTCGTAAATATTGCAATTTTGAAATGCTAAAGAATTCAATATTCCCTTGCCTAAAATATTGTAGACAGGTACAATTAAAAAAATTTATTATATTAGCTCTTTCACAAAATCTTCAAATTTATTTTCACGAATACATTTCTTATTGCCGGGGCACCTTTTCCCTAACTGTGTGTTTTTATGTAAATTATAAATATATGTACAAATGTATTTTAAAACAAAAACAATATTGTCCAAATGTAAAAAAAAAAATGTAACTAAATTTAGACACTTTCCTAAAGTCTTTCCACACTAACGGGCAAACTAAAATATGCTACGCCTCATCACAGGCATTCGTTGTCCCCAAAAGGCTTTTCGTTAATACCACCTACAGCCCAGCCTATCACTTTTCAAAATAAAAAAAAAATTGTAAATTTAAGGCCTTCGCTTTAGGCACTATACATATTTTACATAGAAAAGATAAGCCTTCCTCAAGAGGCATTCGCTAACAAAAAAAAACTTCCTGTACAATATAAAATATTTATTTAATTTTTTTGTGAAAATTGTAAATAAACCAAACTCGAATTGTTTTATGGTCGCTCTGTTTAACTTTAACCCAAAAAAAAAAGAAAATAAATTTTTTTTGAAACCAGAACTGAAACAAATTTAAGAAAATCTCAAATGTTATAATAATGATGAAGAAGAAGAAAATGAACATCTCTTTTTGTATTTTTAATTTTTTTCTTAATTTAATTTTTACATTCACGTTATAAAAAATAAATACTGATTTAATAATTTTGTATGTAACAATTCAAATAGTTTTAGTAAGAAACATGCAACTGAAAAGTAAAACAAAAACAAAACGAAAGAGAATTCCTAAAACAAACACGACTTTAAGTTTAGTTTAACAAAAGAAAAACGAAAAGATGATGAAGAAGAAGAATTAAAATATGTTTGTTTATAATTTTAATTTTTGATTTTACCCTCTCATTATTTTACCCCCTATTATAATATAATTGTCATGCTTAAAGAAAAGAACTCTATGAATGTAAAACTGTGTTTTTGATTTCTTTATGTAAATGTCTCAGTTTTTATTAATTTACTACTATTATATGTTTATTATTATTACTATTTTTATTCTTAATTATTATTATTACTTTGTGTTAATGTGTAAGTGTAAAAGTGTAGATTATGTTAAAACATGTATTTTTTTCTTGAAAATAATAACTATAAACAAAACACATTTTTTCTATAAATTTAAGTCTTACTTAACGTTATAACAACAAACAAACCAAACAACAACAAGAAATATTATTAAAAAAAACAACAACAAAACAAAAACAACTCTTTATATATTTGCAAAGAAAACTAAAACAAAAAACCCAATAAGATGAATAAGAATTGTGTTGAATGTATTTGTATAAAAAAAGAAACCAACAACAACAAAATGTGTAATGTTTAAAATAAAATAAAAATAAAGTGAAAAATATGTAAACTTTTGTGTAAAGAAAAAAAATATAAGAAATAATTTAATAATAATATGAAACATCCCCCAAAAGAGAAATAAGCATAAAAAAGTCATTAAAGGATAACAGAAAAATACCCAATCCCCATCTGAAAGTTTGAAGAAACAAATTCCATAGCTAAACAGCTGCTAATCGTGTAGGGTATCCAACAGCGAAATTTAATTGTAAAATATTTGAAATGGTTACTCCTTTAAAGAATTTTTTTGATCCAAATAAGAGAAAAATAATTCTTTTTTTATATTAAGAAAACATATTAGCTTATATTAATATGTAGGATTTTTTGGACAATATGTTTCTTAATCGGAAATATTTTTATTAATCTCGTTTTTGGACCAAAGTAAATATTCTGTGGGTTATAATTCTCAAATATTTTACATTAGATTTACCCCTCAAGAGACCATACCTTTAGGATACCCTGTATATGTCCTGTATCATAATTGGTACTGAAATAAGATTTGGGTATAATCATTTCACTCACATCCAACAACTTCAGATAAAACAACAGGTTTTTGGCATTTTTTGATTGGAAGATTGAGGGGGAATTTTTGGAAAGACAGGGTTCATAAGATTTTCTAATTGCAAAATTGGTTTTCTTAAAATGCCAGTACCTTCAGCTAAAGCAATAATAATTAGGTAATTCTATCAATTTCCTATTAAAGGCCCTTCAATTGCGCGAACATTAAATTGGTCTATAAATGCTGGAGGGTTATTATTTGCCAAATATTCAATAAGATATTTACAGTAAACTCTCAACTTTTTCACTCACGGATTATTGCTAAATGATTGTAACGGTATATTTGTCTCCAAATACTCTTCAATAGCGCAAGATTAACAATTAGAAGAAAAATATTTATCCACAGAAATTAGGAAATGGAATCAATTAAAAGGCTTCATATTCAGTGAGATTATATTAGGGCCCTTTATTAAAAGTACCTTTTTTCCTTTGGGTTCATTATCCCATTTCAATCGTATGACATATTTGTCTCATTACAGCATTCTACATTTCAGAATCTATTCTGAATCCATATACCCCTTAACATTGTATTGTTCGATGTTACCAGAAAATGTGAGACAAATTTAAGACCATCTCTAGGATAAATAAGTACATGATAGAAAATAACAATTGCACAAGGGACACAACGTAAGAAAAATAGGTAAATATTTATATGGAGTATTTTACTTCGTATTTATATGGAGTATTTTACTTCACTTCGACATTAGAAGAATCCATTAAAATATTTTCGGTTCCCTCTCCTTTTCGCGGCGGCAATTTTAGACAATTCACAAAAGGAAAAATTTAATTTCATGAAAATAACTCTGGAGTTTGCATGGAGGTGGACGAATTTATAGCAACAAGTTAAACTTAAAATATAAACAGTTTTAAATGATCTTCGGTAATGGCCTTCGAAACCCATCTTTATGAAATAAATCAATCGATTAATCCGTTTACTAAAAATATTTCAGAATTTCCATTATTATGACTATAATTCTATTGTGGATCATCACTGAGGTCATCTGATGACCTTTATACCAAATCCATCAATCATATTCATGAAATATCTCATACCTACTTAAAATATTTCAAATATAAAAATTTGATCAAACTGCCAGTATGAGTACAGAGTTGTATTTGTTGCACCAATGATATAAATATCAGTTTTGTAGTACATTTATTGGTGTCTCCACAAATTCCGACACATTTACTCCAATGATTCCTATATAGCTTCAAAGATTCCTATAAAACTAAATGGATATAGCCTATATAACTAAATGGATTTCATTTAGGAAGATCTGTTCAAACATGCACTATGGAAACAGAGTTGTATTTGTCACTTCAATAAATATATTTTGCGATCTTAGCAATAATCCGTAAAACATGATATTGAATATCTGTAGACAGTATATTTTTTGGTGTTGTGTGCGATTTCTAAAGAAATTTCTAAAGCAGTTGTACTTTTAGGAGTTGTTTTTATTATTTTTAAACGTCTTCTGTTAACCTGTACGATTTTAAATTTAAACTTGATATCTCAGAGTTTAAAGGTACAAATTTTCGACATTTAGTCATATCCAATAATTTATAAATCTTTGCCGAACTTAGTTTCTAAATCCCATATGAATTACAAGACGATTTTCTAGTGTCTTAGGATTATTTACTATTTTATGTTATAAAGAGGTTTATATGAACCCTACGGAATATTAAGGAAATGTCGAATATATTTTTTTTCTAGCTGAGGTCTTGCATGGCCATTCCCCTTACCTTTCAGAAAATGCCAAAAATGCGAGTATTACATTTGAATATCCTATGGTTCCCCTATGTGGAATCATTTGAAAATCCCCCAAACAGAAAAAAAGAACCTTGAAACCATCTAAGGATGAGTTAAACCCAAAAACCACACATAATTTCATATTTAAAAAAAAAAAAAACATATATATATAAATACATGGATATATAAATAAAAAACATACATTACATTATGAATACATTGCGCATTGATTGATATATCATCAAATAAATACATACACACAACCATACATACAGATATAAATATATAAATATTATATTATAAAATATATATAATCAATCTCTTATAAATATATCTCTCAACTCTTATATACATACATATATATAAATATAGAAATTAATATATTTAGTGAAAAAACAAACAAACTTTAAAAGTAGCTTTAGATTTTTAACAATTTAACAAACAAGATGAAGACACACTCAAAGTATAACAACAAAACAACACACAAGCATAGACATAACCTAAAAATAAGGGATGGTAAAGAAAAATTTTTTATGCCAACCTTTTAGGTTATGTTTAATGTGCTGTGTATTACATTTTAGTTTTATAAAATTTTGCAAAACAAAACTTATAATTGCCACACAATTTAAAAAAAGAACACACACACATGCCCACACATTAATAAAAAAATTCCTCAAAAAAAAACTTTTGATAAGAAACAGAGCATTGATAAGAAAAAAAAAACACCCAAATTAGAAACTTTGATATTTGAAAATTCATAAAAAAGATTTTTAACTTTTTGTGTTTATTTTTTTATGAAATTTTTTGAAACACCTAAGCACCCCTTTCACTCATCTAAATATTGAAAAATTTGTTAAAAATTGAATATTGTAAATTTTTCTGTTTTATAAAAAAAAGAAAACTCCCACACACAAAAACTTGTATATCTCTGTAATTAAATTATTTAATCCAACCCCGGAGCTTTTGATGCTAAAAGTCAGGAAAAAATAAATTGTTAATATTTTTGTAATTTTTTTGTAAAGAAAATAAAAAAGCCCCACAATTTGTTAACTAGTTCCATTGGTTCCACACATCCCTCAACCAAAATGATTCAATTGACTTCAACGGCAAGAATACAACCATGGAAATATCTTAATATTTTTATTAAAAAAAAATTGAAATTAAATATTTTGAAGGGGAAACAATCACTGGAATTTAATAAACAAATAAATCTGTATGTTTTGTAAAATTTATACGTATTTTGTTAATACCATTTCCAAATAACAAACTTCATGTGTCAATCTCTCTTAATTAAGAATTACATTTTAATTCTCTTTTTTATTTTTTTAAAAGAATAGTCCTCGCTTTAAAAAAAAACAATCTGTAACCAATACCAATTCTATTATTTTTAAAAATAAAGTCACTATTAATTTGTGTTTAATTTATTTTGTTTTAAACCTAAATCTAACATTCAAAGAAACTCATTTAATTTTAATTAGATTTATAGTCTCTCCCTCCCTTCAAAATCGACGATGGGAAGGAGGAGGAGATAAAAATCTTAGAACTGCTCTATTTTCTTTAAGATTTTAGTTTATTAAGTTTTAATTTAATTAACATTTTTATTCTTTATGTCATGTCAAGTTTTTCGTTTTTTAATGTTAATTTAAGACAAACCAAGAGAGACCATGAAAGAGAGGGTATAAGAAGTTTTGCGCTTTGTTAATTTTAATGAAAATAAATCTTATTATTAATAAAAAGAAACAAATACATTGTGTAACATTTTTTTTAATTTTAAACATTTAATATTATTTACAATCAGCTTATAAGAATAAACATTTAAACAACACATTGGATGTATAACTACCATATACGTATATAAATATTTTTGTCTATTTTGTAAATCGTCATCGTTGTCGTCATCGCTCGCTCGCTTTTTATTATTATAATAATTATTATTTTTAAAAATTTTATTATTAGAGCATCTCTTTTTTAGTAATTAATTTAAATATGTTTGTAAATTCTATATATTATTTTTGAAACATGATTATAAATATATACATATATAAATAAAAAAATACATTATAATTTTTAATTAAAGAATCTGCAACAGAAAAACAAAACAAACAAATATATTATTAATATGCAAAAATAAAAACAAAAAAACATTCTGACTTTCTTTTATTTTCCATTGTCAAAATTTCGTTGAGTTTTGGTTTTCCATTCGGTTAGCTTTTTTTAATTGGTTGTAGTCGTTTTCATAACATTTCTATTTGATTTTGAACTGGACATCTAAAGAAAATGTGGTTGCGTTTCAAGGTGAATAACTTCTGAGCCATTTTTCTTTTCCAATACATTATTGCTAAAGTCCTCAATTTTATATATCCAAAAGCAATTCTATTTTTTTGGGAAAAAATGTTCTCGAGATTAATTTCTACGTTCATAAATAACAGATGGGGTTATATCGATCCTGTGTAACCATTTTGCTGCGCCGTACATAATCAGTCCGATTTAGAATACCCGCAAGGAAATATACGCCCAAGTGCTGCATTTCGAGTTTGCTCGAATGTGAAACATTTTCCCACATTTGGTATGCTCCATTCCGAATACCCAAATAAATATTGGGAATATAATTTCCTTGTGGATTGAAAAAGAAATGAGATCGTAAGTGTTTTTCTGAGCACATACAAGCTAAAAAGAACGCAGACGTAATATTTAACGTGTTTTTACAATATTTAAAAAATACAGTACTTACATTAGTTTTTCTAGTAAAATTAACGAAAATAAAAAAGGCTCCTTTCATCAAGAACAGCGAATGATAGTAAAGGCTAACATTTTTTGTGATTAATCTGGCAACTCAACCACCATATAATCAAAATAAAAATAGAAAATGTAGAACACTGAAGAACCACAAATACGCGGGATATCCGAGCAACATGTAAGAAAATCTTAAATTAGCTGCTAACTGCAGCCTTTCGGGAATGGTACCCTTGTGTATGAATGGACCAACTTCTCTCAATGTTCTTTATTTATCCTGAAGAGATACAAAATTTAAAAAAAAAATATTGGTAGCTTGGGGCCTTGGAGATAATGATCACCTATACTTACACAGATTCGGGTATATCCGTTGTGTCCGATGCGTCCCTAAGACGACGTCGTTTAACACGTTCCAGTATCATTAGTCTTTTTCTGCCAGCAGGCATTTTATCTTAATTTGGTTGTTAAACAAATAGCAAATTCCAATGAAACATATGTTTTTTATTGAACACAGTTCATAACATAACTGTTCATAACCGCACTTTCGCTCGAAATTGAGCACACCATTTTGCACAACATGGAATCTAAAAAAGTATAGGATTTCAAAAACTCTCGGAACATATAATATGGTCGATATTCTCTAGGAAAATAAATTTCTCAAGAGTAAATATCTACGATCACGAAAAGTATGTAAATGTGGCAAACGCTAATGTAGTATTTTCTATCATGATTAACTGATCTTCTTGGGTGACCTTATTAAAAGAACTTTATCCTCCCGATTATGAATATTCGCAAGGAGGAAAAAAATTTTATCGGCAATTAATTCTTCCAATTACAAATAATTTGAAAAAAGTGGATTTGGCATCGCTATCATAATCTGAATTTTGCAAACATAACCTACCCTATTATGAATATCCGCAAGAAATTATTTTCCCTATTCTAATTTGAGAAATAATATGTGAATATGGCAACACTAATAACACAGTTCACGACTTGAAATAAGCATTTTTAAAAGAACACGATTGATAATACGATGATCGTATAAGTACTGCAGTAGATGAGATCCCAAATCTGCAAAATATTCTATTTCCTACCAAGATCTATTAATTATGTCAACTAGCTGTTTTTTTTCTAAGTCTAACGTCAAAATTTTGAACTTTGTTTACGTTTTCATAATAGAATCAATTCACAATAACGGATTTTGACAGCAAACTTGAGATGCAGCTGGTTTCCATGGATAACCTTATCCATGGATAACAAAATTGTCCATAATGATTGCTTCTGACACGACCTGTTTATTGGATCATGGACCTGACGTTTATACCGAGCATTTGACTGTAATCAAATTTTATATCGGAATTGAAAAAAAAATCTCATACAACTTGAAACGCTTTATTAAGTCAGTAAGAATTTGTAAACTCACTCTCAGAAACCCTACAGTCAAAGTATTAAGTATTGGACTCAAGGCCTATTAATAAGTCACCTAGTAAGTGAAAACCAATGTTAGTTCTGGAGTTAAATGTCAAAAATTTAGACGATTCTTTACGTTTTCATAATGTGAAATTATTTACAACAGCAAACTTGAGAAGCAGCAGGTGTTCAGCTGGTCTTTCATGATGATAATAGGATCTTCACCTGAGATGTCAAAACGCTTTCAATTTTGACTTATTCGTAAACAAAAAATTTGACGTATGGGGGATTTAACCAGATAATATTCTTGAACGTTTCATAATGTGAAGTCAATTCACAATAATGGATTTTGACATCAAAATTGAGAAGCTGATTATATATGCAATGACTAAACTTTTGCGAAAACAAACAAATTCCAAGAAAACCAGAGATATCGCCCGTTCTGTCATAATTTTTTTTATATTGATCGTGTTAAATTTTGACAATCACGATGGATGGACCTTAGTTTAATATCAACCAGAAAGCAAACGAAATCGGAAACAAATGTTACTTTTCAACTTAATTGTCAAAAATGTGAACGTTATTTACGTTTTAACAATGTGTGCTCACAATGATGTATTTTGACAGCAAATTTGAGAAGCTTCTGATCCTATTGCATGACATTATTAGAAGGACTTGAACCAGACTTGATTCTCCCTTAAGCCCAAGGTCTATTAATAAGGCCACCCATTCAAAATCAGATGTTAAATGTCAAAAATTTGACAGCAAACTTTAGAAGCAGCTGATTTGCAGTTGGTCTCCTTGGATGATCTTATTAATAAACCCAGATGATATCGCTTAAAGTGTATTGGAATTTAGTATGCTATGAGGCGATAACTCCTAACCGTCACACGCAAGCTTAACCATATTAACTGATTAACTGTCACATTAGCATTTATTTTATTGCATTTCTCAATATTCATTAGAATTGCACTTGCCGGAAAATTAATTAGAAAACAAACAAAATTACATAGTTTTTCCAATACAATATAAAAAGGGTTCTAAAAGTACAATTTTCGCTTTGGTTTTGTAACAGAGTAAAAGAAAAATCTATTACAAAATTTGGCGTTGTCGTAAATTTTACATATTACCGACCAAACACGACTACGCCTACGAGCCCTCCCGTACAACGACTACGCCATTGCACAATGAATAGGTAGTCCATTCAGAGCAGCTGATGTCTTGATTAACTGTCAAAGTGGTAAATTTTACTTGAATTCGATGTGCAATGCTGCCTAATTTTTGAAATATTATAAGGAAAAATTTGATAGATAATGGTGTTTTTACACGATATGTATTTTACATATGTGCTGTCACTTATTTGATCCATATGTAATTCCTTATGTGTGTCAATGTTTTTTTTTTGTGTTCCACATTACAAAAAAACACTAAATTATAAAACACCTACAAACGAAATAATAATTTGTAATTGTTGTCTCTTTCATCCTTTTTTTGAATTACAATTGAAAATTGTTTCATTCAAACAGCTGATATATATTTGAACACATATGTAAATGAATTGTCAAATTAGTATACGAATAAGTGGCAACACTAAATAGTTCTAAGTTACAAATGTCATACAAATACAATAAACGAATTATCACTTCATGTGTGACTTCCAAAGTGATCAAACTGTGTTTTAGTTATGACACGAACAATCGGAGTTATTTCCGATACGCAATTATTTCTCTATCGACTCTCAGCATCAGCCCCCAGTAAGGAAGATAGTAAAGACGGAGCCGACTATAGGATTCCTTTCGCCACTTTGAGTATATTTAACAGATGTATCTGTGAACCGACTTAAATCAATAATAGACATGTCATTCTGCAATCTATGCTAAATTCAAAATTATATAAATCGATTTAAAGCAAAGCTCAATTGGACACCCTATTAACATGAAGTCGGTCGACTATATATATATATATATATATACCATGTCTGCATTTCTACAAAACACAATCTACACCAACAGCTGTTCTCATTATTAAATTTCCCATGATTTGATTTTTACATGTCTAATAAACGCCACCATTTTCACATTTGAAATCGAGTGGGTCTGGTAGTCTAAACGTGCTCTAAATTCTCATACATATATATCATATTTTGGAAAATTACATATATGTACATGCATCCTCCAATTGAATTATGTATTTTAGAAGTTTTTTTTTATCACTCTTACCAAATGTAAAAATAAAACTTACAAACATTTGTATGTATATTTTGCTCTCCGTTTTGTATAATTTGTGTAAAAAGGTAAAAATGTTTTCTAAAAAAAAAAATTTGTAAAAATAAAATAGGAAATATATTTGTATAATATCAGGAAAATTGCCAAAATAACATAATTGAATTTTTAACATCATACATTGGAGTTTGGTCAAAAGTCACTCGAATTTGTTCGTATTGTATTGTACAGAAACAGACTGTAAATGTTATTGTAATATTTTGTATACTATTTTTTTTTTATAATTGTAAATTATACTTCAGAAAGTGAACATAAAATTACAATACAAAATTAGTAACTATTTACAGTTTGTAATATTTTATAGTCATATTCGAAATGTTTTGAATTAAATATTACTTAGACATTGAACAAAATTAGATAATTCATATAAATAGATAATTTCTGGTAGGAGACATTTGTAATTTAATTACACTAATTTATTTCCCTTAAAAATGTCAATAAGAAAGCGAAAACCAGTTGTTAGTTATTAAATTAGTTGCTTTCTCGATTTTTTTGTTTTTAAGTTTGTTTTTTCTCGATTTTAATCTGATTTTGACAGCAAAATTGATAAGCAGCTGATCTTCTTGGACGACTTTATTTATAATTATTGTTATTTATCTATTCAAAATGTGAAGTCAAATCACAATAATGCATTTTGACTGTAAACTTGAGAACAGCTGATCTTCCTGGGTGGTCTTATTAATAGCCCTTGATTCATTGGAATCAAGGACTATCACTCAGGAAGATAGTATATTGTTAAGCCAACTAGAAAGCGAAAAACTCCAGTTTATTAACATATTTTGGAATTTACGTTTTCATATAAAAATCATTTTTTTAATAAATATTATATATATATAGAGTTCTTAATAATCTTTTATATAATAACCCTAATATATTTCAAATTCCAAACATTTATTAATAATTTTCTACAAGATTGTCTGATGTATTAATATATTTAATTTTAAATCATTTTTATAGATTGTTTTAAATTAATAAAAAAGGTATAATAACCTCAAAACAATTCAATATTCCATAATTTTCCAATATTCCAGAAAAATGAAAGGGGTGCATTTTTATATTTATTCATCATATAAATTCCCAAACACACACAAACTCATTTATATACATATTCATAACTATATAATAACATATAAATATATATTTGTATTAAATGTAGTATACAAAACAAAATATTAACAATTGGTATAAAAGAAAATATTCATTAATACCATACATATATATATATATATATATACAAAATTTATAAATATGAATATATAAAATCAAAGTTTTTTAAAAAGTGAAAGAAAAAATACATATTGAATTAAATAAACATTTTTTAAATGAGCATTATATAAATAGCTTAAAAAAATAAAAACATAAATTGAAAAAACACACACACAAAAGTTTACACGATTTATAAAAAAATCCAAAAATATTGCAAATAAAAAACAACAATTTGTTTGAAGCAAACAAATTAATTTGAAAAACAAATAGATAACCCAAAAAATAAATATTTAAACAGGCACAGCAATATTTGCATTCACTAACAATAACACATGGCAAAATACTGGGTGATAAATTTGTTAACAGGGTGATTCGGAGAAAACAAATATTTTTTATTTACAGGGTGTTTCAAAAGGAAATGATAATATGGAAAATACGATTGAAATTTCTTGAATTTATAATAAATATTTATATACATCAATTAAAAAAATTATAATTTATCAAACTTTTTAAATATTAATACCCTGTGTATGTATTGTATTCCAAATTATATACATAGCACTATATGAGTGTACCGGTACCATGCCATGTGTTATTTGTTTTGTAGACATCTTACCAAAAACAAATAGTTAAATTAATTTGAACAACAGTAAAGAAAAAACACAATAGCATACCGAATTCTGTTCATTCCTATAAAAATTAAAAAAAGTTTTGAATAAAAAGAAACTCGAAATAACAAAAATTGTAAATTTTCATTTTTTTAGAATGAGGCAAAATTAAACCAAAACTAAAAATGAATGATGACGATGTAAAAAAAAAACAATTTATAAATATGCAAAAAGACATACATATAAGTAATGAATATATATAAATGAATATTTAATATGAACAAGAAACATCCCTTATGTAATTTTTTGTAAAAAAAACTCATATGAAGAGTAATATAACAAGACATTTTTTTAACAAAAGAGAAAAAAAATAAATTCAAAAAAAGAAAAACAAGAAACTGAAATTTACATACAATTTGCTAATGGAATGAAATATAAAAAAAAACATATATAAATAATACTGACAACAAAAAAAAAAACATCAACAAATAACGTAACAAAATCAAATTTTACCACACCACTTTTTTCTTCCTGATATCTCCAAAAGAAAATGAAACACCTAGACACACTGACACAATCCAATTACTACAACAACCAACCAAAAAGGAATCACTTTTTAATAATGAAGAAAATTTTCTAAGAAAAACACACTCACACACAAACACCAAGCAATTTCTATAAATCACACTTTCTAAATCAGTAAAAATTTCTTATACCAAAAAAGATCGACCCTTCACCAAACGGATTTACAGCAATAGAGTTTTTTTATTTTATTCCTATTTAATTTGTTTTATATATAAATATGTTAATAATATTTAATTTTCCACAATAGAAGAGACCATGAAATGTAATGGAAGTTGTTTTAACTTAAATATGATCGTAAAAAGTTGAATGATCAAATAAAACACGATTCATAATATTTTGAATTAGATAATGGGGTTTTAGTTAACCTAAAACATCATCACATTAAATGACCCATATTTTCCTTGTTTAATAATGTGAACGTTCATGTTCGTCATTCATCTGGCATTTACGAAAATATAAATGGTTTAGGACAGTCAGTAATCGAAGATATAACTGACAGTCCAAATTTATAGTGTGTACTCCCCTTAAGTCACCTATTGTCAAAAGAATGTCATCCAACATATGCTGGAATCAATAATCGCTTTATCCTATTGACATGTGTCATTTATCAAATTAACATTTTGAGACAAATTATTGAAGCAATATGTTTGGCATTATATGTGATAGGAAATATATACAGATCCAGGGGTAATAGTACGTTTACATTGCAACGGATTTAGTTAACCCAGTGGGGTTTAATTGTCAATTCCTTTGCATATTTGTCAAATAAATCCTCAAAAAGTAGGTTAACTCTGCAAAAAGTTATAATGTAAATAGCGTTTAAGTTTCTTATTTGGTATATGTGCTTCATTGTGATTGAATTAGTTTTATAAAATGTTCTTTATGTTTTCACAAGGCCTATTATAAAGATCAAGATCTATTAATAAGGTCACCAAGATAGCAATCGAAATCGGAAAACAGCTGTTTTTTCTCAAGTCTAATGTCAAAAATTTCGACTTTGTTTACGTTTTCATAATGGAAGTCAATTTACAATAATGCATTTTGACAGCAAACTTGAGAGGTATCGATAATCAGCTGGTCTCCCTTGGTGACCTTATTTATAGGCCATGATAAAGATCATTCATTGTGATCAGCTGATTCTCAAGATTTCTGTAAACTCCATTATTGTAAATTATATTCACACTATGAAAACGTAACAACGACAGACGCCTATTAATAATGTCATCCAGTAAGATCAACTGATGCAATCGCATTATTGTGAATTGATTTTACATATGACAGCGTACATGATGATCATGGCCTATAAATAAGGTCACCAAGGGAGACCAGCTGATTATCGATACCTCTCAAATGCATTATTGTGAATTGACTTCCATTATGAAAACGTAAACAAAGTCGAAATTTTTGACATTAGACTTGAGAAAAAACAGCTGTTTTTCGATTTCGATTGCTATATTGGTGACCTTATTAATAGATCTTGATGATGATCAAATTTTTGACATTAAACATGAGAAAAAAGAACAGCTGTTTATTATTGTTTGATTTTGAAAATGTCCAACGTTCTCTCCTTGGTTAACGTTTTTAATAGACTTTGGATTTTCATCGAAGGCCATCGATGAAGATCAGCTGAATATAAAGTTTGCTGTCAAAATCCATTATTGCGAAATATCCACTGCTGGGTGATATTGGTACTGGTCTTCCTGGTGACCTTATAAGTACACTAGAGAAATGTATGAATTACTGATTAAAGTCTATAAACAGTAATTTTTCTACAGCTGTAGGCCCAGAGATGATCTTCCCGATTGAAGTTATAAATCGTCCGAAAAAATATATGAATGACTGATCTAGATAATTATGAGACACTCTACAACAGAAAGCGAGAAACAGCTTGTATTTCTCATAATGAGATACATTTCACAATAATGAATTTTGACAGCAAACTTGAGAAGCAACTAATCTTCCTTGATGCCTTTATCAACAGGACTTGGGTTGACTTTCAAACTATACTAAAACCGAACATATGATTTCAATATTAAACTAAACAAAGAGGGTATGAAGGTGGGCGCTCCTCACGAGTTCATTCGAAAACCTTATTTTGAACTGCATTGCAATTTGGTACCTATTTTGTCCTTAAACAAGTAAAAAACGGTTAATGAAGTTATAAGTTTTCACTAAATAGCCAATCATTGGGCGCCATTGAAAAAAAAAAACTTAATTGCACTGTGGTAACCACAATCCCAGAAATATTGGTCACGCCGTAACTGGAATTTCCTGTAGTGTATTTCGGTTCAATAGACCATTTGATGCGATAGGGTTCTCAAATCCCCTAGTGTTTCTCGCTGGCGGTACTGATCCCACCACCAGAATCTGGGAGTTTGATACCAAGCACTGGTTACTCGTTGCTTCCAATTACATCGATCCAGTTATACATCTCAGATGTAGCCCTTTTCCATATACCTGTGAGATGGTTTTGTGAAGCTGACACATTGGAAAAAATACTTATATAGTTAAAAAATTTAACACGCTAGTTTGGTCCGAAATCCCTTAATGTGAGTGTTGTGTTTTTTCTCATTGATTTTGGGATTCCGAATTATTTGATCTATCAACATTAAAGAGTAACTATTGATTACATGACTGTCCAAATTAAATATTTTTGCTAAATATTTTCCATTACATTTCAATGTTTTTTCTTTAACCAACAAAAAAAATCCCACATTTGTTTAATTCTTACTTGCAAAATGTATTGTAAACTTTGATCGGTAATGAGGAAAATATATATTTTTTATTAGCATTAGGTTTCATTACAGTATACATATTATATATACTTGCATATATATAAATAAATAAAAAAAAGAAAACAACTATAGTTTAACATTTGTAATTTCACACACAATACACTATAAATATATATAATATGAAATAAATTAATTATTATTATTATGATTACCACTATTTTGTTTCTCATTATAATTATTATAATTACTATTTATTATTATGAATACAACAGAAACAAAAAAGAAAAATTAAAAACAAAACAACAACATTAAAATGAAAAATTAATGAAACAGAAACAAAAAAACAAAACAAATAAATTTATTATGTAGCAAAAAAAGTGTTTTCTTTACTAAGGTGGGAGCTTTGAAGAATTCAAGGAGAATGTTTTCATATGTCAAACGGTTTTATAAGATTTTCACTGTTTAAAAAAAATTGTCAAATAATATAAATAATTTTTTTCTTAGAATCGCCCGTTATATGTTTAATTAGTTTATGAGGTACCCAATTCACTATTTGATACGGCTCCATCTAGTGACAAATAGACACAAATATATTGCTAATACAATGTTTTCACAGGGTGGGTATGTGTCAATAGTTTTTTCGAACATAACTAATACACTTATTTCCGGTTTGTATTCGCTGCATATACAGGGTTGTATTTCATTAAATGGTTGAAATATGTTTTGGGAACGAAAATGTCAAAATCACTCACTCACCTGCTTCATAGCCTTCGAATCGACTATAATGGCGCGAATTATGTATGTACCTAAATTGTACCTAAAAAAAAGTTAAATATATTTTACAAAAAACCAATAAATATTGATACTCAAATAGTTTATTGTATTTGGTTTTTAATTCTCACTCAATTCTCATTTGTGGAACATAGTTGCAAAAATAGATTTTAAATTTGGTACTTTTTCAATTTTCGACTTCGTCTTCTATATTGAATTCTTCGCAGTTGTCGGTATTACTTCACGGACATTCTATCGGTTCACTACCTTGGGCCACTGGCTTAATCTTCTAGATCGGGCTATTCACCAATATCGATTTCTGTTTATCGGTCATTTATATTTAAAACAGCGTCAGAAAACCTTTATCTACTGACTTAATATCACAACATAAGCATTACATTTTTACAGCTTACCCTTCCAGCATTCATATTTTTGGCTTTTCTGCATTTTCCGCAAATTTTCTTTTATTTAGCTGTACTTTCTTTTTTTCTCAGCCTATTCTCAACCTCAGCTCGATCTACTTTTTTGGGAATTGGAAATTTGTCTATATGGTATCTCACTTATCTTCTGCAGCGTCTTATTGATAGCAGAGACAACCCTTTTGCGTGCCAACTCATCACGTTCAGTCTCACCTGCAAAATCTAACATAACATCTTCCCAGTTGATATAAATTACTCCATTTTTACAATATCATAACAACAGAGCAAACCCATCTATTGGAATTTATATTTAAGCTAGTTTATGGATTAATATGAATTCCATATTCGATTATGGGTCAATCATCGGGCGCCACTGAAGCGATTTTCGCAAAATGTCGGTCCTCCTCCGAAGAAACCTAACCATACGAAATTTTCTTATCTAATTCAGGTTCGAGTTTGAAAATGATTTTATCTAATTTCGGTTAGGATTCATATAACACAATTTGCGTGGCCAACTCATCACGTTCGGTCATTGCTACTTGACGACCCATCTGAAATTTACTTCTCTAATTATACCTTTCACCACACTGTGGTACAGGGTATTATGTCTTTGTGCATATGTTTGTAACAGGCAAAAATAATCGGTTTAGACCCGTGGTTCCTTTTGAGAATATGCATAGAATCACTTTCTGAGTCGATTTATGCATGTCCGTCCGTCCGTCCATGTATTTTTGTGAACAAAGTACAGGTCGCATTTATGATCCGATTTAGATGAAATTTAGCACATGTCACTAATTTGGCCCAAGGACGAACCCTATTGAAATTGGAGAAAATCGGTTCAGATTTAGATATAGCTCCCATATATAATTTCGTCCGATTTAATGTAAACGGTCCCTATATATCTTTCGATTTGCACGAAATTTGGTATAGCCAACTAAATTAGGTCTAGAATGATGTGTGCTGAGTTTCATGAAAATCGGTTCAGATTTAGATATAGCTCCCATATATAGTTTCGCACGATTTTATGTAAATGGTGCACCAAAGTCCTTGAAAATCATTTGATTTGCACGAATTTTGGCATAGCGTATTGAATTAAGTCTAGAATGACGGGTGCTAAGTTTCGTGAAAATCGGTTCAGATTTAGATATAGCTCCCATATATAGTTTCGCCCGATTTTAGGTAAATGGTATACCAAAGTCCCTTTTTATCTTTCGATTTGCACCAAAATTGGTATAGCCTATTGAATTAGGTCTAGAAAGATGTGTGCTAAGTTTCATAAAAATCGGTTCAGATTTAGATATAGCTCCCATATATAGTTTCGCCCGATTTTAGGTAAATGGTGCACCAAAGCCCCTGAAAATCATTTAATTTGCACGAATTTTGGAATAGCGTATTGAATAAAGTCTAGAATGACGTGTGCTAAGTTTCGTGAAAATCGGTTTAGATTTAGATATAGCTTCCATATATAGTTTCGCCCGATTTTAGGTAAATGGTGCATCAAAGTCCCAGCTAATATTTTGATTGGCATGAATTTTGGTATAGCGTACTAAATTAAGTCTAGAATGATGTGTGCTAAGTTTCATAAAAATCGGTTCAGATTTAGATATATCGTAGCTTCCATATATAATTTCGACTTATTTATGTTAATTGTACACCAAATAATCAATAGGTGTCTGATTGAGATAAAATTTTAAAACGTGCCGCATACCGAATAGCGTGTGTCAAGTTTGCTTTAAATCGATTTACTGTGCCACTGTGCGCAAACGACTAAACTTGACCAAATGAAATGAAATTTAGCATAGTTTCCAGAAAGACATAAAAATCACATATTTAAGTTCGTTCAATTTCATGCCAAAATTCCTTCAAAAAGGCGACGTCTTTTCGAATATACCCAAAGTGGTGAAGGGTATCATATAGTCGGCTAAGTCCGACTTTACTACTTTCCTTACTGGTTCAAGTATGGCCTCAAAACAGGTTTGATCTAGTTCTAGATTTGATTTCTCACATAACCTTTGTAGTACGTTACTGGCATTGCTTGCTCTACTCATCTCGTTCGGTTTCACCACGTGCTTCGAAGAAGTCAAACCTTCCGAAAGTCGTTTCTTAAATTCAGGTCCTGTCCCTAAACTGATTTCATCAAATTCATAAATTTTTAACTATTCTTACTGGCTACCATTTGCTGGTCAATTCATGATCTTCGGTCTCAGCTGTTGTCCCCCCGAAGAAGCTAAACCTTTCGAAAGTTACTTCTCTAGTTCAGGTTTATTATCGAAACTAGTTTTTTTTAATTCAACAATTTTTAACCTTCACGTTCGGTCTCAGCTGTTCAATGGTCCTCATCGGAGGACGCCAAACCTTTCGAAACTTGCTTCTCTAATTCAGGTAAGGTCTTGAATCCAGCGGTAGATGACTCATTTAAATTTAGGTGAGTCAGTGAGTTCATCCGACTCACATCTAATAATATATCTCCAATCCTTGAGTAGATGTATTTGCGGAAGGGTATTCTTTTGGATAAATAATTTTAAGAGAATTTATTTTCGCTACGGGGTTTTACTGTAACTCGGATTCAGATTTATATATTCCACGGATATACCAATAATGGGGCATATTCCAAAATATGGGTCTATATCGATAATTATCTACAAATCCGATTTTCACCCCATATGAAGTTTCAGTTTTTTTCGAAATTTTAAAGGTTTTCCTTTTTTCCCACCGAAGTGGCTGTAATTTTAAATTCCGGCGTTTTGGAATTTATTTTTTGCTGTCATATTAAGGTCCCGCCCCATGATTCTTCCCATACAAAGATCAAATGACATTTATGGAAAGTTCTAGATTAGAGCCAAAGTTTACATCAAGAGTTTTCGCAGTTAGGTATTTTATTTTCTCCTGGCAGACATTTACAATGATTTAGGCCCGAACAGTTTTAGGTATTTTAAATCTTCACCTGATGGTGGAACATATAAAAAGTAAAATTAATATTATTAATAGTTTAATTTAAATTCATTTTATTTCGAAATTTGAAATATTTTCCATTTTTTTTAATACAATGACAACTTAATCAGTTAACATATTAAGAACTTATAAACCCTACAAAAATATATACACATATTATCTTAATCATATCAAAAGTGGAGGATCAATTATCTAAAAACTACTACTGGTATTATGCGTATTTTCAATTCGATTCAATTTGTTCATATATATACAAAAAAGTTTTAAACTTAAAATCATAAAATTTACACATAGAACCAGTCACGGGGTACATGTTTCAGGAACTGATTGGTCAATTTGCCAAATTCCATGGCTAATTTTTTGTGCAACTGAGGTTGCATAGCTTCGAGGACAACGCGGACATTTTCACGCAAGAATAAATTGGTGGCTTCAACTGCAGGGAAAAAATAAATTAATTATTGAAATAATAAAATAATATAAAATTTTTAATACTCACGTAAAATACGATTATTGTTGAAGGCATTTGAGATAGACATACTGGCCTTTTCCACATCCAGGGTAATGCTGAAGGCATCTAAATGCAAATAGGTTTTGCCATTTCTTACTGGTGTGGAAACCTTGCCGGTGAGATTGGCCTTGCAACCCTCTGTAATTGAAATGGAATATTTGTTAGAAATAAATAATACAAAATTTCGATTAAAAATATGTTTTACTTACCAAAAACGGCATGGAAATCACCACCACCGGAAGCGGGAATAATCAGCAAAACACCCGAACTAATATATTTCGATTCAATTTTCAATTTGGGCATAATAATTTGTGCTGTGAAAGGTTCACCATTTTCACTCAATTTCATTGATTTCACATCGAAATTACTGGCACCAAACACTTCCATATCTCTCAATGTGATTTTATAACCTTGAGGTCCATCGGTCAACTGCAGGGCCAATTCACTCATGTGGAAGGGTTCAACAGAGGGTACCTAGAATAAAATCAACAGAAAATTTAAGTTTAATATAATAATAATATAAAAATATTTAATTTTATTTTTAAATTCATGGAGGTCGTTATGTATTAAATATTCGATTAAAAATTAAATAAAAATACGTATATGTCTTTCAAGAAGGTTTATCGGGTTATAAGGTTATATCGACAAAGTTTCTCGACTGAGAGGGTCATCTCCCTTTAACGTAGGGAGCTCGTATAACTCATATTTCGAAATATGGAAAATCGGATTCCTTGTAGATGTAGTAATACCGGCTACAATTGTTCATGACATTCAGAATCTCAGATTAAGACATCCTATTATATAATTTGTTATATTCTTCACACAAAGACCGGGGAAATTGATCACTATTAACGGTATTCCAGTTATTTCGCCTAATCGATATCAAATAAAGGGCAATCCTTTATTCCGATATTGTCGTTATAACCAGGCAAATCGCGGTGGTTATACAAGATTTCGACTGTACTAAGAACGTAATATACAATTTGTTATGACATGCAGAAATTCTAATTTAGGTTCAATTTCGAAAAATATTTGATATAATCCTCTCATTTTTCAACCTCAGCATGTTCGGTCTCAGCTGCTAGAACGTCGTCCTTTCGAAAGATGCTACTCTAATTCGATACTGGTTAGATTTAACTCTCGATGTGTTCGTTTACTAAATATTTATAACTCGTACTGGCATTGGCGACCATTTGCCTGGCCAACTCATCTCGTTCGATCTCAGCTACTCCTTCTCCGAAATTCATTTTTCTAATTTAGATTCAGCCTCGAAAAAGGTTTGAGCTAAGTCTCTAATTTTTTAGCCTTCCTTACTGGCATTGGCGACCATTTTTCTGCCATACTCATCAATTCGGTCTCAATTGAAAGTTACTTTTCTTATTAAGATTTGTTTTCTTGATACTGGTTAGATATAATTCTCGATGTGGTCTCTCAATTAAACGCTGTGGGTCGTTACTGACTTTGGTCACCATTGGCTGGCTAACTCATCATGTTCGATCTCAGCTTCTTCTGCGAAAAAGTCCTAACGTTTCTACTCATATTCAGGTTTAGTCTGACGTTGGAGACCATTTGCCTGACCAACTCATCACGTTCGATCTCAGCTATTTCTGTTCCGAATAAGCCTTCCGAAATTTACTTTTCTATTTTAGGTTCAGATTCGAAAAAGATTTCATTAAATTATTGCATTTTTTAACTATCCTTACTGACATTGACGAACATTTGCCTGGCCTACTAATCATGTTCGGTCTCAACTGCTCAATGGTTCTCCTCCGAAGAACAAAACCACCAAGGTGATTTTCTAATTGAGATTTGTTTTCTTGATACTGCTTAGGTATAATTCTCTTAATTTTTGTAATTCGTTACTGGCATTAGCCTGGCCAACTCATTATGTTCGATCTCAGCTTCTTCGGCGAAAAATTCCAAAATTTCAAACGTTGCTTCTCCAATTCAGTCTTCACTTTTAATCACTCTACAATTCTACAACGGAACATTTTTCAATTACTACCAGGGAATTATTTTCAATGTTTATTTTTGTACATAAATTTATTCTACATAATGTCATAGTACTTAATAAGCATCCGATTTAATTTGAAAAATATATCTTCAGAAACCTCAATATCTTCTTTATCTGGAAGCAAATGTCTGAGATCGATATACATTGCTTTAATCTATCCACGTTTGTTTTCGGCTAACAGTTCTCCTAAATCGATAAAATTCCTTCTCATCTAATTTGATATTTTAGGTTTAAAAGGATACATTAGAGCGGATCAAATAAGTTCAAAGTATTCAGCAAAATAATGTTGGTAATAGAACCAGTTCTTTTTTCATCTAGTTCTTTTTGCTCGTTCAGATTGTAGGTGTACAATTTTATTCGAAGTTTTAAGGAGTTCATAATGTATCTTTGGAGTTCATTTTTAGGGCCAACAGCATACAAAGGACTAGTTCAAAGTAACTATTCTCTAAAAGGAGCGACCGGCACTAGTTCTCTTCTTTTGTTCATCTAGTTCCTTTTGATTATTTCGTTTAGCTTGTGGGTGTATCCATATTCGAAGATATTATTGTATTTTCGGAGCTGATATTTTAGGGTCTGAGCATACAATACCGTGGGTCGTTCCGGAAAGAACTAGTCCAAATGGGCAATTATGCAAACGAAGTGATCGGTGCTAGGTCCGACCCTTTTGTTCAGCTAGTTCATTTTGCTCCAGTCATCCATTGTTTGCTCCAGTTCACTTTTGTCCCAGCGGTTCATTTAGATCTTCCCGTTTAACGCGTCCCATCTAAACTACCTACATGAATGACATAGTACCTTTTGCGATGACAACCGAAAAAGATCGAACCGCAGCAGGAACGAGATTGACTAACTATGGCATACCCAATTGCAGGCTATGCAAAAGGCACTAGGTCGTTCCCTTTTTTCCTTTTATTTCACTGGCACACTACAGTTCGTTCGGTCAATACTGTCGTTCATGCTTCTTCTTTGTTTGCTTGAATGATATACAACGTCTAGTTATTACGCGGAATATTTCATTTATCAATAAAAGAAAGAAACAACTAATGTTACATAATCTGATACATATATGGGTTGGTGGAGCGAAATAAGCAACGGGTGCAAATAAGGCCGACGGATCAAGAGGAACTAGGATAACGAGAGCAAAGAGTAACGAGCGAGCAAAATGATCTAGGTGCACGAGAGCAAGAAGAAACAACTGGAGCAAAATGAACTAGTTGAACAAAATATCCTGACCTAGTTCCGATCGTTCCTGGATCGGAATATTTCCTTTGCAACCCTTGAGAAAAAATGTTTAATGCTTAGAGCTATCTTCTTTGCGAAACTTTGAATTCTATAATAACCACTATAATTATTATGTGACCCTTTAGATGCTATAAAATACAATCTTGCATATGTAGTAGTAAACGAATTTTGTAAATTAAATATATTCGTAGTATTTAAAAGTGTGACTGGCGTAGTACTCGGTAGATTCCTGCCTTCACGTCCCTCCATAATCCGAACAATGGGGTGTATGTGCTCCTCTCGTCATGAGCTTATATACAGGTTTTAAAGATAATAAAATTCAAAATTCTTCCACAACAGCCATAATCTTACAATAACATTAAAAATTTCTGATCATTGCAAATAATGTAATAACATACTTCTTGCATCTGCAAAAACTTAAATATGTAATTATTATTTGGCCATAACCTGGCTGGCAAAATAATACTGCATTCAAGTTGTGTTAACACATGTTTGTTAAAACGTACTCATTTAAAGAGTTTAAAGACCTATGAAGGTTTTTTCGGTTCTTTTTTTTGGAGAATATGTTTAGCATTGTTCTGTAAGCTGGCATATGAACCAGAACCTCAAAGTGAGTACCAAAACTTACATAAATGCAGCATGCGAATATGCTATAATTATAAGCTTGATTTTAAATAGATTGCAAGGGTTACAAGCCAGTATTAATGATTGGAACAAAGGAACAAGATGGTCGAAAGACTTCTACCAACACAGAGACTCAAAATTTTTAATAAAAATGTGATATTAAAATTTGCATTTACATACAGTGTCTATTTCTGAAATTCATTAAATAATATAATTTTTTTTTCTATTAAAAATATTTTATTTATTCGCACTTGAACTTCTCCATTACACCTCGATATGTACAAACATACAATTTTCCTTCCCAATTGCCCGAAAGAAGAAATACCAAAAACATCAAACAAAATTTCACAGTCATTAAGACAGCAATTTCTGGAAATTTGACATGTAATCGATTACAAAACACATTGCAAGTCATGAATGAGTTGTGTGCCGTTGTTTGTTGCATGAAAAGTCGTTTTTGCTGTACCTTGCACCAGTACTCAGTTACTAAGTCATTGTGCTACTGTGGTGTTGCATTGGGAAATTGTTCGTTGCAGGTTGCAATAAAATGCAAGCTTACAAGGTGTCTGCAATAAATTGAAATAAGTCAAGTGAACGTTGAATGGAAAATTCAGTAAAAGGAAGCCAGGGAAATGTGGTGGAAGTAATACTTGTGGAAAAGTTTTATTTATTTGTATTGCATCATATTTCCCAAGAGTAATTTGTATATGAAAACATATAACGAATGTTTGAGGAAACAAAGAAATAATATAATTGTTTAATTAAAGATTTGATAAAAAAAATTGACCTACGAAATAGGCGATTCTCATTTGGGGTTTTAGGTATAGCCGCCATATATCGGCATGCCGAGTTTCTGTATTTTGTAGATTTTATTAGAGTTGTTCTATCTAGTTCAGATAGCTGATCGCTCTTTTTAGTTCAGCTCTTTTGACTGAACTAGTTCGGTCTTCCAGTTCAATCGTTCACAATTAAGCTCTTTTACTCAGCTGTCGTTTTACTTCGGTCGTTCTTTAAATAGTTCATTGCTCTCCGAATCTTTCTTGGAAGACTGTGATATGTGAATAAAAACAAATTTAAAATTTTGTTTTTTTTTATGGCGAGGATATTATATAGAAACATTTTAGAACAGTTTATGGGGATCTATAAGGTGTGGATTTTTAAAGAAAAGTTTCAGAATAATTGAAAAATTACTTGCGAGCATAAATGATAGGCAACATATTTCACATGTTTGCTAAATGAAAGCGCTGTTAATATCACATGCAAAATAAAACTCGATCGGTGCCCTTCCATTTAGAGAAAAATCGAACTAGGTCAGTAAAACGCTCACATTTGGACTAAAAGGAACATTTATTCCAGTTCATTCTTTTAACGAACTAAAAAGAACGACTTTGAAAGACCTAGTTCAATCGGTCTTTTAAGTGAATCGTTCATTTGAACTAGTTCGTTCGTGAATTGTATAACTCTAGATTTTATACGTTTGTTAATCGAATATTTCTTTTTTACATTGGGTAGCAAATTTGCATACCAATATATATGAATATTTGCCAATGGTTGGATATAACGTGCACATAAGGGTACCCGCATTATTTTGAAATCTTAGGAAAATTAATCATTAAAATTGGCTGCAACTTAGTATTATTTTGGTTAGAAAGTATCTATGGAAAACTAAGTTGGCAAAGTTCCGTAAAAAATTTAATGGACCTTTACCTAGTATCCGAAACTACGTACCTCTTAAAGAAAACGATTTATTTATTAAGTAATCCTCTTCGATTTTTATGTGAAGATTATAACAAATATATAATAGGATGTGTTGATCCGAACCTCTGTATGTCATCGAATAATTTATATTACGTTCTTCTTAAGGACAAAAGAGAGACTAATGGAGCAAGTGTCACGAAATTTAGCATGTATGTTTGATTCAAGCCAAAGATATCAACTATCGGTTACAATTTAAGGAAAACAATAGACCAAAACTTCAATTATGACTGTTTTCTAGTCGCTCTTAAAGCCACAATCATGAACCAAACGTCACAATATTTTAAAAGGAGATGGAGTTTTGTCGAGTTGGACAATCTTATTCACGTAGCGGAACGATCTTTCTCGTTCCTTTTTAAAAAAGGAACTAGTTCCTTAATGTAGTTCCTTTGCTCCATATAGTTCCTTTACTCCATGCAGTTCTTTTGATCTTTGCAGTTCCTTTTCTCCACATAGTTCCCATTCGTAAACCGTTCCCTTGAATCTCTCACTCTTAAAACAACAATTATGAACTAAACGTTAAATGTAGAGTTGAGCAATCTATTTCTCGTAGCGGAACGATCTTTCTCGTTCTTTTTTTAAAAAAGGAACTAGTTCCTTAATGTAGTTCCTTGGCTCCATATAATTATTTTGGTCTTTGCAGTTCCTTTTCTTCATATAGTTCCCATTCCTACACCGTTCTCTTGAATCCCTCACTTTCATCGTTCCTTTTGTTTTGCTCACAAAGTTCCGTGTTGTTTTGTTAATAGAAGAAACTGAAAGCTAGTTCCGATCGTTCCTTTCTCGGAATAGTTCCAATGAACTAGTTCGTTCCGAAATTACCCAACTCTAGAGTTGTGGCCAACGAATAACCATGGATCTGATGATCGATCCACATTTTGAGATTCAAACAGACTCTGTATTTTTTAACTTCTTCATTATTACACTAGGGAGCGCAAATGTCACGAGATTTTGTTCATATTCGCAATTTAGCACCGCTAAAACGTGTCTCGCTGTTCTCGAATATCAATGCAATTGAAATACAAAAAACTCGTCAATATTATTAATGAGTTAAAGTCTTGACAGTTTGTCAAACTGTCTGTCAAACGAAAAAACAGAATACAACCGGACAGTATAAAGTCAATAATAGTCGTTCAAAAACCCGCACTCTCTTAAGCCATATAACATTCCGAGCAGGTTGCCGAAATTCTAAGAGTGCATGGATGACTGCAAAAATATTAGAAAAATAGCTTCACCATTGATTAGTCTCTCGGATATAATGAATAACAAACAAATTTTATACTTGTATTGCTCTTTTCAGATTTTTTTTAAATTATTTTCAGGTCCACAAGTTCTTGCTTAGAAACGAAAGATATACGATTGCTTCATAACGAACCTAATCATTATCCAGAGTATGAATTTGCATTTACATACAGCGTCTATTTTAGTTAAAATTTAACGAACCAACTAGAGGATTTTGTTTATAAAAGTACCTTACGATAAACGAAAATATTGCTCCTCAGATATATATGTAAATATTGAAAGCAACAAAAAATATCGTTTTGTCAATTTTCTAAAATTTATGAGTATTCCTCCATGATTTAATCTTTCAAAGTCGTCATCAAGGCAGATTTGCCAAATCTGGTTTCTTTAAAATACAAACGCTAGAATCTATTATCTTAAATAACCAATTGTCTACGACTAAATTTCATTGAGTTTCTATGTCAAAACGATTGATTACCATTAACAAATTTTGATAATCAATTTGTGGTTAACAGTAAACTTGACTTGAGACTACCAGCTACCGTAAATTAGAAAAATGTTGATCCAACAACCTTTTTGGTTAGGCAGAATCTAAAAGAAACCAAAACAAAAAGATAAATAAAAATCCCCTCATATTGTGGGGGGTAGGTATTGAGAAAACAAGTAACCATCAGAATGACCTTTATGGGCTCACCAAATCGTCGATTTTCGCATTCTCATAAATAACGATTAATTAATATTCATGTAGCCGTAGAAGGGCACAACATTTAAATATATAGAAAAGAAACGTCATATGCCGTATAATGATAATGTTAAATGTTTTTAAAGCGTGAAATAGCAAAAAATACGATCATTTAGAGAATTGATATTGTCATGCGATTAGAAAATACGACATACATTTCTATATGTTCACGTGATTTTTAATTATTTGCAAAAAACTAAAACCTTGTTAAGTTCTGAAGGGTAGAAATTTTATTATCCTCCAAAATAAGGTCGAAACTTAAAATAACTAAAATCGATCAGGACTTTTATAAGGGGGCTATACCAAACTACAGATACTCAGGTTGGAAAATTGGTCTACGACTTTGAATATACCGAAAATTTCGAGTGACATTTGTGTGGGGCTATGTAGAAACGTGGACTTATATTGAAAATGTTCTGTAAAGAATTTGGTTATCCATCAAGGTTACTGAATGTCAAATTGCGACCACTTCATAATAAAAATACAAACAAATTGGTGTTGTCGAAAATGTGGACGGATATTGATAATTTAACTAAAATAATATTTTTTTTATTTATTTACACAAAGCCATATTTGGCCAATTATTATGAATACATTATGCGACACTATACTATACACTATATATGACACTACTCTAAAAAAACAATTCGGTACCAAAATTTTAAAAATACTGAATAATGGAGGAACCTTCATCTGTAGCCTCCGAAACATGGGAAAATACTGATTTTGTTGTAGAGAAATCTGTATCCAATCGAAGAAAGCTCCTTGGGTTTCAATGAGGCTTGCCCCATGTTGGGCGCCAGTGAAGAAACTCGAAACAACAAGATTTACAATAATGCTGGCTACTCCTTGTTTAGGAACTACTTCCAGCTTATGATCTAGTCCATCAACTTGGGCAAGCGTGGGTAATGATCTTAAGCCTCCAGTGTTCGCTAAACGAATCAGAGTCGGAGGGTCCGGAATCGGAGTGAAGAGACTTTATTTAAATTTGGGCTTGCTTAAGTACTACATTTGAGAAGCAAGATTGTAATCTAGTATTGGTTGTATAAACATGTAGTAATATCAGATATGTAGTTTTTGGTACTATTTACTGACTATTTACATAAGTAACCGTTAATTTCAAATATTTAAATAAGTGTTGCATTTTAGTATTAAAATGATCAATAAAACGTATGTGTTTATACTGTAGTAATTAAAATTTGAATAAAAATAGAGTTGATCCGCTTCACAATTATACATTTAAAATACCATAATTTTGAAGGTAACTAAAACGTGCACCAGTATTGATATTTTTTGCCAGAAAGATTTGACACCCTATGAGAACCCAAATGCCAAATTCGAAGTGTGGAATAATAAAAAAACTGTATCTTAAATATTGCGAGCTCTATCGTGATTTCTAATATGGGGTCTCCGGTGAAAGCTTCGTTTATAAAAATATATATTTATAAATTATATTTTATAAATTTGTACACTTACCTCAATTTCTGGAATACCCTTAGCCAAATATGGTTTTAAATGTTCCAGTGAGTTCATAAAACATTTCAGCAGTTCAGGATCATCCCGTCTGCAGGGTTTGATATATTCAGCTGGAAGAAAGGAAAAATAAGATAAATTTTGTAATGTATGGAGAATATTGATTTTTGTGCCTGTTTATGGGCCCGAAAATCTTTAAAAACATATTCGATAATAAGTAAGAAAGTGTCAGTCGGTGTTGCCGATAAGGCGTGGATTTTTGAAGGAATATTTTCCCAAAAGTACATTTTATAAGAATTTTTTCGAGACCTATTAGAGGCGTTACTTTTTCAGAATATTTTTTCGGGGTCTATAAAGTCATGTTTTTTAGGAATATTTTTTTTTGGGGGTCTAATAGAGTCATGAATTTTTTAAATATTTTTTCAGGGTCGATTAGAGGCTTGAATTTTTAAGAATACATTTCAGGGTTTATTAGAAGAGTGAATTTGTTTAAGACGATTTTTTATTTGCAGACATTTCGATTAAATTAAAAAAATATATAGCCAAAAATATTCCTTAAAATCCACGTTTATCGGTCCACAAATTCTTTAAATCAAAAATATTCAATAAAAAATCCACGTTTTATGGGTACAAAATCCACGCTTTTAAGTTTAATAAATTCTTCAAAAAAATATTCAATTAAAATCGACGTCTTATGGATGCACAAATTCTTTAAAAATAAATAAATAATAATAATAGAATAAATTCTTCAAAAATTTATCTTTAAAAATCCGCGCCTTAAGGGGACCTTCTTCAAACAGCGTTTCTGCGAATGGCGTGCACGATAACTCAAAAACTAATAACCCAATCGATTTAAAATTTTGGGACGTTTCTCAGTGAGTGTATAGCTATCGTATGAACTAGGATAAAGCCAATCGATGAAGATCTTTCTTTATTTTTGAACTTAGTTTGTGAACAAAAATAGGCGATTTTCCAAAAAAAAAAAAAAAAAAATCAAAGTTCCGCCATTTTGTTAATTGTTGTGCGATGTCAATAATCCTAGTTCATACGAGATCCAGACATGTACTCTTTCTAACACCGTTGGCATTTTTGGATTCCGATGTTCCAGTGAGGAGTTATCATGGCCGCCATAAAAAATGAGGACTTTTCTTTGATCACAAAAAACAACAACAAAAAGTTTTTGTAAATTGTTTGTCTTCCTTTTAAAATCTGCAAATATATGGGCAATATTGCCAATTTTTTAATATTCCATTTTCAATAAATCAGCTTTATTGTTTTTGTGGCACATTAATGATTTTTGGTACACATATAGAGAAAAATGTTCTGACTCCGGAACCGTTCGCGATGAGCGCAAAAGTTATCGAGGTTATAATTTTGGGCATAAGAAAAAATCCTAAAATTACGCCGTTTGTTATATTGACCAAAAACGTTGATATATATCTTCCTCCGTAAAATAAGAATATGAATATATTATAATAATCGCGAAAAAGTTGCACATCTTCGCGAAATATGAGAAAAATAATAAAAATATAGGAGATTACGTCAATATTTTCATTATATTAATGACATACACACCTAAAAAATAATTTAAAAATATCTACATAATCTAAACACCATGATGAATCAAATGATATCAAAATCACACAAGTCCGTGTAGCGGTTTGTAAATCACAGCGACAACAAAACAAGATTTTGAGGAAAAATATTTGTTTTTGATTCGAAGAAATAATGTCATCATATTTATTTTTTTAATTTTATACAAGAGATTTCAGAAAAAATGTTGGGCTTATTCTTCTATTTTACCCGAATTTCGCCGAAAAATTGCCATATATGAAAATGATCACTTCATGTGTATAAGTATACACCTTGCGGATTGTACCAAGACCCTTTCGATAAATCTTGGGGTTATGTAAGTAGAAATAAATCTTAAAATAAAACTATATTATGAAATATACATTTTAAATTGCGTCTAAATCGCGTAATTATCAAAATCATTTGATGCGCATGCGGTTTCAAGGAAGTACTGAAGTTTATCTTCCAATCCATGTATATTTTGCAAATTTTCATTTGACGGCTAAGATGTGCCACACGTTGCATTGAAGAACCCAAAAAATCGTAAAACGCGAATAATTTCCGAAAACTCCATATGCCATTAACGCGCATCCGATTTCGGTGTGCACCCTAAAAAAATACATCGATCTATACCGATTTCAATGTGGTCCATTAAGAACCATGGATGTGCCAGCTCACACTATTTTTGAGATAAATTGGGTACATCTCTCTTTCGGCTGAAGTTTTTAAAGATCTCTTTTCGAAAAAGATCAAAATCCGTATGAGGTCATTTATTAATGCGGAAATGATCCACAGAAAACGCAAATAAATCCACGATATTTTCAAAAATATTTTTTGCTAAATTTTGTGTGTTTTTGGAAGGCCAGTTCCCGCCGTTCTAGTAGATGGACTTTCACGAAGAAGATTTTATATCATTCGAAACGTAAAAAACCTTATTGATCGCGCGTGCCCAAATCATTCAGTTGACAGATCTAAAAATTTGACTCGAAAAATAGGTTTTTTAGAAATTTGAGCTAGAATTAAAATTAAAAAAAAACACTCAAAATCGAGCTTCAAAATGTCAGCATCATTTAAAGGTAGATGCAGTTAAAATTTTGAAAAATGATACATAAGGGGCGTAGTCCCCATTTTGTTGTCTTCTAGTTTTACTTTGACACGAAGACCGTGAAATGAGTGGCTTAATCACAAATCGATTGAGAACATAAAAAAACTGGTTCGCTTCAACCTGTTTTACACATTTTTTTACATTAAAGTAGACACAGCTTCCACCAAAATAAAGTTTGGAGGTCAATATCATGAACAGTTTGCAACGACAGATCAATTAACCCAAAGCTATTCACTTTTTTCATATACTTAAGTAATTCCCGAGTTATGAAGGGGTGAACCTCCGCTTCAGCTATCTTAAAAAATTGGCAATATTGCCCATATATGTACAAAGTTACAAACCTTAACAAGCATTGGTATTCATTTACCAGCCCATATAAAATCTTAAAACTAAAAAAATCGAGATTGGGTGGGGGGTTCCCTTAAGATCCATAAATTCTTCATTAAAAAATCTACGCCTTATAAGTTCATAAATTCTTCATTAAAAAATCTATAAGTTCATAAATTCTTCAAAAGTATTCCTAAAAAATCCATCCGTTATGTCTGCATAAATTCTTCAAAAAATATTCTTTAAAAATTCACGTCTTATAGATCCATAAAGTCTTCAAAAGTATTCCTTAAAAATCCATCCCTTATGGATGCAAAAATTCTTCAAAAAATATTCTTTAAAAATTCACGCCATATAGACACACAAAACCTTCAAAAATATTCTTTAAAAATTCACGCCGTATGGGTCCACAAATTCTTAATACATTAATCCTTAAATATCCACGCCGTATAGGTTTATAAATCCTACAAAAATTATTCATAAAAATCCACGCCTTTTAGGTTCGAAATCTACACTTATCGCTCTGAAGATCCTGTGAGAATATTTTCAAAAATTTCATTTAAAATATATGAACTTTTGGATACCCCCTCGTAACGCCTTAGTATTCCATAAATATTTTTATTTGTTCAATTTTACTTTCTTCTATTCGATTAGTAGGTATGAAAAGTATTCAATTAGCATCTATATAACCACAATGACTTCGTCTGCTTCTTCGTCGGAAATATCTAACTCAAACAGATAGAAAGTCAAAAGTGTTAAAATAAATACATTTCATTTATTTTGTAAATAAAAATAAAAAATGTTGCAGATTTTAATGAGCACCTCGTTACTTGTTTTCTTTATAGGTTGTAATAATAAAAACAACCTTTTAAAATTAAATAATGATAACTTTTGTTCGACAATATTTAAGTGTTGACACAAATGCATCATTGGCATCACCAATCAGCAGATGAGCCATATCTTTTAGGCCGAAGCAAAAAATTGAAAAAATAAATAAATACAATTTTTGCTAATGAGTTAAGGTCATGCATCATAAAACGTATTTTGCCTTGGGGAAAAATTAGCAAAATATTTTTGGGGGGAATTCTGAATATTGAAAGATGACACAAGAAAAAAGAAATACAATTGTTGAATTTTAAAAATGTGTGTCAGTGGTAAAATTTATGTTTTTGCTAATGGATGTTACGAGAAAAAGAAGAAGATCTAGACAGGTTATTGTAGTTGGTATAAGGTGAGAATAATAATGACATAAGAATTATAACCTGACGAAGATAAGATTTTTAAAAATCTGGTTACCAAAAATTTAAATAGGCATCATTTTTGGTATTATTTCCCCGCCAATTTTACAGTTAGGAAGTAACATAATGTAAATTATAGAATCTACCAATGTTATAATTATTATTCTTTAGCAAATTAACACTTCTCACTTCTGATTATAAATAATAATTATTTATAAATTAGTTCTACATAGATTAAAATGAAATATTAGGTTGTAATATTGCAGAAATAGTAAGTAATTCATAAAAAAATATTCTTGAAAAATCTCAGTACCTATAAGGTGTGAATTTTTAAAAATAAGTTTTGAAGACTTTTCGGACCTATATTTTTGAAGAATTTGTGAAGCCATAAGGCGTGGATTTTTAAAGAATTATTTTCGAAGAAATTTCTGGCCTATAAGGCGTGGATTTTTAAAGAATAATTTTGAAAGAAATTTATGGACCTATAAGGCGTAGATTTTTAAAGAATTATTTTTTAAGAAATTTATGGACCTATAAGGCGTGGATTTTTAAAGAATATTTTTTGAAGAAATTTATGGACCTATAAGGCGTGGATTTTTAAAGAATAATTTTTGAAGAAATTTATGGACCTATAAGGCGTGGATTTTTAAAGAATATTTTTTTAAGAAATTTCTGGTCTATAAGTCGTGGATTTTTAAAGAATATTTTTTTAAGAAATTTCTGGTCTACAAGGCGTGGATTTTTAAAGAATATTTTTTTAAGAAATTTCTGGTCTACAAGGCGTGGATTTTTAAAGAATTATTTTTTAAGAAATTTCTGGTCTACAAGGCGTGGATTTTTAAAGAATTATTTTTTAAGAAATTTCTGGTCTATAAGTCGTGGATTTTTAAAAGCATATTTTTTCCAGGCCTATATAAGTCGTGGATTTTTAAAAGAATATTTTTTTAAGAAATTTCTGGTCTATAAGGCGTGGATTTTTAAAGAATATTTTTTTAAGAAATTTCTGGTCTATAAGGCGTGGATTTTTAAAGAATTATTTTTTAGGAAATTTCTGGTCTATAAGTCGTGGATTTTTAAAGAATATTTTTTTAAGAAATTTCTGGTCTATAAGGCGTGGATTTTTAAAGAATATTTTTTTAAGAAATTTCTGGTCTATAAGGCGTGGATTTTTAAAGAATATTTTTTTAAGAAATTTTTGGTCTATAAGTCGTGGATTTTTAAAGAATATTTTTTTAAGAAATTTCTGGTCTATAAGGCGTGGATTTTTAAAGAATTATTTTCTCCATGGACTACCACAAACATTGGCGTGGATTTTTAAAGAATTATTTTTTAAGAAATTTCTGGTCTATAAGGCGTGGATTTTTAAAGAATATTTTTTTTAAGAAATTTCTGGTCTACAAGGCGTGGATTTTTAAAGAATATTTTTTTAAGAAATTTCTGGTCTACAAGGCGTGGATTTTTAAAGAATTATTTTTTAAGAAATTTCTGGTCTACAAGGCGTGGATTTTTAAAGAATTATTTTTTAAGAAATTTCTGGTCTATAAGTCGTGGATTTTTAAAGAATTATTTTTTAGGAAATTTCTGGTCTATAAGTCGTGGATTTTTAAAGAATATTTTTTTAAGAAATTTCTGGTCTATAAGGCGTGGATTATTAAAGAATATTTTTTTAAGAAATTTCTGGTCTATAAGGCGTGGATTATTAAAGAATATTTTTTTAAGAAATTTCTGGTCTATAAGTCGTGGATTATTAAAGAATATTTTTTTAAGAAATTTCTGGTCTATAAGTCGTGGATTTTTAAAGAATTATTTTTTAAGAAATTTCTGGTCTATAAGGCGTGGATTTTTAAAGAATAATTTTTGAAGAAATTTATAGACCTATAAGGCGTGGATTTTTAAAGAATAATTTTTGAAGAAATTTATGGACCTATAAGGCGTGGATTTTTAAAGAATAATTTTTGAAGAAATTTATAGACCTATAAGTCGTGGATTTTTAAAGAATAATTTTTGAAGAAATTTATGGACCTATAAGGCGTGGATTTTTAAAGAATAATTTTTGAAGAAATTTATAGACCTATAAGGCGTGGATTTTTAAAGAATTATTTTTTAAGAAATTTCTGGTCTATAAGGCGTGAATTTTTAAAGAATTATTTTTTAAGAAATTTCTGGTCTATAAGGCGTGGATTTTTAAAGAAATTTCTGGTCTATAAGGCGTGGATTTTTAAAGAATTATTTTTTAAGAAATTTCTGGTCTATAAGGCGTGGATTTTTAAAGAATTATTTTTTAAGAAATTTCTGGTCTATAAGGCGTGGATTTTTAAAGAAATTTCTGGTCTATAAGGCGTGGATTTTTAAAGAATTATTTTTTAAGAAATTTCTGGTCTATAAGGCGTGGATTTTTAAAGAATTATTTTTTAAGAAATTTCTGGTCTATAAGGCGTGGATTTTTAAAGAATTATTTTTTAAGAAATTTCTGGTCTATAAGGCGTGGATTTTTAAAGAATTATTTTTATGAAATTTCTTTCAAAATAATACATTCCACCCTAATATATTCAATGTACATTTGAAATTGTAAATCACAGATTTTTTTTTAAATTTTATTTATTTTTTTCTCCCTCTCAAATCGCACCTCATTTTACTATGCGGAAGTATTTTGTTCGTCACACTTTTTTGGTCCAAAACAAATACAAGTTTTTGAGATAATTAATTAGCGGCAGACCACTACGCAGATCATCGATTTTTTTTTATAATCAATCGAGACATTGGGCAGACGTCAGACATATCTGATTCACACAGCAAATGCATATATAAATGCTTTTTGATTTTATTTCTTTTGTTTTGGATTTGATTTTGTTTTTGCTTTTCCACTTTTATTAATTTTTTATCTGTTACTACTTCGTACCTTATTTTGTTAACGTTTATATAGTAAACAGCCAAAAGGCAATATAGAAAGATAAATACCTAATGGGCAAACTGACTTCATAACGTAAAGAAAACAACAATTATAACACAGTTCAAAGTCGCTTTTGGCCAGAAGACAAAGTCAAGGTCAAGTTCGTCGAAAACACAAAAAAAAAGATGCGGATGTAAAGCAAAAATGTATGTATGTTTAGTTGTTGTAGATACATAAATGATATTGTTGCCGGCCGGCCCTACTGCAGGTGTAGTGCCATTATGAATGGAATTTTTTATTTAATTTGTGAATTGATTTAAGCATCAATTTAAGCAAACCGGTAGGTCAGTCAATCCGTCGTAGGGTAAATAATAAAAAAAAACAAAAATATGAAGATATTCCGCTATTTTGCAAATTAATTTTTTTGACTATGCATTTAAATTTCAAAATGTTGTTGCATACGGAAATGATCTTATATTTGAAATAAAAGTTAATTATTTTAGACCATGACAATGTACCGAGACCTAGACCAAATATTAAAATTAATTAACTTGGTTGCATTTTGAAATATTAGTGATCGGAGGTTATCGGATTAAACGAGGATTTTATTAGAATATTTTTTAGGACCCATTAGGCGTGGATTTTTATTTACAACTATGTTGTCAGGGTATTATAGCTTTGTGCAGGCCCAAGAGTTTGTAACGCCACGAAACATTGGTCCTAGACCCACCTTTAAGTATACCGATCGTCATATCTCGACTAGCTGAGTCGATCTAGACATGTGTGTCCGTCCGTCTGCCCGTCTGTCTTCACGAAATTTTGCATATAGAATGGGTTCTGCCCAATGAAGACCCCCATTGTTTTTGGTAAAGATCGGTTAATATTAAGAGGATGAAATGGACCAAAAACTTTATTTTTCTTTGATTTTCTGGTCCCTCCTGGGGCTGCAATTATGGTCCAAACATCGCGAAATTTTACATGGAGAAGGGGATCGGGCCGAAGAATAAGCATGCCTGTTTTGATAAAGATCGGTCACTATTTAGCGGGTGAAATGAACCCTGACATTTGCCCTGAACCCTGACATAGCGTATATGTTTATCCCTTAATGGCCTAGACACGAGAAGTTGATAGTAGGACAACGCCTAAAATGTTAGGTGATGATCAGATATCATTTTTTCGGATGAAGTTGACCGAAAACTTAATTTTTGTACTTTTCGAGTCGAAAGCCGAACATCTCAGGGGCTGTACTGATTATTAGTAACATTTTCTGACCTCTAGCCAGTCAAAAGTGTGCAAATATCGCGAAATATTGTCCAATCTCAGAATATAGAACCACAGAAAGTTAGATTTTCATGGAAGTTGTGTAGGGTATCATATGGTCGGCCGCGTCCGACTATACTGCTCCGCTAACTGGTTAAATAAATATTTTTAAGGATATATCGATCCATAAAGCAAGGGTTTTGAAGAATATTTTTGGAAGAAATTTCAGACCCATAAGGCGTGGGTTTTTAAAGAATATTTATGCAGTCAAAGGCGTGGATTTTCAATGAATATTCTTTGAAGAATTTGTCGAACCATAAAGAATATTTTTTGAAGAATTTGTCGAACCATAAAGAATATTTTTTGAAGAATTTGTCGAACCATAAAGAATATTTTTTGAAGAATTTGTCGAACCATAAAGAATATTTTTTGAAGAATTTGTCGAACCATAAAGAATATTTTTTGAAGAATTTATGCAGCCTCAAGGCGTGGATTTTTATAGAATATTTTTTGAAGAATGTATGCCCACATAAGGCGTAAATTTTTAAAGAATTTATGCAGCCATAAGGCTTGGATTTTTAAAGAATATTTTGGAAGATTTTCTGCAGCCATAAGGCGTTGATTTTTAAAGAATATTTGTTGAAGAATTTATGCAGCCGTAAGGCGTGGATTTTTAAAGCATATTTTTTGAAGAATTTATACAGCCATAAGGCGTGGATTTTTAAAGAATGTTATTTTGAAGAATTTATGCAGCCATAAGGCGTGGATTTTTAAAGAATATTTTTTGAAGAATTTTCAGATCCATAAGCCATGGATTTTTTAAAAAATATTTTTTATGGCGTGGATTTAAAAAAATCCAAGCATGGATTTTTTAAAAAATATTTTTTGGAGAACTTATTGAACCCAAAAGGCGTGGGTTTTTAAATATTTTTGAAGAAATTTATTACTTATAAGCGTGAATATAATTATAAACGTATGAACGAAATTTCATTGTATTTCAAAATTCTCAAACAAGGTGATTATAAAAAATAAAACCCTTTAAAAATATATTTTTTAGGTGATCGTGACTAATTAATATTTTTTTCAAAGCAGCCTTATTAATACAAAAATAAATTGAAGTGTGCTTTAATATTTTTTAAATTTTTTTAACAACATTTCCATTATTTTCAAGTCAAACAAAACTTACGAATTTCACCAGCTTCCTGGGCCAAGATCACTTGGAATGCAACTAAACACAAAGCAATTTTCCACATTTTAATATTATTTTTTTAAAATATATTTTTAATTTTTTTATTTATTTGAAAATATTAATATTGTGAATTTTCTTAAAGATCACAAATATCACAGTTATTTAATCCTTTTTCTTGTTTTTTATTTTCTTTTTCCAATTTTTTTGCCCGTTATTTTCCGATATTAACAACCGTTCGCATTGAGCCGAGATTCAGATCTGTCTTCGACGTTCAACATTGCCTCATATTTAAAACCTAAAAAAATATTAGCAGCCACAACAAAATCCAGCAACAGTAATTATGGCCGAAAGCTCTGATATTGTTTTGGGGTAACAACAAAGCTGAGCGATGAGCTTTGGTTTTTTGTTGGTTGGTCCAGCAACAAAAGTGAATATACAATGGTACATATATAAAATTCACATAGCTGAAGATAATTCAGCAAAAAGGGGATTTTTTGTTTGTTTATTTGTCTTTTGGCGTATAAGAGAGACTTTGTTAATTTTTTCCTTTACAGAAATGTTTCAAAAGAATTTTTGTAAACATTTTATGCGTGGATTTTTAAAGAATAGTTTTCCTTATATGTAGAATAGTTTCAGAAGAATTTACGGATCTATAAAGCGTGGATTTTTAAAAAATAATTTCAGAAGAATTTATGGATCTATAAGACGTGGATTTTTAAAAAATAGTTTTTCAAGAATTTATGGACCATTAAGGCGTTTATTTTTAAAGAAAAGTATAACAACATTTATGGATCTGTAAGGCGTGGATTTTTAATGAATAGTTTATCAAGAACTTGAGCACATATTAGGCGTTGATTTGTATACCCTACACAACTATGTTGTCAGGGTATAGCTTTGTGCAGCCCCAAATGTTTGTAACGCCGCGAAATATTGGTCCTAGACTCACCTTTAAGTGTACCGATCGTCATATCTCGGCTAGCTGAGTCGATCTAGACATGTGTGTCCGTCCGTCTGTCCATTATAATTTGTAAACACGATACCGGTCACAGTTATGGACCAATCTTCACGAAATTTTGCATTTAGGATGGGTTCTGGCTAATTAAGACCCCTATTGTTCTTAGAAAAGATCGGTTAATATTTAGGGGATGAAATGGACCAAAAACTTTATTTTTGATGGTTTTTCTGGTCGCTCTAGAGGCCGCAATTATGGCCCAAACACCGCAAATTTTTGCATGAAGAAGGGCATCGGGCCAAAAAATAAACATGCCTGTTTTGATAAAGATCAGTCATTATTTATCGGGTCAAATGAACCCTGACTTTTGTGTGAAAAATGACAAAATTTGTACTCTATAGCGTATATATTTACCCCTGAAGGACATAGACCCGAGAAGATGATAGCATATCCAAGAGGATTAGTTGACCTTTAAATTGATATCAATTATATGGTCGTATGTACTCAGATGTGGGAGTTACACTTAAATATTTACAGGTGATTACGTACTGAGATATTATTTAGTAACCCATTGCCACACAAGAGGGCGGAAATATAGCGCTGATCGCTTTGAAATTTTCCATGAGGGTCCAGGTATGGTCAAGGACAATGCCTATAATTTTCGGTGATGATCAGATAATAATATTGGACCGAAAACTTATTTTTTTTTTCGAGTCTATCTATGGGCCACAATTGAAAGCCGAACATCACAACAAAACCCATGGTGAAGGTAATCTGGACAAGTAATTGTAAGGGATTTACTGAATATCAGTAATACTTGATGATCTCTAGTCGGTCACGAGGGTGCAAATATCGCGAAATATTTTGTATGTTTAGAATATAGAACCACAGAAAGATAGATTTTCGTGGAAGTTGTGTAGGGTATCATATGGTCGGCCCCGTCCGACTATACTGCTCCGCACACTGGTTTAATAATAGTTTCAGAAGAATTTATGGTTCTATATGGAGTGGATTTTTTTAATAGTTTCATAAGAATTTATGGACCTATAGGACGTGTTTTTTAAATAGTTTCAGAAGGATTTATAAATCTATAAGAAGTTGATTTTTTTAGAAAAGTTTCAGTAGGACCTATCAATTAAATAATCTCCGATTACTGTAATTGATATTTGTCTGGAGTCAATTTGAAAACTAACAACCCTTCATCGCAATATCATTTTAATTGTATACTTCGGTTCAGTCACCTTTTATTTGTTACGGACATGATGTGTTCCCGTGTTTATAAATTGTTGTACTTTTCATTGGTCGCCGTTTGAAAAGGGCTTTATTAATACTATAAATTAAAATGTATACAGACTTTTTAATTATTTAATGGGATTGTATTTAACAATAGACGTAAACTAAATCAAACACAATATATCGATTACAGATATCAGACAAAGTTCAATATTGTTCCAACGATTAAATTTAATGTAATGATTCATCCCAAATCTGCGATAAAAACAAAGATACAACTGTAATCTAAAAAGTTCTATCGAAATGACTAATAACTATTAATGTAAATAAAATCAATCGATTATTTTTAAAGAATATTTTGAGAGGAATTTATGAACTTTAGGTTCATAGGGCAAGGATTTTTAAGAATATTTTTTAGGGGTATAGGGATCTATAAGACGTGGATTTTCCAGAATTAATGAACCTATAAGGAGTGGATTTTTCAATAATTTATACACCAATGAGGCGTGGTTTTCTAAAGAAGGAGGAGAAATTTATAGACTTATAAATTGTGGATTTTTCAAGAATTTTTGGGCCTATATTATTATAAAGAACTTCTTAAGATTTTAACTTAGCACTGAGGTGATGGGTGACAAAATCGCCGAGTTTCTACAAAAATTCTGGGAAGAAACCTTGGTTAAGCTGATATCTAATGCTATATTTCCAGGTCTAAAAATTGATGAATTTACTAATGAACAAATGAAAATGGTTATAAATGATGTATGAGCAGGATCATGAGAAAGGAATTTGGCCGACAGATGTCCTTTTCAAGAATATTTTGTGAGGAGTTTATGATTTTTCAAGATATTATGGACCAATAAGGAGTGGCTTTTTAGAAATATTTTGTGAGTAGTTTATGGACATAAAAGGCGTCGAATTTCAAGGAATATTTTGTGGATTTTTAAGAATATTTTGTGAGGAATTTATGAAGCTATAAGAATTTATGCACCAATAAGGCGTGGATTTTTAAAGAAGGAGGATTAATTTATAGACCTATGATTTTTCAAGACTTTATGGACCAATAAGGAGTGGGTTTTTAAAAATATATAATGAGGAGTTTATTGGCATAAAAGGTGTGGAATTTCAAAGAATATTTTTTGAGGAGTTTATGATTTTTCATGATAATGGACCAATAAGGAGTGGATTTTTTAAAATATTTGTAAGTAGTTTATGGAAATAAAATGCGTGGATTTTTAAAGAATATTTTATGAGGTATTTATGAACCTATAAGGCGTTGGTTTTTCAAGAATTTATGGACCAATAAGGCGTGGTTTTTTTAAAATTATTTTATGAAGAATTTATGAACCAATGAGGAGTGGATTTTTCAAGAATATATGCACCAAATAAAGCTTGGATTTTTAAAAAAAGAAGGAACAATTTGTGCACCTATGAGGTATGGATGAAGGAAGACGTACATTTATCAAGATTTTTTTGGGCCTATTAGGTATGTATTTTTCAAGAATATTTTGTGAGAAGTTTATGATTTTTCAAGACTTTTTGGACCAATAAGAAGTGGATTTTTAAAAGTATATAATGAGGAGTTTATGGGCATAAAAGGCGTGATATTTCAAAGAATATTTTGTGAGGAATTTATGAATCTATAAGGCATGGCTTTTTCAAGTATTTATGTACCAGTAAGGCGTGATTTTTTTATATTGTGAGGAATTTATGGACCAATAGATTGAGGATTTTTCAAAAATGTATGGGCCTATAGAGGCGTGAATTTTTCAAGAATTTGGCTTGATTTTTACTGTCTTCTTTCAATTATGATTTTAATAATAACAGTTTAATGTTAATAGTTCACTTAGGGTTTATATTGGCATATAAAAAACACATGTATGCAAAATTTCAGACGTATAAAAAATATATTTTACTTTTCGATAAAAATTTCTTATTCCCACAACTCTATAAGTTATGAGGGTATATATATACATTTTGCGATAAAATTGTGCCTAACCGAAATATCGATCCCCAAATTTATTTGCGACAATTTGGAGTCGATTTACAAATGACCGCCTGTTCATACCTCTGGCTGACTGACTGTAATTTGGATAATGTCTTAAACTCGTATGAAGTGAAATGGATTAGCGTTGTTTAAAACTTGTAAATATTATATGGGTAGTGTGGAGTATCTGATTTTGTAAAAATATAAACCGAAGCATGCCATATAAAATATCGAATTTATAGGAAAATATAGGATTAGTGTATAGTATGTTATAGGCTGAGGTAACACGGACCATAAAGTTGATTCAGGAAGCTCATACAAATTTTCACCTCACCAATAACGCGTATTTTACATATTGAAGACACCATTGAATCAAGAATGTCTTCAAATGATCCATCCATCGATTAAATCTATAGATTTTAATCATGAATTCGCTTTATCTTATAAGGATGCAAACAAAGATTCTTACGTAAAATTCGACATAAGGCGGCCTGGAATACGCCAAACAGCAACGATATTCACGACACTTCGGTCAAACCAATATCACACAGCGGATATGCAAATTTGTGCACTGAAAATAATATTGCCTTTAACTGCGGAGAAAATTGTGACGTCTTTCAACCGAGTTGACTCTGGATTTATTTATATTTTAGGTTCTCATTTTAGGTTCTTATTGGGTGTCAAATCAGAGGACAATCTTTGAATTTCATTTTTTGATGGTTTTATATACAAATGAACACTCTAAATAAACAATTAAGATCTACAATCCAAAATTCGAGTATTTTTTATCAATAATTATTAAAAACTACATTCCAACCTATTGGGGAAAATAAAAATGGGATTATTATAAAAATATAAAATTTGTGAACCTTGATTATTTTAAATTTAGAATTTTAAATACGCAAAATAATAAGTGATACAAATACATTTTTTATTACCTCACATAAACGTTTCCAAAATACTCATACATAATCCGTTAGTAAAATTTCGTAATTATTTTGTTCTCAATTCTTCAGCGCTATTATTATTATTTCTAAATTCCGATAGCATCTATAACAGGAACAGCTCTAGTCAATAAAAATCAATTAGATACAATATTTCATTAGAACCTAGTGACCTTAACTACCAAGAAGTACAAACAAAAATACAAAAACTGTAATTATACAAAAAAAAAAAAAAAAAAAAAAACATCAATAAAATCTAAGCAAAATGTTGTTTTTATTATTATTTAATTATTTTTTTTTTTTGTAAAATTCTTAGAAGAAATGAACATTAAAATCTTTCGTTTATTTATTTTTTTACAACATCTCAAAAATGTCAACAGATCGTCATCATAGACGTTTTAGAACCTGCAAAAACAGCTGCGAAGTTGAAAAAAAGAAGAAAGAAAAACATCAACAAAAATAAATCAATTAGACTTCCGCCGCCCTTAAACAAATATTGTTTTGTTCTAATGAAAACAATAATGTTTTCACATTAAGGCAAAAAATAATTCTAAAGTAATTAAATATTATTTAATGTCAGAATCTATGGGAAGGCAACTGGGCACGTATTCGTCAATCGAGCGTTTCTTTTATTTATTTAAGTTAACGGAAAAAAGTCACAATAGGCCCGGCAATGTATCATCGTCCAGCCAACATTCAATCAACAAACTGGGTCTAAGACAATAACTGCCAAACCATACATAAACAAATAGATAACTATTTCAAAAGAAGCGTAGAGAATTACAGCGTATGCCCAGGGATGGAAAGTTGGGATTTATCTCTCTATATATATATATAAATTACTCTCTATATATATATATAAATTATCGCTAAACTCAAAAACTACTGCACCGATTTGAACCAAATTGTATACACATGCTCTATGGAACGTGAGAAGTGTTTCTGTGTAGTTTGAAGTTCATCCGAAAGATGGCGCAATATTTAGTATTTTTGAGTTTTTGCACAGTAACTCAAGAACTACTGCACCGTATTTGACCAAACTATATGAATATGCTCTATGGGCGTGATGAGTGTTTCTGTTTAATTTAAAGTTCGTCCGACAGATGGCGCGATATATATATATATATATATGTTTTGCCCCATTAGAGTTTGGGTGCTTAATCGACGTGTGCCGACGTTAAGTATTCCGACACTGATTCATACATAACCTGCTTTTAGTGAAATGCGCGTGGGAGTCAAACGAAACCAGTAAGGAAAGTAGTAAAGTCAGACGGGGCCGACTATATGATACTCTTCACCACTTTGGGTATATTCAACAGATGCCGAATTTTTGAGGGACAAGTAAAATGATAGTGGAACCATAAACATGTCATTCTGCAACCTATACTACATTTTTCATTTGGTCAGATAAAATGGGATAAAATTATGTAAATCAATTTAAAGCAAATATCAAACGGATACCCTTTGATTATTTGAATAAATATCTGATAAACATAAGGAGTTTGGTGTACCATTTACTTAAAATCGGACGAAAATATATATAAAAGCTATATCGAAATCCAAACCGATTTCATCGAAACTTATCACAGGTATTGAGTTCTTGGTGCATCATTTACTTAAAATCTGGAGAAAATATATATAGTAGCTCTATCCAAATTTGAACTGATTTCAACAACAACTTCCACATGCTAGATTATATTAACTTCAGTACGTTGAACAAAATTTTGTGTCAATCGACCTAATGTTGGTCTTTGGTGTACCATATAACTAAAATCCGACGAAAGTATATATGGGAGCTATATCTAAATTGGAACAGATTCCTACAAAATTTAGCAAACGTTAGACGATATTAATTTCAGTACGTTGTGCAAAATTTTGCAGCAAACCGCCTAACTTTGGGTCTTTTGTGCACCTTTTACTTAAAATCGGACGAAACTATATCTAAATCTGAACCGATTTCAATAAAACTTGTCACACTTTATGTTATATTATTTTCCGTACGTTGTGCAAAATTTTGTGCCAATCGGACCAACCTGGGGAATTCGGTGCAGAATTTATATCTAATTTCTAGGTTATACTAACTTCAAAACGTTGTACAAAATTTTGCGTCAATGTTGTATAAAATCGGACGAAAATAAATATGGGAGCTATAGCTAAATCTTGTCCGATGTTCAGGAAACTTTTCGTGCAAATCGAAAGATATATACGGACTTTGGTGTACCATTTACATTAAATCGGAAGAAAATATGTATGGGAGCTATATCTAAATCTGAACCGATTTTCAAGAAACTTAACACACATCATTACTGGCCTAATTCAGTACACTATGCCAAATTTCGTGCAAATCGAAAGATATATAGGGACTTTGGTGTACCATTTACCTTAAATCGGACGAAAATATATATGGGAGCTATATCTAAATCTGAACCGATTCTCACGAAATTTAACACACATCTTTCTAAACTTTATTCAGTACGCTGTGCCAAATTTCGTGCAAATCGAAAGATATGTAGGACCTTTGGTACACCATTTACATTAAATCGGACGAAAATATATATGGGAGCTATATACTAAACCTAACATACATCATTACTGACCTAATTCAGTACACTATGATAAATTTCGTGCAAATCGAAAGATATATAGGGACTTTGGTACACCATTTACATAAAATCGGACGTATATATCTATATATATATATATATATGGGAGCTATATCTAAATCTGGGCCGATTTTCAAGAAACTTAACACACATCATTCTAGACCGAATTCAGTACGCTGTGCCAAATTTCGTGAAAATCGAAGGATATATAGGGACCGTTTACAAAAAATCGGACGAAACTATATATGGGAGCTATATCTAAATCTGAACCGATTTTTCCCAATTTCAAATGCGACCTGTACTTTGTTTACAATTTAACATGACGGGCGGACAGACATGCATAAATCGACTTAAAAAGTGATTCTATGCATATTCTCAAAAGGAACCATGTGTCTATATCGTTTCCTTTTGCCTGTTACAAACATATGCACAAAGACATAATACCCTGTACCACAGTGTGGTGAAGGTTATAAAAATTATAACTGATAAGTTTGTAAGTAATTTAATTTAAATCTATTTAAAAAATTGTGTAAGGTGATGTGATGGGACCAATTTAAATCCAATTTTTTTCAGTTATCTGTAATTGATGTGGAAATGTTTTTATTAATGAAAATTTTGAGAAAAATACGCGAAAATCTTAAGAAAAATATCTTTAAGGGACTTGTGGACCTATTTGCAATGGTAGGCAATGTGGGATATATACCATAAAGTGATACTAGACCGCCAGTTTACAGAGAAGTTCTTTACCCTACATGAAATACCGAATTAAAGGCAATTTATAGGGCATTTGTTACTACTTTCAAAGTACCTAAAATCGGACTATGCCAAAATATGGACCGAAGATAAAGAGGTTTAAAAACGCAAAATAAGTGTGAGTCAATTTGACTATGTTATAAAACCAATACATGGCATACCCCACACGATATCTGAATCATTGTCAGAAACGTGAACGTTATCTAAATAGGAAACGAAATCAGCTTTATTTGTGATAAAATGTCAATACATATACATACGTTGTTATGTCCATGAAAAATATTCAATATTCGCTCCATAAGATTATAAAAACCTCTACAATTTAGCTAGCTATGGACGGAAGGTATCTAGCTAGGTGCCTAATTTATATGTGAATTTATTGTTCCTCAAATATATTTTTCACGAGGGGAAAATGTTTCCTTTGAGAACGACTGCACCAATTTTCCTTCGGTTGTTTTTAATTGCACTGGGAGGAGTTTTACCAAAGAAAATTTTGAGAAAAACATAAAAAAGTCGGAGATATGAGTAATTGAATGTTGAGTTTCTTACACCTTTTATAATTCAAATACGTCTGCACCAATTTTGATCAAAATGGGAATAGTAATTACGTCATCAATACTCTATTATCTTTTGAGATAAGAGTAGTTAGATCAAAAAGATCCACCAATTGATAAAATGAAACAACACACATACTGACATAATTTAATGTTTAACAATAACAATATTACAAAATATATTAGACTTTCAGTATGTGAAGGTTTACCGTCATGGGGAAAATTTTAGCAATAACAAATATGCATTATATTTTTTATTGCTAAAATTGGAAATAAATTTAATGGTAAATAGTTTCTGAAATATATTTTCCATGAATTCGTTAGTTTTTACCAACCCTATATTGATGCAATTCTGATAAGGCAAAACAACGTTCGCCGGGTCTGCTAGTAATAAATAATTTTTAAAATTAAATAATTTTTGAACAAAATATTTAGAAAAAATGCACGACAAAAATATTGAGGAACAAATATCCAATATTGTTCAAAACTTATTTTTAATAAATCCACGCCTATAATAATTGTTAAAAAAAAATTGAAATAATCCACGCCAATAATAATTGAAGAAAAATATTCTGCAAAAAGTCTATGCTTGTATAGATGTATCCATGAAATCTGAAATAATTGACGTTAACACATACACGATTTCTTTTCAATATTCTACAACATGTGATTGAGTTTTGTTTACATTTGTTACCCGTTGTTTTTTTTTTTTGTTTTTTTTTTTTTTTTGCATTTCTGCCAAAGAATCAAAATCATATCTGAAACTGGTCCAACTGAAAATCCGACACCCTAGTTATTGTCACAAAATGAAACTTGAAATTGCAATTCATGGCAGCGATTTGAACTTTTATTTCGACGAATTGCAAAGTTCATGGCTTACAGACCAATCAACATACGTACACACAGACACACATTTTGGGCTATGATATTTAATGATCTGTTTTTGTATAATTTTTGTTCGCCTTCACCTTCAAGGAATTTAATGGCACGTTTTTGAAAGTAATTCAAACAGGAAGAGGATTTCATTGATAAAATCGGAGGGAAACAGCAATGATGGAACTTGTTATTAAATGAAATTATCGCTGTGTATATATGTGCGTTTGTTGAATAGTATTATTAAATAAAAAACAACAAAAAAATGAATTCTCCAGCATGATTTATGCAAATTTTCATGCACTAAAACCAATCGACGAATGACATGTTCCACTCCTATAGAAACTCCTCTAAAACATAGGTTTTGGTACAGACCAGCCGCGGCATATGTCATTCTCTCATAAAAAATTATAATATTGGTCCATATAGGCCCCCATATTAAAGTCTTGCCACATGTTGGTGTTTTGAGGGTATTAACAGAAATTTTTTTAACAAAATAGGTTTAATTTGGTGGTTCTTACACAAGAATCTTCCACATAAGTCAAAATAAGTCTAAGTTCCCATTTAAATGTACTGCCATATTTTCAGTATTTTGTAGGATTCAACCCATTTTCTAACCGAAGTTGCCATTGGTTCATAGAGATGGCAAAAGATTTTCGATTTAGAAAATTTGTAATATAGGTTAAAGGCCCAAGGTCCTGCTCCATTTTCGTTGTTCTATATTTGATATAAGCCCCCATTGTAACGATCCTCACCAGACTCTATTTCTTCTGATTGATGCTACCATTATTTCCCCGTGCTTAGGGCTTGGGGGTGTTCTTATCAGAAGAAATAAGTATCAATCAGTTACATGAATATTAAAGTTTTATTGGCAGCTAAGTTTTATTAACTATATTCGCGATGGTCAATGTTAGTATGAAGGAAGCTCTTTGAACATTAGGTGTTTGAGATTCGTCGCTTTTCCCTCCCTACCATGCCCTCCCTACCTGCATCGACAAGCATTTGTTGATCTGCTGTTTCAATAATATTAATTATACCCTTCACCACACTGTTGTACAGGGTATTATGTCTTTGTGCATATGTTTGTAACAGGCAAAAGGAATCGAGATATACCCATGGTTCCTTTTGAGAATATGCATAGAATCACTTTCTGAGTCGATTTATGCATGTCCGTCCGTCCTTTTATTTTTGTGAATGTACATGATCGCATTTATGATCCGATTTAGATCGAATTTAGCACATGTCATTTATTTGTACAGAGTTCTGAATTAGGTCCAGATTGATGTATGCGATGTTTTGTTGAAATCGGTTCTGATTTAGATATAGCTCCCATATATAGTTTCGTTCGATTTTTCGTAAATGGTGCACCAAACTCCCAATATTGGTCTGATTGAGAAAAAATTGTGCATATTGAATATATTAAAATCGGAACCTATTTCAGCAAAACTTCACGGGTATCAGCCTGTAGTAACGTTTTGCTGAAATAGGTTCCGATTTTAATATAGCCACATATATACTTTAGTCCCATTTTATGTAAATGATGCACCATAGATCCTATTCTATTTGCACGATATTTATACCCTTCACCACACTGTGGTAGAGGGTATTATGTTTTTGTGCATATGTTTGTAACAGGCAAAAGTAAACGAGATTGACACATAGTTGCTTTTGGGAATATGCATAGAATCACTTTTTAAGTCGATTTATGCATGTCCGTCTGTCCGTCCGTCCATGTATTTTTGTTAACAAAGTACAGGTCGCATTTGTGATCCGATTTAGATGAAACTTTGCACAGTCCACTTATTTGCACCAAGGACGTACCGTATTGAAATTGGGACAAAATCGGTTAAGATTTAGATATAGCTCCCATATATTTTCGTCCGATTTTATGTAAATGGTGCACCAAAGTCCATATATACCCTACGATATGCACGAAATTTGGCATAGTGTACTGAATTAAGCCTAGAAAGATTTGTGGTAAATTTCGTGAAAATCGGTTAAGATTTAGATATAGCTCCCATATATTTTCGTCCGTTTTTATGTACATGGTGCACCAAAGTCCCTATATATCCTTCGATTTGCACGAAACTTGGCATAGCGTACAGAATTAAGTCTAGAACGATGTGTGTTAAATTTCGTGAAAATCGGTTCAGATTTAGATATAGCTGCCATATATATTTTCGTCCGATTTTAGGTAAATAGTGCACCAAAGTCCATATATACCCTTCGATATGCACGAAATTTGGCAAAGCGTACTGAATTAAGCCTAGAACGATGTGTGGTAAATTTCGTGAAAATCGGTTCAGATTTAGATAGAGCTCCCATATATATTTTCGTCCGATTTTATGTACGTGGTGCACCAAAGTCCATATATACCCTTCGATATGCACGAAATTTGGATTTATAAGTAAATGAAGAACTCAAAATGTTGTCGAACATGTGACAAGTTTCGATGAAATCGGTTTAGATTTCGATATTTTGTAAGTAGCAACTCTTTATCTGACCAAAATTCAGTATAGGTTGCAGAATGACATGTTTAATTTCATGTTTATGGTCCTTCAAAAATGTGACGTCTTTTCGGATTCCATCTGTTATATAGTCCACCCCGTCCGACTTTACTACTTTCCTTACTGGTTTTTTGTTGAAGTCGGTTAGCTCACTCATATATTTGTGAAGTTTAGATATAGTTTAGATATAGGTTCCAATTGTACTTGCATCCGATTTCCTTAAATGGTGTACCAAATATCAAAAGTTTGTCCGAATAGGACGAATTAGTGCATAACGTACCAAAGGGAACCTACAATAATGTGTATTGGATTTTGTGTCGAGATAAATTTTGGATTGCACCTTTGCTGCAGCATACGCTTGCTCAAATACGTTCATTTATACAGACCACCATACATATTTTGCTTGAATACATACAAATGATTGACAATTTTTCATAAATTTCAGAATGGTATGTGTATGGGTTGTTTTAATTTAATTCAAATATCTGTGTACTACACACAGTTAATTTCGTCCAATTCCATTTCAATGGTCCCCCAAAGATTCTATGTCTATTCTATCTACAGGGTATTGTACATATGTATTCGCATCTCTTGTATGTACCCAAAGTGGTGAAGGGCATCATACAGTCGGCCCGTCCGACTTTTGAACTTTCCTTACTGGTTAATTTTAAATTAATTAATTGCTCTGTCGGGTACTCGAAAAGTATAATTCTTAATGTATAATTCGTGAATGTTCTGAAATGCAGCAAATTTGTTCCTGATCGAAATATTTTTCTTTGGAGAACGTGTCCATTATTTCGGTGAAAAATGTTACTTATTTTCATTGTAACTGTAAGTCTATGTAGATACATTTAAATAATAAAGCCTAAAAGTATGCTTTAAATTTCATAAGTAAAATACTTATGGCTACAGTAGACAACCACATCATAGATACACAACAAATAAAATTATCAACATGAATTTTTTAATAATTTCGAAGAATTATTACATTATTGTATGATTATAGATATGTTGAATTTCGATTTAATCTCACAAAAGAACATCCGAAAATGCTAATATCTTAGAGTTTATTAAACCACAATTCATTATTATTATTTCCATAAGAATAACAATGCATTTTTCATTTCATTTTTGTTGTTTTAGCTACAACTTAAGATTCAGCTCACTCATGCTTTTTACGATTAATTGCAGCACCTATTGTCAAAATATAATTTATGAAGTAATAAATATTCCAAAAGTCTCTGCAAAGTAATATAAGTCGTTCATTTGTTGTAATGAAAGGTTCTTTCATTCTGGAACCAAAATCCAAAAATGACAAAATATTAATACCTCATTATTTTGTCCACACAAAGTGTCAAGTCTTCAAAAAGTCATTCATCTTTTGTTGTTGCTCAAAAGAAGATTTGTTTTGTTCAAAAAATTTTGGCATAGAATTATCACTCACCGGACCAAAATAATAAACGAAATTTGTATTCTATTCAATGCATTCGAATAACGTTATTGTATTTAAATTTTTTTCCATGTTAACAAATTTATTGCTTTTGGGTGCGAGAGTTGCTCAGATAATTATGAGCAATAATTTAATTGCGAAATTTTTGTACAAATGTATTCGAAACCTTAAAAATGTGGTATGTGTAAAGGATACGCGATTTAATCGGTAAATATTATGCAGATTTTCAAATTTAATGAGTTTCTATGATTCATCCAGATATCTTCTGTGAAACATATTCGATCACAGACCTGATTTTAAATCTTGAAAACCATATTTAAGAAAAAATGGTTCCAATTGATTTTAGATTTTAAAAATAGTAGTGGTATTTTGAGTAAAAGTAAGTTTTATATGGACCCTCAATAGGTATAGTTTTAAAGGCATTTTTAAAGTCCAACAGAACTCTTTGGTCTCTGAGATGTGGGCTTAATAGTATATTTTATTCAAAGCTAATTATACCTTCAAAGATCCCATAAAAAATATATTCTTGATCGGAGAAATATGATATGTCGATCTAGACAAAAAAAGTTGCGACTACATTTAGTTTCTTTCTATTTCGATATATAGAAGGATTTATCTTTATAGTGAGGACAATTTGACATTTCAAATTATTGGGGTTTGAAATAGGTCCATGATCATCTGCGGTCATGATAATGCCCCAGATAATTTTATTTTTATATATCTGCGCTCTAGAATGGTTTCAAGGGTTTTTAGGGTTCCGACAGCTTTGAAGTATTTTGAAGGTCTCAGTCCTATCGTAGAAAAGTAAAATATCGTACATTCTTGCAGAAAATGTTCATATACAGATCTCATTCCATTTCCAGTCTTTTTAAGTTCCATATTCATAATTTTCAGAAGATAGGAAACCTTTTTGCTTGGAATTTGCAATATAAGTCAATTGTTAGACATAGTAATTTTTTAGGGAGTTAGATTTGAAACCCCATGAGAACCTGAACGATCAAATTAGAGCCAATTCGGCTCAAAAACTTGTTACAAGAAAGAGAGGGCCGATGGGTCGCACCTTCGGGCTTGATCTAGACTTGGTAAAGATAATAGGTTGTGCAAAACTTGATTCAAATCGGACATTCCATCCCATATTGGATTTATTTTGACCATTTGTGGCGGAGGTACCAGAAGAAGTGGAGCAATAGATTCTATAATTGATCTCGACGATTGTCCGTTCGTATGATATTATGAAATTAATTTATCATTTTGTAGGGAAGGAACCAGAAGGAGTGAACCGATATTCCCCATTTTCGAACTTGAACTAAGTTTGAAAGAAATATTAGGTTGGGGAAAAATAAATCCATTATTGTTATATGAACTATAGAACTCCGATTTGGGCAAAACATTTTAAAGGTAATTTCATAATGCCTCTCTTATAGAAGTCTTGCTATCTATTTGCAAAAAAGATATCAATTTTTATACCCTACACAACTATGTTGTCAGGGTATTATAGCTTTGTGCAGCCCCAAGAGTTTGTAACGCCGCGAAATATTGGTCTCGACTAGCTGAGTCGATCTACACATGTGTGTCCGTCCGTCCTTTATAATTAGTAAACACGATACAGGACACAGTTATGGACCAATCTTCACGAAATTGCATGTAGGATGTGTTCTGGCCAATGAAGACCCCTATTGTTTTTGGTAAAGATCCGTTAACATTGAGGTGATGAAATGGAGCAAAAACTTTATTTTTGTCTGATTTTGTTATCGCTCCAAAGGGCGCAATTATGGCCAACATTATACATGTAAAAGGGGATCGGGCCAAAAAATAAGCATGCCTGTTTTGATAAAGATTGGTCAATATTTAGCGGGGTCAAATGGACTCTAACTTTTGTGTGAAAAATTACAAAATGTGTATTCTTTAACGCATATATTTACCCCTGAAGGACATAGACCCGAGAAGTTGATAGTATATCCAATAGGAGTTGTTGGCCTTTAAATTGATTCCAATTATATTGTCGTATGTACCCGGATGTTGGAGTTACACGTAAATATTTGCAGGTGCTTACGTATTCAGATATTATTTAGTAACATATCACCACACTGGAGGGCGGAAATATAGCGCTGATCGATTTGAAATTTTCCATGAGGATCGATTTGAAATGTTCCATGATCAGATAATAATTTTGGGTTGAAGTGGACCGAAAACTTGATTTTTTGTGTTTTTTTTCGAGTTGATTTATAGGCCACAATTTTAAGCCGAACGGTGAAGGGAATCTGAACAAGTATAGAAGAGCTGTACTGAATATTAGTAATATTTGGAAAATATGTCAGTGTACGGAAGAGGTGCTGTTGACCTCTAATCGGGCAAGAGGATGCAACTATCACGAAATATTGCTCAGGCTTGGAATAATAATCCGAAAAAAGATAGAGTTCCGTTATAGTTCTGTAGGGTACCGTATGGTCGGCCCGGTCCGACTATACTGCTCTACTCACTGGTTTATCATTAAAGAAATTTTGCAATGCAAGAAAAAAGTGATAATCGCTTGGTGCCAAGTCCGGATTGTATGGCGGTTGCATAAAAACCTCCCAACCAAACTCCCGAAGTTTCTCCGATTTTATCGACATTTTCGACGACCGGCCTACCAGTGCGATTTCTAACAGAAACCATAAAAACCATTCACAATTTTAGCCGCTTGGCTTGAATGCGCCAAAGAAAAAACAGAAAACTATTTTTTACTGCGAAATGAGCATAAATCTGAAATTGTTTGATCGATACTTTACGAAATATCTATCAGTACAGCCATCTGCCAAAAAAAATAATGGATTTCAACCATGATATTCAACCACCACGATCGTTTTCGCACAGGCTTATCGTATGTGATCCATTTCTCATCACCAGTCACCAAACGTTTAAGAAATGGGTCTATCTCATTCCGTATGGCCAAGGTTTCGCAAATGGAAATTCAATCCATCCTATTTTTTGGCGCCCAAACACCGAACTTCTTTTTGAATCCAGCTTTGTGTAAATGGTTTAAAACAGTTTTATGGGCGATGTTACGACTGCTAACATGCCGGTCAACTTCGATTATTTCTATTTGCAACCTAATATATACAATTAGAAACACCCTTTTGCACATCTTTCTATCTTTCCACCAATGACCCACATTCCAAATTTCAGAATTCTAGCCCTTCCCGTTTGCCTAATTCAAAGGGTACCATATTTAGTACATTTTAGTATTTTTCTAGTACGAATTTCCAAAAACCCAGCCTTATCTCAAACTTACACACCAACAACAACACACACTCAAGCTTCTACCTTCAGCCGTTTCATCTGGGCGATGATCTGTCAATCAGTCACTAACACACTCATTTATAAATTAAGGTAGAAAAAACTTATTATTATTTATCCTATCGATAATCTTCTTTAGTTTTTTCTCAAGACTTTTTATTAATAGAAGTTCTTATCTACCCCTACTATTGATATAATACCTTCTCAAGGTCTTCTATTTCCTTTTCTAAAATGTTCATTCTCTAAGCCTACTCTACACCTATTGATAGAAAATTTCTTTTGTAGGTCTACTATCGATACAAGGCCTCTACGGCTTATATCTGGGGAATACCATCTCTATGACTTGTTTCCCTAGATCGAGGTAGAATTCTGCACGACTTCTCAATAGACTTTCTAGACATATATTATTTATTTTTTTCTTTTTTTAATTTTCTTTCTTAATTACAAAAATTGCAATATTCTTTCTAAATTACAATATAAGTTTACGTTTAACTCTAAGTTGTTGTTTGTTACTTTGTTTAAACTTCTGGGCACACAATAACAAACATTCTGATAACCTGCTGCCCCTTGCATGTATTCGCTTCCAAACTATGCAATTAAAGCATTCATTCCATTAATCATATATCAGTAGCTGGTAATGAAGCGTTAAAAAATTTTGTCATCATCATGTCCCATTACAAAACACTGACAATGGAAGCCTAGTTACTTACACGCTAACAATGGCAACAGCAAAAAAAAAACAACTACTACCAAATAGCCAGTAGAAAAAAAGTATAAACTGCAGCAATTGCCAAGATTTAATTGATGCTCAAACTTCAACTAAAAGTGCCAACTGCAACAAATCCTAAGGGCAGAAGGTTGCTGCCCTGATTGCTTGGATGACATTGAAATTCACGTGCACGCCTGACACTGGTGGTACTGCTTGAATGCGAAATGGAAAACAAAGGCACAAAGCAAAGTTGGCACAAACGGAGAAAAAAACTAAAACTAAATAATAATAACACACAAAAGTGAAGAAGTGACTAAAAGATATGTACATAAGTAAAGGGAAATAAAGAAACAAATAAAGTTTAAAAAAAGTTACAATTGAAAATTGTATGCAAAGGGTTGTTGAAATTGGTGTGAAGCATTTTAACACTGATTTTTGGGGTGAAATATCCCCTTTGAAGGTGAAAGCCCTTGAGGAGTATATTAAGATCCCAGAATAAGAAATTCATCACTGATACAGATTTTGAGTTATGTCGTAGCGATTTTTTTGTTGTTGATTGTATAACTTTGTAGGTTAATTATAAGATGACATGTTTTCAGTTTTTTTGTAAAATATTTTTATTTTATTTTTATTTCAGTTGTTGTAGGAGAGGTTCTATTTTAAAATGTTAGTCATTCCAATTTATTTCCTATGCTTAGTAGGACTAATTAAGTTTATAACAAAAGTGTATCACGAACCTTAAATTTAACACTATTTACTGTATTTAAAAAAAGGAAATACAAACACTATTACCTGAGGGCTTGAAACAAATATGGTACTTACATACAATAAACTGTTGGTATATTGAATGTAACCCTTTCTGTATCCTGCAATACGACCCCATGAAAAGGAGCCTCTGGACTATATATGTCTATAGATTTGTAATAAAAGCGAAAATGCAACACATTGAAATAACGGCGGAGCAGGTATTCTATATAAGGAGGAGGCCGAGATCTAGACTTTCATTTAAAGGAACCCCACCCATTCTCGACTTTAATTTTCCAAGATTTTCAATGGGCTGGTAAATCAATACCAAAGCTTGTTAAGGTTTGTAACTTTGCACATATATATTTGAAGATTTAAAACAGAAGAAAAATAATTTACAAAAAAATTTTGTTATTGCTTTGTTGTTGTTTTTTGTAATTAAAGAAAAGTCCTTATTTTTGATGGCGGGCATGATAACTCCTCACTGGAACATCGGAATCTGAAAATTCCAACGGTGTTAGAAAGAGTACATGTCTGGCTCTCGTATGAACTAGTATTATTGACTTCGCTCTAAAATTAACAAAATGGCGGACCTTTGAAAAAATATTTTTGGAAAATCGCCGATTTTTTACCAAAAACCAAGTTAAAAAATAATGAAGATCTTCACCGATTGGTTTTATCCTAGTTCATACGATAGCTATGCACTCACAGAGAAACGTGTAAAAATTTGGAATCGATTGGGTTATTAGTTTTTGAGTTATCGTGCCCGCCATTTGCAAAAGAGAAAAGCGCGTTTAAAGTTTGAGAAGCCCTTCAGCCGTCACTTGATGCTTACACAATAAATCGGCTATATCTTCAAGAGTTCTTGATATTTGCACTTGAAATTTTGTAGAGACATTCTTGAATTAGTGTAGATTCGAATTAAATCAAAAAACAATTTGACCCCGAGAATGGGGGGGGTCCCATTAATAAGAGGCCCAAAAAAGGTCTTTTATCAATAGAGGACCTGGAAATCTCTTACATATCTCAATTGGACTGCCTAGGGATGTTCCCGTATACAAAACATATTAAAAAACATCTGAAAATATTTCAATAAATATTATATTCGTGCGTGAACGTCATTTATAAATACAAGGTGTATAGAAGGCTCAATAAAAGTTATAGGCAAGGTTATTTGTAAGTGGAAGAACTAGGGAGGGTCGACTATCAATAGAAGGAATAGAAAAGGTCTGCTATAAATAGAATATCAAGATTTGGTTATCCATCAATATAATTCCAAGTGAAAATCTTCTATACTAATATGTCTTATAGAAGTTACGTGGAGTCATCTAGCCATGTTTCGCACAATGATACTAGATGCATTTTTAACAAATCTAATATTCTTCTGATTAAAAACAAAAGAAGTAGTTAAGTTCGGCAGGGCGGAAATTGGGATTTTTATAAGGGGGCTATGGGGGCAAATGGGATATATCGGTTTAAGCTTTATTGTAGTCCCCATATTTCGTCAACTTTTCGATATTCTGAAGATTTCAGTTACGTTTTTCAGCCGAATGTTATCTATGCAGATATTTTGGGTTCCAATCATGAATTGTCCATGTTTACGTGCAGCTCCGATATAAAGGTACCCTCCATTTTCGGTATTTCGACGATTTAAGACATTTGTAAATTTGGGTCTATACGCTGTTATAGGCCCTTATTAAAGGTCTCGGATTATTTTATATATTTAATTTTTCAATCAATTTGGCATTTCGGGTTTATGGTGGGTATGCCATTTTTCACAAAATATTTTCTAAACAAGACCATATAATGGTCCCGACCATTTTCCGTATGTTGAAGGTCCTAGACGAATTTTCCTTATTGAAATTTTCCTGTAGCAAAGTACCCGCTCCTTCGTATGCGGAAAGGGAATGAAAAAATAATATTTCAAATGGAAATCGTGAATACTATATACATTATTTTTTTCGATTTATTGACCCTACGGTTAATAGATTTCCACGCTTAATTCAACCACATGAAGGGGCAAAAAAATATTACATAGGAAAATACATGTACATTATTTCGGATAATTAAACCCGGTTAATTGATTTTCCCGCTTAATTGGTTCAAAATTCATGTCATCAAAAATAAATTTCCTTTTACTTTTCACCGGTTAATTGCAAAATAATAATTGAAAAATAATCTGGCTTTTTTTACATACATATTTGACGTAATTTGTGACTCTACTAATTGAAAACATATGTTTTTTTTTAAGGAAAAACTGCGAGAAAACGTAATTTGTATTTGACATTGGATATCTTTTAAATCATTAGTAGTTCCAAATATACGTGATTACTGTAATTGAACAAACTATTCAATTAAGCGGGTTCGGATAATTGGTTCCTCGGTTAATTGAACAAAAAATTGTGCAAATTTTGATGTACAAATAACAGAAAAATACTGTAATTTGTCGTACTATAGTTCTGAACTCTATTCCTACATTTAATATCAACTATATAACCATTAAGTAGGGGAGACTGGGGCACCTTCGGCATCGGGCCACCTTCGGCAATCGCGTTTTCGATATGAAGCTCTCACCGTACATCACTAGTTTCGATACATAGGTATCGAATATCGAAATAAATAACTGACACAAAGTTTGAAATTTATAGCTAATAAGCTTATTTAGATACATGGGTTTTTGTATTTTTATAGATGTTTCTGTAATATTTCAATTCCATTTCGTAAGTATTTCGTGTATAAAACTTTTTAAAATTTTAAGACAATATTATTAAAAAGTGGTTAACTACAATGTGTTTTATTATAAAAATATTTAAAAATATAAACTTTCTACAAATCTGATCGAAAAAAAAAATGAAAAAAACTATAAAAAGTACATTGGGGGTACATTCGGCATTTTAAAGTGGGGCACATTCGGCCATATACAGATTGTGCAATATTATTTCCTTAAAATGTTTTTGAGTTTGTCTTTAAAACTCATCCTTTAATATGGCTCGAAATTGCATATATAAGATCAAACGTGCTTGTATTGACGAAAATGCGATAGAAAACCCCTATTTCTGATGGTGTGTGCGACCTTGAGATGTAAACGTCCGTCGCTAGAAAATAAAGCCCAATAATTCAAACATTGTGTGGCGTATTAAAACCAAATAGAGCCTTTAGAGGATCAGAATTTCAACCAGACTGATAGCGATGACAATTACCCGGCTATGACTATGGCGCCGAATGTGCGCCATCAAATGCCGAAGCTACCCCGGGTTGGGGCACATTCGGCGAATTTGACTTTTTTTACAAAACTGTAAAATTTTTTAACTAATACTATTTTTTTATATCTTTTTGGTACTATTTTTTATAATTAAGTGTCAGAGGACAATAATCAGCCATAAATTTGTTATATATGTTGAATAAGTACTGAGATATAGAGCTCTAAAAAAAGTGCCGAAGGTGCCCCAGTCTCCCCTACTCTTCATAAACATAAGCACTATTTTCCGAAATCCATACTTTAGCAAAAACGTACAGGTTCCACAGGTTGTTCCATTTAGAACTTCTCGAACACATAAGTATACATTTTCAAGACTACCTCTATATTATCGTCACCACTAAATTTAGTACCAATTAGTACCAAAACCCCTTTGGCCCTTCTTTCTAACTCTCTGTCAGTGACCAACATACTAAATTTTAGGTTTCCAGCTCTCTCCGTTACCCAAATCCAAATTGTTCCAAATTTAGTAAATTTTCTATTCTATTTACTATTGGTACATAAAACTCCGAGTTTACAAAGTTGTCTCCATAGCTCAATACTACACTTCAACAGTAATCTAAATTCCAAATCTCAGGATTCCACCAAATCCAACTTGTTTCAAATTTAGCACCATTTAGTAATTTTCATACTTATAAGTAACAATTTCTAAAACTACATCAATCCTACACTCTAAAAGTAATTTTACTTCCACCAAAGTCAATTTTTTTCGTACTCATAAGTAAAAATTTCCAAATATACCTCAATCCTTATTTTAAATAGTCCAAATTTATGAATTCCAGCTCTATGTGTTCATTAAAAACCAAATTATATATATAGATATGGTACCATTCTATACTTTTCGTACCCATATACCAAACCAATCTTAATATTCCAAACCTGCTTTCTATCGTAAGTCTAAATTTAAGAATTTCAGCTCTATCTGTTCACTAAATTGTACCCTATTTGGTACCATTCTGTACTTTTCCTACATTCCCAGAGTAACCTAAATTGCAACTTTCAGGATTCGAGTTCTACCTGTTCACCAAAGTCCAAATTGTACCAAATGTTGTGCTTGTCGTACCCAAAGACGAATTGTCAAAAATACCTCAGTCTTGCGCTTCAATAATAACCCTTAATCAACATTTAAAAATTTCAACTCTATCCGTTCACCAACATCCAAATTGTACCAAATTTAGTACCATTTATTACTTTTCGTAGACATAAGTACTAGTTTCTAAAACTGCCTCAATTCCACACTGAAACAGTAATTTTATTTATAAATTTCAGGATAACAGCCCTATCCGTTCACATAGATCCAAATTCTACCATATTTAGTACTTTTCGTACTCATGAGTTCGAATTTCCAACAATGTCTCAATCCTTTGCTATAAGAGTAATTTTATTTTCAAATCCACCCATATCTATCCTTTCATTCAAATCCAAATTGTACCAAATCTATTGCCGTTTAGTACTTATCGTACATATAAATACGAGGTTCCAAAGATGTCTCTATAGCTCAATCTTCAACAGAAATCTTAATTACAAATTCATAGCTTTCAGTTCTATCATTTCAAGCAATATCCAAATTGTACTAAATTTAGTTTACCGATAAGTACAAATTTCATAATATACCTCAGTCCTACACTCCAACAGTAATTTTAATTCCCAATTTGAAGGCTCCAGTTCTAAAACTAAGTACGAATTTTTAAAGCTACATCAATCCTGTACTCTAATAGTTGTCCTAATTGCGATTATCAAGATTCCATTAACTGAATGCAAATAGTACCAAATTTAGTACCATTTTGCACTTTTTATACACATAAGTACGAATGTCTTAAACCATTTCCGTACATCAACACCACTTCCCAACCTGTATTCAATTTAAAATGACAAGATTCTGGCTATATATGTTCAATATATATACAATTAGAACTAAATTTAGTAAAGTTTAGTACTTATAGGTACTAGGTAGTTTAGTACTTATAGGTCTAATTTCCAAAAACCTTTTTGTACATCTTTCTAACATTCTATCAGTCACTAACATTCTAAATTTCAGAATTCTTAGCTCTTCCCGTTCGCCTAATACAAAGGGTACCATATTTGGTACATGTTAGTACTTTTCGTACCCTTCTAGTTCGAATTTCCATTTCGATTTCGAGCTCGGGCAAGTCAGATATAGGCCATGACCAATAATTTCGTTTCGCAATATATCGGTCCACGTTTTGTTAAGTCCCACATTTTCGGAATTTTGAAGGGTTCTTCAGTAATAAACTTCTTCACAGAAAAATAAATGTCTATCTTTTAACAAATAAATGTCCCGCCCTTTTTCGGTAGTACACTAGTGCCTCTTATCCTAAGTGCCTCTAAGATGTTTTGACATAGACCCATCATATAACTTTTTATTATATATATATATATATTTTTTTTGTTTTTTTGAATTTGTTAATACTATTTTCGCACACAATGGGTTAAGCTAATATTTCCCCTCCACCGGCATTCTTAAAACATTTCTTTCGAACACAAAGGCACACACACACAACACTAACACATACGCATTATCAACATTCATGCAATTAAAATCTTGGATTGAATGTGTTTTTGTTTACCTTTCTACGCCTGGGCTGGATGGATATATGAATGACTGCCGGGGCTGACTGGCTGACTAACTTGCGTCGTTGATATTGGCCAAGAAAGCAGCAAAAGAAAGAGAAAAGAAAACAACACAACAACAAAGCCAAGGAAAATATTAAACAAAAACATTTCTTGTATTTCGAAGATGGTTAAAATGCTGAACCCATTCACATTTCAAGTCATTTGTAAAGTGAATCGCGTGAAAGTTGTACAACGCGGCCGCTTCTATAACTCCGGATTGCCTGTCTACCAACGATTTCAACTAGAATACCAACCAAGTGATCTCAGAAAAAAAAATACTGAATGCAATACAAGAAATTATTTTTTCATAAAAAATAAGAAGTAGAGAAATAATAAAAACAACAATAAGAAGAAAATAATTTTGTTTAATATTCTTAAAGAGTGCTTGACCAGTTAAAGACCTACGCACTACAACACACTTAACCAAAAAATTTGGATATTTTACAAGAATACCAATAACCATCCAAAACCCCAATCGGGTCATGACCTAATTTTTTCTTCTTGACCACACCAGTCAGTCATTGACCACCTCTGAACACAAAGTGAAATTACCTTTCAGAGAGTGCGAGTGAGAGCGAGGGAGATAGAAGTGAAAAACGTGTTCAATACAAACATTTACATATTTAATCGATCGTTTTGAAGTACCACGAAAAGAAAGACAACTTTCGCTGTTTGTCACCCTAAGTCAGTGTCGTTTCAAAGTCGAAGGTGGAGAGAACTGTTAACTGGTGCATAGAAAAATACCAAAAAAAAAAAATAGATATTCGTTAATTTGAATATCTAAACATAATAACTTTTACTTTCATCGAGCTTCGAATCGTTAAAGAAATTTATAAAAAAAACAAAAATGTTGAAAATCGCTCTTCTCGTTTTGACATCATTAGTGGCCAGCATCACAGTACGGGCTCAACAACGTAAGTTCTTTTGTTTATTTTTATCGCTTTTCTATTTAGATTTTGTATTAACTACTGAAGAATACAAAAATGGGGATCTACAGTGGTCGGCATATTTATTTAAAGAAAATGAGTTTGGTTGTATATTATGTTGGGGAAATCGTCGAAAATATCGATAAAATAGGGGAAATTTGCCTAGGAGTTAAAAATTGACCATAAAACTGTTTTAAACCATTTACACATAGCTGGATTAAAAAAAAAGCTCGAAGTTCGGATTTAATTCTGTTAATTAACAGAATTAAATTGGATGGATCGAATTTCCGTCTGCAAAGCCTTGATCAAACGGAATGAGTCACCATCAATTTCTTAAATGGATGGTGACTGGAGATAAGAGAGAAATGGATCACATACGATAACCCAGTGCGAAAACGATAGTGGTCAAAGAGCGGTGAAGCACCTCAAACGATGCCCAAACCAGGACTAACGGCCAGGAAGGTTCTGCTATGCATTCGGTGGGATTATTTATTATGAGTTGCCTCCAAATGCTAAATTCTGATCTGGACCGTTTGAAGATAGCAATTGACCAGAAACGCCCAGAATTGGCCAACAGTAGAGATATAGTGTTCCACCAAGACTACGCTAGGCCACACACATCTACAGTGACTCGCCAGAAACTTCGGGAGCTTGGTTGGGAAGTTTTTATGCATCCGGACTTGGCACCAAGCGATTATCATCTTTTTCTTGCATTGCAAAATGTCTTTAATGGTAAAAAATTCGTATCTAAGTAGGATTGTGAATACCGACTACTAGAGTTTTTGAGAGAGGCATTATGAAGTTACCTTTAAAATTGCAACAAATCATATAACAAAACGAAGCATATTAGGTACAAATCGGACATTCCGAAGCATGTTAAATAAAGTCCTATAGTTATATATTACGACATTTAAAAATGGATCTAATTACATATTCCATACAAAATTGAAAATTTGAAAAAAATGACACTTTGTAGTAGAGATCCCATAAGAAGTGGACCAATAGGATCATTTTCAAACTTCATCTAGGCTGCAAAGGATTAACATTTATATTCCTTTCGTTTCATATGAATTTTACAAAATTTGCAATCTTAGGACTTGGTGTAGGTCTAATGGAAATAATATGATACGTCTATATTTTATTTAAAAAAAAAGTGAAAAAGCGTTAAGTTCGGCCGGGCCGAACTTTGGATACCCTCCACCGTAGATATACTGACAGGTACTAGAGATGAAAATATAGAGAACATACCAAAAAGTGGACATATACCGACATTTCTAAAAAGGGATTATATAAACAAAAATAAAAAATTCAGAAATTTTTAATGGGTAATTATACCCACAGATTTATCGCTATTGAGGGTGTATACACATTAACACGGTGAAAATGTGGCTAATCGAAATATTGGTTCTAGACCCCATGTTTCTTTGTCCGTCTTATTATTTCTTCCAATCTTAGTTCAAATTCGAAAATGGGGAATATCGGTCCACTTCTTCTGGAACCTCCATACAGGGGCTAGGTCTAAATGCGGGTTATAGTTCATTATCGAACCTTACGTTCTACTTGTTTATCTCGATATCCTCCGCAGGTGAAATGATTACATCAGAGACTTAAAATGCGGAACAAATCAGATAACCATTTTAATATAAAAAGGGGGTTATATGGGGACTACCCCAAAATGGGGGCGAATATTAATAATTTTTGGTAGGGAGATTTTGTACCATATACAACTACAAAATACCAATTAGCAGCAAATTCGGTTGAAAAACGCGCTCAAGAACCCCAAAATACCGAAAATTGGCGGTACCCTTATATGGTGGCTATCCGAAAAAATGGACCTATATTCATAATTTTTTGTGGAAAGATTTGGGACCTATTAAGAACTCAAAATATTAAATTACAGCTAATTCGGCGGAAAAATACGATCAAAATCCCCAAAATATTGAATATTGAAACTCTGTGGAGACATTTAGTACCCACTAAGAACCCAATGTAGCAAATTTCAGCGAATTCGGTTGAAAAACGCGCTCAAGAACCCCAAAATACCGAAAATTGAGGGGAACCGTTATATGGGGGGTACCAGAAAAAAAGACCTGTATTTATAATTTTTAGTGAGGAGATTTGCTACTCAATAAGAACTCAAAGTACCAGCGAATTCGGTTGAAAAACACGCTCAAGAACCCCAAAATATCGAAATTTGGGGGGTACCCTTATATGGGAGCTATGCCTAAACGTGGACCAGACAAAAGACGACTCTATGCAAAATTTTGAGGCTCTATCTCAATTCGTTTAGGCGCTAGAGTGATTACAAGAGACAGACGGACATGGCTAAATCGTCATAGAATTTTACGCTGATCAAGAATATATGTACTTTATAGGGTCGGAAATGATTATTTCGATGCGTTACAAACGGAAAAACAAAACTAATATACCCTCCATACTATGGTGGAGGGTATAAAAACTATTTTGTGAGGGAGGTATCAGAAGGAGTGGGCCGATATTCAATCTTCGAAAATGATTTAGGTCTCGAAAAAAATTACCATTACCATTCGAGAGTGTGCCAGGCAGCCGGACGGACCTTTATTAATCGACTCCAAATTTTTTGAAACGCATTAGGTTTAAGGAAACTTGCCGCAGCAACCACCTTTCCCATATCCAAGATTGTTAGATCCTCAGCATTATAGATAATGAGGAGATATACATATGCTGAGGGTATAATCACCATGGATATGGGAATGAGGGTTGGCACATTTTTCTAAAATCTCAAATCCAAAATAAAACCGATTATATGAGAGCTATACTTAAATCTGGACCAATATTGATTTTTTTTTGCTGTACAGATTTTTTACCCAATGAAGATCCGAATTATCAAATTAAATACATAAGAATGGACCAATCATGGTAGGGCAACATAAAATATAAAAAATACAGGACAACAGGGGATGCCGTTACATGGGGATATACAAATACAGCCCATATTCGAAATTGATCTGCTTTCGAACAGAAGTAAGCGAGATTGTAGCGTAGGAAATTATAATATCGAGGATTTACAAACGGAACTAGTAAAAACGCCGGGCAGAACTTTGTATACCCTATATCATGAGGTGGACATTCGAAATACCTTACAAAGATCGGGGCGATGCCATGGTAAATTGTTGACACTCAAAGAAAATATAGCCAATTCGGTTGGACAATATTCCCAATAAACTGAATAATGAGGGTACTGATAGGAAGTAAATTTTCTACCCAATGATAATCCGAAATACTAAATAACAGCCAATTTGGTAGAAACGCGTTCCCAAATTTCCCAAAATATCGAAATGTTAGAGGTACCGTTATATAGGTCTAGCCTAAAAAGGGGACCAATTCACTTACAAAGCGATCTCAAAATTTAAGACTGATCAAAAAAATTTTAAATTTTCATAAAGGACTACATTTTGACTAAGTTTTCATAAAAAGTTCCCGCTATAATTTTTTGAGAGTGAAAAGAGTGTTTGCAGAAAAATATTATTTATATGACTAATGTTTTCCGTATTGAGTTCGAGGAGTAATAGCTCTCCAAATTTTGCGAGTTATAATTTGACAATAAACAATAACCAAATTATTTTGCGTCATTATACCCTACAAAACTATGTTGTCAGGGTATTATAGCTTTGTGTAGCCCCAAGAGTTTGTAACGCCGCGAAATATTGATCCTAGACCCACATTGCATTGCATGTAGGAAGGGTTCTGGCCAATGAAGACCCCTATTGTTTTTGGTAAAAGTAGGAAAATTTTTGGGAGATGAAATGGACCAAATACTTTATTTTTGTCGGTTCCCCAGAGGCCGCAATTATGGCCCGAACATTGCGAAATTTTACATGGAGGAGAAGATCGGGCAAAAGAATAAACATGTCTGTTTTGAAAGGTCGGTCAATATTTAGCGGGAACCTGACTTTTGTATGAAAAATTACAAAATTTGTATTCTATGGCGTATATATTTTCTCTTAAAGGACTTGAACCAAGAATCGTAAATATAGTACCATTTTATAGACATTTTCACATCCTATACTCACTAACTGTCTCTTAAAGATAAATACCGGTTAATCTTTTCCTATGCTACGATTGTATCAGATGCTTTCCTCTTCCCTATAACGTCACGCTCTCGTCATCAATCCGAATGTGCTATCTCATAAATATTCACTAAAATACTTTGTAATTAATTACAACCTTCATCGATAATTATACTATTTTTCACTTCATAAAAAATTTCAATTTATAAGAAAAGTGTAAGACACGAATATATATTTTCATTTCAACAGAAAAACTAAGAAAAGGAAGAAGAAAATAAAAACGCAAATTAAAAAATTAACAAAGCAAATCGAAAAGTAATTTCTTCAGGTCATTCACTTCGGGTTGGCTGGCAAAAATGAACGTCGTTCATTATTTTTATGCATCGCCAAATGATACGCTTTTACGACTTTTTCAATACAATTTTGTAAACTGAAAAAAAAACAAATGTAATAAATGATAACAAAGGAATAACAAAACATAAAATGTTAAGATATTAAGATTTCTTAATTTACTTTTCAAATTGTTGTTTAAAAAGGATTTTTAAAATATCCCTATGCCTCAACAATATTTAAACAAAATTATGCCTAAAAAAGTATTTAAAAAATTCATGCTCAAAATAAATTTTTAAAGCATTCGCGCCTTGTCATGGATTTGTGTTTTTTTTAATCCAAGCCTTGTGCTGGACCTTTAAAATACTTACTAACATAGCTGGCTTCTTGCAGAACGGTTGTTCCATAAGCCGAGCTTAAAACAAGATTTCCAAGCGCGTTTGCCTTGTGAGCATCTCCTTCAATTTGAAAGACCATGCTCCGAGATGTTGTCTTACCATCTAATTTGTGGCCTTCCCCTTCTGCGGGAACCATCAGCTGGTTGGCTTTTATATGCCTTTTGATCCATATAACAGCATGGGAAGTATCAGCGTCTTGTAAAGTGTGAGTTTGGTCTGACGGGAGGTGCGAATTAGAATGCCCCAGCTCAAAAGGCATGTAAAAGCGAACCAGCTGATGGTTTCCGCAGAAGCGGAAGGTCACGAATTGGCTTGAAAGTTTAAAAACAAGGCCAATTCGTGGCCTTCCGCTTCTGCGGAAACCATCAGCTGGTTCGCTTTTACATGCCTTTTGAGCTGGGGCATTCTAATTCGCACAAAATGACCTTGCCACCGTAGTCGCTGCAGCTCAATACGACTGACTATGTCGATGTCCGCGTATAGATTGTAAAGCTCGTGGTTCATTCGACACCGATATTCACCGTCGACGCAGATCGGCCTGTATATCTTTCGGAAAAATTTCTCTCAAACACCCCAAGAGCTGCCTCATCTGCTTGCGCAAGGTCTGACGGGAGGTGGCCTTGTTTCTATACTGTTTATTTAGTAGCATCTGTTGGCCATCACAATCCTTCTCCGAATTTCAAAACTAATGTCATTCGTTTTATTTATGGCGATACCAAGGTATATAAAATCTTTAACTACCTCGAAGTTGTAGTTCTCAAGTTCCACAGTTGGTCCGAGTCTACTGCACGTCTTGCGCATTAATACCATCAGCTTGGTCTTCTAGTCATTTCCTGCCAGGCCCACGTTGGCCGACTCCTTCTCAATTTTTTCAAAGGTGGCTGTTACCGCTCGCAATGTTCGGCCCATTATGTCGATGTCATTGGCGTAGGCGAGTAACATGTGTTTTTTGGTGTACAGAGTGTCATTTCTGTTCACATTTGCGTCTCGTATGTACTTTTCCAGAAGGATGTTAAAAAGATCACACGACAAATTGTCTGAATCCTCGTTCGGTATTGAAAGGCTCCGCTAGGTCCTTTCCGACATTAACTGCTGACCTTGTGCCACTTGAAGTTATCCTGCATTGCCGTATTAATTTTGCAGGAATGCCGAACGCAGACATGGCTTTAAATACCTCTGAACGGATAGGGCTGTCGAATAGTCGACGAATAGGTGGAATGTATCGATGTGTTTTTCGTGGGTTTTTTCCACTCTACGCCAAGAGTGAAAATCTGGTCAATGGTGGATTTGCCAGGTCTGATGCAGCATTGGTATGGTCCAATAATGTCATTGACCATTGGCTTCAGTTGTTCACACAGTACACTGGATAAAACTTTATATGCGATGGGAAGTAGACTTATTTCTCTATAGTTGGTACATATCGTCTTGCCTCATTTTTATGCGCGGGACACAAGATGCTGAGATTCCAATCATTGGGCATACATTCTTCTAGCCAAATTGTACTAATCAGGTTGGTGCATGATCCTTGGCCAACATCTGACCACCAGTCTTGAATAGTTTGGCTTTTAACCCATCGGCACCTGCTGCTTTATTATTCTTTAGACGATTGATTGCTATTTTGAATTCATCTTGGCTAGGTGGTATACTCACGCTCACGTTTTTCTTGTTCTTTCTTTTTTTTCTGAAATTACGTTTCTCCTCTCTCATTCCTCTTGATAATTCTCCATCGCATTACGTGTTGCTACTGTTTGCAGGGTTGTCCTATACGCTGCGTTTTTCATGTCAGTAGCTAGAGTTGGGTAATCTAGTTCACTTAACGGATCGATCTTTCTCATTCCTTTTTTAAAAAGGAACTAATTCCTTAATGTAGTTCCTTTGATCCATATAGTTACTTTGCTCCAAATAGTTCCTTTGCTCTTTATAGTTCCTTTGCTCCATAAAGTTCCTTTGCTCCATATAGTTCCGACTCCTACATAGTTCCTTTGAATCTCTCTCTCTCTTTCATCGTTCTTTTTTTCGCTCACATAGTCCCGTGTTGATTTGTTAATAAATGCAAAAATTGAAAATTGCGCAAAAATGAACAAAAAAATGAAATGAAGCTAAAGAATTCAACTGCAGGACGAGTTGAATTCTTTAGAACGAGATCAAAAATGAGCGAGATCAAAGGAACTATATTAATTACAGAGCTGGAACTAGTTCCGATCGTTCCTTTCGCGGAATAGTTCCAATGAACTAGTTCGTTCCGGAACTACCCAACTCTATCAGTAGCATTACGACACTCCTGATGGTACCATGGGTTTCTTGATGGTGGTTTTTGGTACCCAAGTGTTGCTTTTCCTGCAGTTTGTGGGGAGTGGGTAATTCTTTGCCATTGTGCTTCTATACGATTTTGGGACAAGGTATGCTTCTGCCATCTGTAGTGTTTGCACCTTTTCGACGTCGAGTTTCCGTGTTACATTAGATCGCACCTTTGCTGCGAACCTTGGCTGCCACAAAGTCCGAATCGGTATTCGCTTCTCGTATCGATCGAACGTCTAAAACACTGGACGAATGCCTTCCGTCCATCACAATAAGGTCAATTCGATTTCTCGTTGCTTGATTTTTAAAATATTCAAAAATCCACACTTATATTTTTAAACAAAAAACAAACAGAAATATTTTTTAACAAATTCACACTTATTGGGAATTATTTTGAAAAAATCCACTTTTATTCTGAGAGTCGTTAAAATCATATTTGTTCTGGTGGTCTCAGAAAAAATGTTTTTTTTATTAATTTTTTACAGTAATTTTTATTGGATATTAACGCATGTCTAATAACAAATATTTGCTATATTACAGCCTACTACCTGCAGCAATGTCCGCGTGATGAGCAATACATTAATGAATGCTTACGTGACAGTGGCAACAAATTGGTCCATTATCTGCGGCAAGGTATTCCCGAGCTGGAGATGTATGAGGTGGCAAAAAAAAAACTACGCATTGGGTGGCAGCACTTATTTCATTGCTATTTTTTATTTTTTTCAGATTGAACCAGTTGATATCGATGAAATTGGCATTTCATTGGGTTCAGGTCCCGATGGTTATCGTGCCTTGTTCCGCAACATTCAAGCATTTGGTGTTAGTAATTTGACAATTACAAATGTGAGGTAAGTAAATGAACAAAAATTTTCCATATTCATGACCTCCTTGCAAAACATGCTCCAAATTACATTCATATTTATTTTCTAATCCATAACCAACACATAAATATGTAAATATACGTTGCACATGACACGTAACTCCATCCGCAATGTGTGAAAAGTAGTGGTCGAGTATGTGTGTGTTTTCTAGTAAGCGGCGTCATTCATGTCACTAGACCGCCAAAATTAATGGACTATAAACGAGACTAGTTAAACTTGTTCCTCCAAATCGTACAAACGTGTATCGATTCTTTTGTAACGACCTTGACGGCCATTTGGTCATTTTGTTGCATGCCAACTTTAGCTAGCCAGTCATCGAAACACCAACCCATCGAACAGTAGTTGTGGCATGCAATGACCACAAACTTTGTATTTTTATAGGTGTCACCGTCATATACACAAATATATTCGGCTTAGTTGTGCTTCAATTGCATTCTGTTACTGGCATTTAAAGTATCCAACGGTTTGGTGAAATGGAGTGACATACAATTTAAAAATATTTATAAACCAGTAAGGAAAGTTCAAAAGTCGGACAGGACCGACCACTGCTACAAGAGGCGCTAATATATGTTATGTCCTGTAGATAGATCAGAAATATCATCGAGCGAAGTTAAACGTGTGATTTACATAGATATTTGAACCTATTTGTGTACCATTTCTATAAAACCGAACAAAATTATGTATGTATGTAGATCGGGACCTAATTGAGCAACGGTGGCATATTTGGGATGCCACTTCGTGTATATGGAACAGACGCAGGCTCCTCAGTGAACGTAAAATCAGACCAAAATATATCTACATCTAAACCGATTTTCACGAAGCTTAACACGCATCCATCTAGACTCAATTCAGTACGCTATACCCAATTTCGTATAAATCGAACAAATATAGGGGCCTTGGTGCACCATTTAATAAAATCTGACGAAAATATATATGGGAGCTTTATCTAAATCTGAACCGATTTTCCCAAAACGTAACAAAACTAGTCTCAATTAAATGTGCTGTGCCAAATTTCGTGCAAATCGAAAGATATATAGGGCCTTTGGTGCACCATTTACATAAAATCGGACCAAAATATAGATGGGAGCTATATCTAAATCTGAACCGATTTTCACGAAACTTAGCACACATTATTCTAGACTCAATTAAGTACGCTCTGCCAATTTTCGTGCAAATCGAAAGATATATAGGGTCATTGGTGCACCATTTACTGAAAATCAGACAAAAATATATATGGGAGCTATATCTAAATCTGAACCGATTTTCACGAAACTTAGCACACATTATTCTAGACTCAATTAAGGGCGCTGTGCCAAATTTCGTGCAACTCGAAAGATATATAGGGACTTTGGTGCACCATTTACATAAAATCGGACGAAAATATATATGGGTGATATATCTAAATCTGATCCGATTTTCCCAAAACCTAACAAAAGTAGCCTCAATTAGGTGTGCTGTGCCAAATTTCGTTTAAATCGAAAGATATATGTGGACATTGGTGCACCATTTACATAAAATCTGACGAAAATATATATGGGTGCTATATCTAAATCTGAACCGATTTTCGTGAAACTTAGCATACATTATTTTAGACTCAATTAAGTGCGCTGTGCCGAATTTCGGGCAAATCGAAAGATATATAGGGTCTTTGGTGCACCATTTACTGAAAATCGGACGAAAATATATATGGGAGCTATATCTAAATCTGAACCGATTTTCACAAAACTTAGCATACATTATTCTAGACTCAATTAAGTGCGCTGGGCCATATTTCGTGCAAATGGGTGCACCATTTACATAAAATCGGACCAAAATATATATGGGTGCTATACGTAAATCTGAACCGATTTTCCCCAATTTCAATAGGATTCGTCCTTGAGCTGTGCCAAATTTCATCCAAATCGGATTATAAATGCGACCTGTACATTATTTTATTATCGAACGTTCCCATGCCTCACTTTCCCACCCCTGTCGACCGAGGGGGCGACCTCCCCTTTGTAGGGATCGCGTATTTTTTTTTTTTTTTCAATTCAATACTTTGAGCAGATTTTTGTTCAGCCCAATTGTAATACCCTTTTTCTCCATCACTTCAATTCAAAATCATGGCTTACATTTTGCAACATTACTACTGTCGCATTCTCAATGTGATATACCGGAAAGTTGACTTTGAGGCTAGCTGAGGCTCAAAAGAAAATTGCGCAATTTCATATGTCCATTTGTGCAAAACTCAATTCGTAATCATTTGAAATCGATTCATTCAAACATTTGAAAACATGTTTTCACCAAATAATATTCGTGACAATCATTTATCTTCCATCTCTTTTTCGCCACAGATCCGATTTGGAGTCATTGCAATTTCAGCTGACCTGTGAGATACCACGCATCAAGGTTAGAGCCCAATATCGTTCAAGCGGTGTTTTAATTTTGGTCAAAGCATCTGGTGCCGGTGAATATTGGGGCGAATATGGTAAGTGGTGGCGTCGGAATTGTAAAAAAAAAAACTAGTTTTGTGTTGCGTGTTCTCATCAGAACCACCACAACAACAACAATAATCGCAAATAAAATTAAGCTTCTTATATTACACATCATAATAATTATTATTGTTCTTTGCTACAATTACAGAGGGTGTCAAGTCAAAAATGTATTTCAAGGCTGCACCACATGAGGGTCCAGATGGCCGTACATATTTGACCACCGAACAGGTGAAAATGGATTTCAATGTCAAGGACATACAGATGGGTGTTGATAACATTGCCAATGGCAATTCGGTTATACGTAAGTAACAATCTCCATATTTCATATCTCGAAACCTCCTCCTTAACATAACTCCCCTTTTTCTCACCTTTTCCTACAGAGGCCGCCTTGAATCTGTTCATCAACTCCAATGCCCAGGAATTGCTGAAGGAAATGAAACCAGCATTGCGCACAAAACTCACTCTGGTCATGCGTAACTTCATGGATCGCCTGTTTGCCCGAATCCCCCTCGAGGAATGGATTAATTTGGATTAAATTGATTGATTTGATGTCTTTGGATATCAACGAATCATCAATCGCATAGCTTTAAGTTTAGATTCTTAGTATCTGTCTTTTATTCTCCTTAATAGTTAGTATGTGAAATAGTTTTCGCAGAAATTCACAACAACAACAATTCTCGTTAAGATTAAGTTTAAAATAAATGAAATCATATTTATTGTTTACATTAAATTCTAATAATTATTAAGATAAGTAAATAAAGAAAAAATATTAAAAATTAAATTTGTTATATCCTTTGGGAAGAGTGGTGATATTATGTGAGTATGATTTTTGATTACAGTAGCTGTATGAGAAATGTTACTTTTCCGAAAATGTGTGTGCTTGGTCGAAAAAGTCCAGGACATAACGAGAAATAATTTGGAAAATTTGCAGAGGTCGGTAAGAGTGTCTTAAATAAAAAAAAAAAAAACAGTAAGGAAAGTAGTAAAGTCGGACGGGGCCGACTATATGATACCCTTCACCACTATGGGTATATTAAACAGGACTATTAACATGAAATTGGATGAACTAAAATATGTGATATTTATCTAAATGTGAATCTACCTAGATATATCCATAAAGTATGTAAATCGACTTCAAACAAATATAAATAGATCATCCGTTGGGCTATTTCTGTACTACTAGAAAACGCAACTACGTAATTCTATGCTCAATTTTGTAAGTTGTGCAAAATTTGATGTCAATCTTACTAACATGAGGAGTTTGATGCCCAATTTACTTGAAATCTGGCGAAAATATATATATATATTTGGTGCAAATCGTAAGATATATAGGGACTTTGGTGCACCATTTACATGAAATCGGACGAAACTAAATATGGGAGCTATATCTAAATCTGGACCGATTTTCACGAAACTTGGCAGACATCATTCTAGACCTAAATGATTAGGCTGCACCAAATTTCGTGCAAATCGAAAGATATATAGAGCCGTTTACATTAAATCGGTTAAATATATATAAATCTAAACCGATTTTTCCCAATTTCAATAGGGTTCGTCCCTGGGCCGAATAAGTGACATATGCCAAATTTCATCCAATTCGGATCATAAATGCGACCTGTACTTTGTTTACAATTTAACATGGACAGACAGACGGACGGACGGACATGCATAAATCGACTCAGAAAGTGATTCTATGCATATTCTCAAAAGGAACCATGTGTCTATCTCGTTTCCTTTTGCCTGTTACAAACATATGCACAAAGACATAATACCCTGTACCACAGTGTGGTGAAGGGTATAAAAACAATGGAATGGAAAACTAGCCGCAATCGAATAAGTGGAAAATTGGCGGTTGTTAGCAACAAAAACAGTAATCAAATAAAGCTTCAACACTTTGGGTAAAATGAACAGATGTGTCCTAAAAGACGTCACATTTTTCCAAAATACATTGACATGAAATTGGACGAGCTTAAGTATGCAATATTTATCTATATGTGAACCGACCACAAACATAGTTAGAAAACCCTTCACAAATTCAAAGAAAATCTAACTTTCAGTGGTTCTATATTCTGAGCTTGGGCAATATATATATACTTAAAGATGGGTCTGGGAACAATATTTCGCAGCGTTACAAACTCTTGGGGCTGCACAAAGCTATAATACCCTAACAACATAGTTGTGTAGGGTATTATAAGTAAGGTCTTATCCGATTGCATTTTCCTAGTTCATACGATACCTATCTACGTACTGAATAACGTGTTAACATTTGGACCCGATTAGATTATTAATTTTTTGAGTTATCGTGAACGCCATTTGTAAAAACACTACTTTGAGAAAAACGGGTTTATAGGCACAAACAAAAAAACAAAGTCCTTCTAGGCTTAATTTGAAACCTTGTGCAAAATTTCGTCGAAAATATTTAAAACTGTCCAAAATATTTACTTCATTGGCAATAGGCCAATGTTTGGGGGGTTCGTGCACCATTTACATAAAATCGGACGTAATTATATATGAGAGCTATATGTAAATCTTAACCGATTTTTCCCAATTTCAATAGGGTTTGTCCTTGCGCCAAATAAATGAGCTGTGTCAAATTTCATTCAATTCAGAATTAAAACACAGCCAGGCGAATGGTGGTTGTGGCGTTTTTTTTCTTTTTTGGAAGAGTTCATTTGTTTAAAGAGAGAAAAGAGAGACGAAAAATGAGGCCAAATAGTCCCAAAGTACATCGAAGTAGGGAAATAGTTGTAATATTAATGAAATGTTTACATTTTTTGGAAAAAATAGTGACTTTATCATAATTATAAGAGCTTGTAGGACCAGTTTTGGTCAAAGAAAATCCCGACTGTGTTTGGTAATAAATGGTAAAAATGTTGGGGACCAAATGAATCAAAAACTTTATTTTCCTCGGCGTTTCCTATCTCTCTTGATCAACGACGTAGCCAGTGTCCGGACCCCAGCTTAAAATTGACACCCATTATAGTGATGTATGTACTTGGACGTGGGAATTACACTTAATTATTAAAAAGGGTCTAACTATTCTGATATTAATTAGTATTACCATTACCACACTAGAGGGAGCAAATCACGCGCTGATTACTATGAAATTTTACATGAAATTCCGATTATGGTCAATATTAAACTTGGTCATTCCGCTTTGTAAGGTATATATGTATTATATTCTTGATCAATATAAAATTTTATGTCGATTCTATGTCCGGTGATCATGAGTGAGTTTTTGGTAAAAAAAAAACATTTATCATATTTTTTCTCTTCCCACAACTGAAAAAAGAAAATCGTTTCCCACGATTAAGCAGAAAAAACGAAATATTGCGAGAATTTGGAAATATGACTGGCATATGAGAGAAGAATTACTTTGAATACGAATAAAAATAATCTATTTTGAAAAAAATATATAAATTATTTATTGATCAAATTTTGTTCTTTTGCCTGCGCCCGAACGTTTTTTGATTCACTGTGATGTTGATAGTCTTAATTTATCATAGACCTTCAATGCAACGGTCGGTATAGGATACTAGTTTACAAGGTACCATACTGTTTATTTTCGAACACTGACTACCAATGACTATTCCCTGAACTAAAATCTGATACGAATGCTCAATAACAGGTTTCCATTTCGGGGCGGTGGCTAGTGGTCTGTGAAAAAAATAATTTGGTGGGGTGGGCTACGTCGTTGCTGCGTCTAGAAATGTTCGTCGAAGGAATGAATTAGTGCATTCATTGCCCTTGAACTTGAACCTGAATTAAAAGTAAGAATCAATACTGCAGGACGGCCGGCCGGCCAGTCAATCTGCAACGCTTAAAGAATCCTGTTTTGTTCACCAAACGAACCGAAGGTTAAAAATAAAGTTTATGAACTGTGATTCTCTTTGGTTGTTGACTCTGCTATGTAGACATTTGTGTGTGTCTATGCAATATTTTCTCAATTTTCATATTTTATTCAAGAAAGAAAATCTGGTTTTGCAACTAGTTAAGTTGCACTGAATTCCCATTTATTTTTGAGTACCATAGTTTTGTTCTATTTCACCCATTGTCCTCTTCTTTCTACCTTTGGTGTGTTCGCTTCAAACAAATCCCGAAAGCAAGACAGCAGACAAACATTTCGATATCTCAGTCAGTCTGTGGCCCAGTCTGATCCGTATGTGTGTATATATAGAAGCGTTGTTTTTGCCTCATCACATTCACAGTCCGACTGCGGATAAGACTGTATTCTTTCTTGGTTAAATCGAATTCGTAAACAATTGCAATGGGTGGTAAGTATAGTGAACGATTTATAAACAATATTGAGATGTTGAGAAAATAGCCACGCTTCGTAAATCATTGAAAAAATCTTTACAAAGTATACGATTCGGTTATGAAAAATATTATTTAAAAGAAATAAAGAGTTAAAACTAGTGAGCGGAGCAGTATAGTCGGACGGGCCGACCATATAATACCCTACACAACTGTTGGACCTTCAACTGTGGCCTATAGATTGACTCAAAAAAAAAAAAAACAAAAAGTTACTTCATCCCAAAATTATTATCTGATTATCACCCTTGACCATAACTGGAATCTCATGGATCAACGCGATCAAAGCGATCAACGCTATATTTCCGCCCTCCAGTGTGGTTTTGGGTTACTAAATAATGCCCGAATACGTAAACACCTGTAAATATTTAAGTGTAACTCCCACATCTGAGTACATACAACCATATAATTGGTATCAATTTAAAGGTCAACCACTCCTCTTGAACATACTATCAACTTTTCGGGTCTAGGTCCTTCAGGGGCAAGTATTGACGCCATAGAACACAAATTTTGTCATTTTCACACAAAAGTCAGGGTCCATTTGACCCGCTAAATATTGACCGATCTTTATCAAAAGAGGCATGCTTATTCTTTGGCTCAATCCCCTTCTCCATGCAAAAATTCGCGGTGTGGAGCCTCCGGAGCGACCAGAAAATCATCCAAAAATAAAGTTTTTGGTCCATTTCATCCCCTAAATATTAACCGATCTTTTCCAAAAACAATAGGGGTCTTCATTGGCGTTACAAACTCTTGGGGCTGCACAAAGCTATAATACCCTGAAAACATAGTTGTGTAGGGTATAAAAACGTTTATAATTGACAAAGATACCCGCGCCATATTACTCATTAAACATATATTCATTCATTATATAATTCAATGCTTTGAATGGTCCATGAAAATATATTCTTATACAAATCTACGCTACGGATGGTCCATGAAAAACTATTTTTCAAAAAATCCACGCTTGAGGTGATCCGCGAAAAAAATATTTTTCAACAAAATGCAAGATTTGGATGATCCAAAAAAATATGGTTAAAAATGTACGCTTGGGATGACCCGTAAAACGTATTCTTGAAAAATCTACACTTCGGATGGTCAGTTTAAAAATATTCTTTAAAAAACTAAGGTTTGGGATAATTCGCGAACAAATATTCTGTTTTTGCATAATAGTCAGGCTGAATCCCAGTTTGTTGTTTTTATTAAAAATAATTATTTATTAGTGGGGATTGTATGGCATTGTCCGCCGATGGGACAATTCTTTTAAAAATTCAAAGATTGGTCCATGAAAAAATATTTTAGTGTGGTTGGCCCATGAAAAAATAGTCTTTTAATATTATACGGAAGGAATGATCCATGAAAATATATTCTTTAAGAAATACAGGCTTGAAATGGTCTGAAAAATATTGATTCAAAAATCCAAGCTTTGAATAATCCGTTATAAGCAATCCATTAAAAATCTACTATTGAAAATCAAACTTTCAGATGGTCCATGAAAAACAAATTTAAAAAAAAATCTGCGCTTGGGACGGTCTGCGGAAAAATATTCTACTCCTTGGATGGCCCAAGAAGGTTCGTGGCTGCGGAAGGTCCGTGAAAATCAATCCATTAAAAAATTCTCTCTTGGGATGGTCCGCGAAAAAAAATATTTTTTAAAAAAGTAGAATCCTACGGATGATTTGTGTAAAAAATAATCTATTACAAAATGAACGCTTCGAATTATCCGTAAAAGGCAACCTATACAAAATATGGCGGTTGTACGCAAAAAATATGTTCGTAAAAAATTCAGATTTTGAAGGGTCTGCAAAAAATATGATACTCTTTGGATGGTCCAAGGAAAAAATACTAGTTTAATAATATACGGTCGGGATGATCCATGAAGACAAATACCTTAACAAATTCACGCCTGAAATGGTCTGTAGAAAATATAGATTAAAAAAAATTGTTTTAAAAAAGCACTAAGTAAAAATATGTTTGGAATGGTCTGTGAAAAAAAAAAATAAATATGCGATTGGGATGGTCCGCGAAAAAATACTTTAAAATTCCCCCTTGGGATGGCCATTTACAAAATATTCTTTAAATAATAAATTCACATTATTGTTGTGTATTGAATAAAATATATTTTCATATAATTAAATTATTATTACGTTCTCATTTCAGTTAATACTCATTTCATAGCCACAATTTGTGTTATGGCAGTAACGGTGATAGTTGCCACACCAACAACCCCTCTCGTCAACGTTGATGACTCGCAATTAAGGGATCTATCCAAGAGTTTGGAAGACTTTGGAACTCTACTCTACTCGCAAATAGCAAAACGTAGTGAACAGAAAAACATTCTATTTTCACCATTCTCAATTGAGACCAATCTGGCAATGCTGCGTTTGGGTGCTACAGGACAAACAGCCGCAGAAATTGACAATGCTCTACATTTAAAATATAACGATGTCGAAAAGTTGGCCAACTCTTTCGAAAAGATACTTTCAATCTATCAGAATAGTGATTTTCTACAAATGGCCAATAAAATATATATAACGGATGACTTAGAACTCCGCGATGAATTCAATAAATTGCTCGCCGAACATTTCTACGCCTCCGCAGAAAATGTGAATTTTACCGAAAATATTAAAGCAGCTGAGACAATCAATTCGTGGGTTGCCACAAAAACCAATCAATTGATTAAAGATCTTATGAGTGGCGATGATTTGAGTGCAGAAACACGATTGGTATTGCTCAATGCAATATATTTCAAAGGTGAATGGGAATACGCATTCCCCGAAGAAGGCACACGCCCACAAAAATTCTATGTGGATGCCACAAATAGCGTTGAAGTGGAAATGATGCACACTTATGGAGAATACCGTTATGGCAAAATAGACCAATTGGATGCTACCGCTTTAGAAATGCCTTACAAAAATTCCGATCTTTATATGCTTGTAATTTTGCCGAATTCTCGTGATGGTTTAGAAGATCTGAGAATCAAATTGCAGTCATATTCCCTACAAGAATTAAGAGATAACATGGCTGTGGAAAAAGTTACCGTGAAAATGCCTAAATTTAAAACTGAATACACAATTGAATTGAAAGAGACTTTAAAAAGCGTAAATATGATTAACTATTTCAATTAATTTAATAATTCAAATAGATATTTTATGTTATATATATATATATATATATATTTTTTTTTTTATCTGCAGTTGGGTATAGAACGCATGTTCTCCAAGGATGCGGAATTGGAAGAAATGACCAACTCATCAGAAAGACTTGAAGTGACGAAAGTTTTGCATAAGGCATTTATTGAAGTTAACGAAAAGGGCACTAAGGCTGCTGCATCGACAGGTATGTATATCAAAAAGTCATGCTCGTCTAGGTCCCTGAAAAAAATATGTCTTTGTTGGACCTTGCATAAATAATTTCAATATTTTTTCAATGCCTGAGTCATTGGAAAATTATTTTGATTATATGTAGATTTAACTGAACATGCTTTTTTATAAAATATCAAATTCCTATATTTTTAGGTTCTGTTGTTGCTCCCGAAACTCTGCCTTTTCCGCCTGTATATATTTATCAATTTGTCGTGGATCATGGCTTCATCTATAAGATTGTGAACAGTGATGGCATTGAATTCTTTGAAGGATCACAAAGTGAATTTTAAACACACACTGAAAAAATAAAATTGTATTCATCCTGCTGGAGAATACTTCGAAAGACAATAAAAACATCTTTGATGATATATAATCGCATTTTTATTATTAGGAGAGAAATATACATATATATATGTATATATAGTAGCCCTTGTATAAACAATTTCGTTTGGAAAATTTGCTTAAAATACCGAATTTTGTGGTTACCGTTATGTGGTAGCTATACTATAACGTCAAATTTCGATATCTTTACAGAATTTTATTCTTGTGAATAATGGATTCTCCCGTTAATATTTCGAGTTGTTGCAACCGGAATGAAAAATTTGTTATAATTATTTAAAAAACCAGTAAGAAAAGCTCAAAAGTCGGACGGGGCCGATTATATGATACCCTTCACCACTTTGGGTACATACAAGAGATGTTAATATCCTGTAGATAGAACTGACATAGAATCTTTGTAGGACCATTAAGATGGAATCGGGCGAAATTAAATGTGCTATCCAGATAGTTATTTGAACCAATTAAAACCAGTAAGGAAAGTAGTAAAGTCGGACGGGGCAGACTATATGATACCCTTCACCACTTTAGGTATACTCAACAGATGAATCCTAACAGACGTCGCATTTTTATAGAACCAGTAAAATGAAATTGGATCCATAAACATGTCATTCTGCAACCGATACTAAATTCTTCATTTGGTCAGATATAGAAACTGTATCTAAATCTGAACCGATTTTTACGAAACTAAGTACACATCATTCTAGACCTAATTCATTACGCTGTGCTAAATTTCGTTCTAACCTAAAGATATTAAGGGACTTTGGTACAACATTTACCTTAAATCGGACGAATATATATATATATATATATATATATATATATATTCTAGGGGTCAAAATTTTTGTTGATATAATTCGAATCTACACTGATTAAAGAATGTCTCTACAAAATTTCAAGTAAAAATCTCAAGAACTCTTGAAGATATATCCGATTTATTGTGTCAGCATCAAGTGACGGCTGAAGGGCTTCTCAAACTTTAAACGCGTTTTTCTCTAAACATTTTTTTGCGAATGGCGGGCACGATAACTCAAAAACTAATAATCCAATCGGTTCCAAATTTTGCAACGTTTCTCTGGGAGTGTATAGCCCTCGTATGAACAAGGATAAAGCCAATCGGTGAAGATCATCCTTATTTTGTAAATTGGTTTTTGGTAAAAAAATCGGCGATTTTCCAAAAATATTTTTTCAATGGTCCACCATTTTGTTAATTTTAGAGCGAAGTCAATAATCCTAGTTCATACCAGAACCAGACATGCACTCTTTCTAACACCGTTGGAATTTTCGGATTCCGATGTTCCAGTGATGAGTTATCATGCCCGACATCAAAAATAAGGAATTTTCTTTAATTACAAAAAACAACAACAAAACAATAACAATTTTTTTTGTAAATTATTTTTCTTTTTTTTTAAATCTTCAAATATATATGTGCAAAGTTACAAACCTTAACAAGCAACGGTATAGATTTACAGGCCCATTGAAAATCTTGAAAAATTAAAATCAAGAATGGGGGAGGGGGTTCCCTTAAGTATACCGATCGTCATTTCTCGACTAGCTGAGTCGATCTAGACATGTGTGTCCGTCCGTCCGTCCGTCTGTTCATTATAATTTGCAAACACGATACAGTCCACAATTATGGACCAATTTTGCATGTAGGATGGGTTCTGCCCAATGAAGACACTATTTTATCAGGTATGCTGGTCGCTCCAAGGGGGGCAAACATCGCGAAGGGGATCCAGCCAAAGACAGCATGCCTGTTTTTGATAAAGATCGGTCAATATTTTGCGAGTCAAATGGAACCTGACTTTTGTGTGAAAAATTACAAAAATTGTATTCTATAACGTATATATTTACTCCCGAAGGATATAGACCCGAGAAGTTGATAGTATAACCAAGAGGAGTGGTTGGCCTTCAAATTGATGCCAATTATATTGTCGTATGTGCTCGGATGTGGGAGTTACACTTAAATATTTACAGGTGCTTACGTATTCAGTTATTATTTAGTAACCCATTACCACACTTTAGGGCGGAAATATAGCGCTGGTCGCTTTGAAGTGTTCCATGAGGTTCCGGTTATGATCAACGACAACGCCTATAATTTTGGTGCTGATCAGATTATAATTTTGGGATGAAGTGGATGGAAAACTTTGTTTTTTTTTAATTTACCTATAGGCCTCAATTATAAGCCGAACATCGTAACACAACCCACGGTGAAGGGAATTTGGACAAGTAATCAGAAGGACCATTTGAAATATTAGTAATATTTCTTGACCTCTTGTCGGTCAAAAGAGTGCAAATATAGCGGAATATTGCCCCAGCTCAGAATGTAGAACCAAAAAAAAAGTATATTTTCTTGGAGGTTGTGTAGGGTTTCATATGGTCGGCCCCGTCCGACTATACTGCTCCGCTCACTGGTTTAAGAATATATTTTCATGGATAATCCCAATCGTAAATTATTCAAAGAATATTTTTTCATGGGCCACGCAAAGCGCAGAATATTCTTCCATTAGACTGTTCAAAATGTTAGATTTTGTAAAAATTTGTTTTTTTTTTTTTTTTTTTTTTTGAGGATCATACCAAGATTGGATTTTTTTTAAATGATATGAAAGTAGATTTTTGTATTAATATTTTTTCAAGAACCATTTTTGTATTGTAAATGATTAACGCAGCGCGGGGCATTTTGACAGCGGACAGTCTTTGAATGTGATGAGACAAGAACAACGCTTCATTATATACACACAAACACGCATCAGACTAAACCACAGACAGACTACCTTCCTACTTCTAGGATTTGTTTGAAGTGAACAAACCAAAGGAAGAAAGAGGACGACAACGTATGAAATAGAATAGGACTGTGATACTCAACAATTGCCATTGCCACTTTACTAGTTTAGCAAGACGAGTTTTTTTCTTGTAAGCTATGAAAATTAATATATGTCTACACAAATGTCTACGGGACAGAGTCAACAATCAAGGGGATCTATATTTTTAGCTTTAATTTCGTTTTGAACAAAAACAGGATTCTGTAAACGTTGCAGGTTGGCCGACTGGCAGCATTCGTTTTAATTTTTATATAGGCTCAGGTTCAAGGTTAATGAAGGCATCATTTCTTCGACAAATATTTCTGGAGGCAACAACGACATAGGCAACGACCACTGCCCACCACCGACATGAAATGTATACGCTTGCTATTTACTTCAGGAAATAGTGACTGGTAGTCAGTGTTCGAAAATAAACAATATTATACCTGGTAAAATAGTGTCCCATACCGATCGTTTCTATGAAGTTCTATGATAAGTTAAGATCTTCAGTATCACAGTGGATCATACTAAATATGAACCCCAACCCAACCAGTACAATAAAATAGGCTTGGAATTCAATCGATCAAAGACTTGCGATCGCACAAAAATAAAAACAAAAAAATTTTAGAATATGCATAGAATCGCTTTCTGAGTCGATTTATGCATCCAGATGAAATTTGTCTAATTAATTTATATGGTCCAAGGTCGAACCCAAAGTTTATACGATTGAGATGACATTTTGAACTTACTTACTTACTTAGCTGGCTTATGACAGAAAGGTTGTTCCATAAGCCGAGCTTAAATAGATTTCCAAGCGTGTCGGTCTTGAAATATCATTTTCCGAAATGTTGTCTTTTACTTGATCTTTCCATCAGATTCGTGGCCTTCCTCTTGGCTCGCTCTTACATGCCTTTTGACCTGGGGCATCTTCGTCCATTCTCACAACATGGCCTAACCAACGTAGTCGCTGTAGCTCGATATAACTGACTTTGTCGATTGTCGAGAAAATATGGTACAGTTCATGGTTCATTCGACGGCGATATTCACCGTCTACGCAGATCGGCCCATAAATCTTCCTGAGAATTTATCTCTCAAACACTCCAAGAGCTACCTCATCTGCTTGCAAAAATACCCATGATTCAGTCCCTTTATACCAGCATCGTCGTTTGGAAGAGTGTGACTTTGGTCTGGCGGGAGGTGACCTTGTTTCTAAACTGCTTACTTAGACCATAGTAGCATCTGTTGGCCAACATTATCCTTTTCCGAATTTCAAAACTGCTGTTTTTAGTTTTCTTTATAGCGGTACCAAGGTATATAAAATCTTTAAGTAATTCGAAGCTGTACTTCTCAAGTTCCACAGTTGGTCCGAGTCTATTGGACGTCTTGCGCGTTAATACTATCAGCTTGGTCTTCTCGACATTTACTGCCAGACCCACTTTGTCACATTCCTTCTCAATTTGTTCAAAAGTGACTGTTACCGCTCGCAATGTTCGACTCATTATATCGATGTCATCGGCGTAGTCCAATGGCATGTGTTGTTTGGTGTACAGAGTGCCATTTCTGTTCACCTATGCCTCTCGTATGACCTTTTCAAGCAAGATGTTACAAAGATCACACGGCAAACTGCCACTTTGTCGGAATCCACGTTCGGTATTAAATGGGCTCCGATAGTTCATTTCCGATTAACTGCTGGCCTTGTGCCAGCTAAAATTATCATGCATAGTCTGACCTTTTCCAGCAAGATGTTACAGAGATCACACGACAAATTACCACTTTGTCGGAATCCGTGTTCAGTATTAAACTGACCGATTAACTACTGACCTTGTGCCAGTTAAAGTTATCATGCATAGCCGAATTAATTTTGCAGGAATGCCAAACGCAGACATGGCTTTAAGCACTTCTGAACGGATAGGGCTGTCGAATGCGGCTTTATAGTCGAAGAATAGGTGGAATGTGTCGATGTGTTTTTCGTGGGTTTTTTTTCCAGGATTTGGCGCAGAGTGAAAATCTGGTCAATGGTGAATTTGCAAGATCTGAAGCCGCATTGGTATAGTCCAATAATGTCATTGACCATTGGGTTCAGTCGTTCACACAGCACGCATGATAACCTTGTCCTCTATGGTCCAATGGTAATCCAACGCCATCTGCTGATTTATTCTTCTTCAGCGTATTAATTGCTACTCTGACATCATCTTGGCACCAAAGACCTATATATTGGGATTTCCACGAAATTATCCATAGAGTATTAAATTGAGTTTAAACTTATATGTGCCAAGTTCCGATGAAATTGGTTCATATATATTTTTTTCCGATTTTCAATAAATAGTGCACCAAAGAGGCTATGTTAGTTCGATTTTCACGAAATTTTGCATAGCGTATTCAATTGAGTCTAGAATGTTTTGTACTAAGTTTTGTAGAAATCGGAGCAGATTTAGACATAGCTCCCATATATATTTTGATCCGATTTTATGTGAAAGGTGCACTAATCTCCCAAGGTTTTTCCGATTAAGACGAAATTTGGTATACCGTATGATATATGCAGTCAATAATCATGTGTGCCAAATTTCGTAAAAATCGGTTCAGATTTGGATATAGCTCCCATATATATTTTTCTCCAATTTTAAGTAAATATTGCACCAAAAAGCCTATGGTTGTTCGATTTTTACGATATATTGCATATCGTATTCAATTGAGTATAGAATGTTTTGTACTAAATTTCATTGAAATCGGTGTACCAAACTCCTCGTGTTTTTCCGACTTTACCTTATTTGTATCAAATGTAATACCATTTAGTACTTTTGCGTACACATAAGTACAAATTTCCAAAACTACCTACATATCGCATTCCTCCACTTCGACGGTAATATTAATTTAAAATTTCAGGATTCCAGCTCCATTCTGTACTCCAAATTAAAATTGTTCCAAATTTAGTATTGTTTAGTACTTTTTGTATACATCAGTACACTCTTCTAGAACCAATTCATTATATCGATCCTATTTCTCAACCTAGATGCGCATTCCAAATTTACGAAATTTTACCAAATTTAGTACATTTTAGTACTTTTCAGATACTTACAGACAAAATTTCGAGAATAAAACACACTACATCAGTGACGCTCATTCCAATTTTAAGAGTTTCGCTTTACCGGTTCGCCAAATACAAATGGTACATTTTAGTACTTTTCGTGCCGTTCTAGTAGAACTTCCTTATCTGACATCTTTGGACTATAAATGGCCCTCACCTCAAATTTCAAGATTCCATCTTCAGCCGTTTCATTTGACTTTACTATTTTATTAGTATAGTTAGTATGAGGATTCGATCGTACGGATCGAAACCGTATGCCGCAAATTTCCCAATAAAAACAAAGTTGATTGTATTTCGGAATTTCAACGCCACTATTTATTATTGGTGGGTAATATTTTTATTTATTTTGTTGTTGTTCTTTATTTATACCTAAAATCACTTTGCGATCCTTCAAAGAATTCAATGCCATTTCTATTCATTATTTTATAGAAGAAGCCATGATCAGCCACAAATTTGACCACAAGTGATGGCAGAACACTTGTAGATAGAGCAGACACACCTAGACCTAAAATTTTTGAGACCATACAAATTTTAATATTTCAAATTATTATTAATGAGCAATAAATAAATATATATGTATGCAGTGCTATCGATTCATCTGATCTGCCAGAATTCAATTTAGTTAATGTGCCATTTTTGATTGAAGATATATATACATACATATTTTTGTACTAGCGTGTATTTTTAGAAAAAACTTTTTTTATAAGGACCATATAAAGGAGAATATTTTTTAAAAGCAATCAAATGCGTGATTTTTTTAAAGAACATTTTTTCAGGACACATACAAGCGTGGATTTTAATACATACCTGAAGCTGCAGCACCCTCAGTGCCCCTTTCGTTGACTTCGATAAATGCCTTGTGCACAACGCTCGACACTTTAATTTTTTCTGATGAATTTAAAACATTTCCCAAATCTGCAAAATTAGTGAACAAACTCTCGATACCCAACTGCAAATTAAAAAAAAATAATAATTATATACAACATCGAAAATTGATTCATTTATGCAATAGCTCATCGCATTTACCCTTTGTAAAATCGGTATCAAATTAATTTTGTATTCAGCTTTAAATTTTGGCATTTTCACTTCAACCATTATCTCCGACATATTACTTCTTATTTTTTGTAGACCATATGATGCCAACATCGTTCCTAGGTCATCTAAACCATCACGAGAATCCGGCAAAATTACAAGCATATAAAGATCGGAATCTTTGTAAGGCATTTCCAAAGCGGTAGCTTTCAATTCGTCAATTTTGCCATAACGGAATCTTCCCATCGTATGCATCATGTCCACATTAACGCTGCGCACTGCATCAATATAGAATTTTTGTTGGCGTGTGTCTTGCTCCCGAAATCCCTGGGCCCATTCGCCTTTGAAATAAATTGCACTGAGCAGTACCAATTCAGTTTGCTCATTCAAATCATCGGCTCTGACAAGGTCCTTAATCAAGTGATTGGTTTTTGCGGCAGCCCACGAGTTGATTGTCTCAGCCGCCTTAATATTTTCTGTAAAATTCACATTTTCTGCCGTCGTTAAGAAATGTTTCGTAAGCAACTCATTGAATTGATCGCGGATTTCTAAATTTTCCTTTGCATATATTTTATTGGCCATTTGTAGGTAATCACTATTTTCATATCTCGAAAGGGTCCTTTCGAAATAGTTGGCAAACATTTCGGCATTGTCAAGTTTTAAACGTAAAGCACGGTCAATTTCCCCAGCTGTCCGTTTTCAGCACCCATACGAATCATGGCCAGACTGGTCTCAACTGAGAATGGTGAAAATATAATATTTTTTTCTTGACTATTTCTTATCATTTGCCAGTAGAGTAGAGTTCCAAAGTCTTTCAAACTCTGGGTTATGGCGATTAATTGCGAGTCATCATCATTGGTGGAGGGGGTAGTCGGTGTGGCAATTATCACCGTTATTGTCATAACACAAATAGTGGCTATGACATGAATTTTAACTGAAATGAGAACGTAATAAAAATATATTGTTTTTTTTTAGATTTTTGATAGAGTGGTTTATAAAAAAATAATTTTTCATGTACCATGCGAAGTTTGAATTTTTTAAAGGATATTTTTTACGGGTAATATCAAGGTTGGATTAAAAAAATCACGGGCCATTTAAATCATATTTTTTCTGATCATGTTTTCACGAATCATCCCAAACGAAATTTTTTTTTTGAACCATTCGATTTTCCTAGGAATGTGTTATCAATAATCATCCAAAGCTTTGATTTATATATATATTTTGACAAACCATCCGATGCATTATTGTTCGTAAGGAACATTTTAGCAACAAGTAACGTAGCGTGGAAATTCTTTTCAATGATTTAACATTTTATTCTATTTTTTTAAATAATATTTTTTCACAAAACTGCACTTTTAAACTGTACTTTTTCAAGAATATTTTTTCACTGATTGCTTTGCTTTTTTCTCAACATCTCAACATAATGTCTAAATATTTTACTATACTTACCACCCATTGTAATTTTTTACGAATTCAATTTAATCAAGAAGGAATACAGACTTATCCGCTGCCGAACTATGAATGTGATGAGGCCAAGAACAACACTTCTTTATATACACACACACGGATCAGACTGAGCCACAAACTATGTTATCGAAATATTTGTCTGTTGCCATCCTTTTTCCAGGATTTTTTTGAAGCGAACAAGCTGAAGAAAGAAAGAGGACGACAGTGGATGAAATAGAACAGAACTGTGGTACTCAAGAAACGAATAGAATTGCATTGTCACTTTACTAGTTTTGCAAGACGAGTTTTGCAATTCGTGAATGCTATGAAATGATTTAAAAAATTTCTAATTCTAATTCTTAAGCTTTATTTTTAGCTTTAGTGTCGTGATGGACCAAAACAGGATTCTTTAAACGTTGCAGATTGGCCATTCGGCCGGATGGCAGCACCCGTTTTTATTTGTATTCACTTACAGGTTTAAGGGCAATGAATGCAGACAGACATTGCTAGACGCAACAGCGACATAGTCTCCCACCCCAACATGCATTTGTTTCAATATAAATTTAGGTCTGCAAATGAAAACATTATTTTTATAAGCCACTATATCTTAATATCACCATTATACCATTATATCTTAAATATCAATACCAAACATTCTAGCAGTAGTAGCCTGGGTAATATTTCGCGAAATTTACATGCTTTTGACCGATTATAGATCAATAGCTCCTCTTTCTTGTGTCAGACGGTTACAAATATTAAAAATCTGGAAGGAAAGTAGTAAAGTCGGACGTGCCGGCTATATGATACTCCTCAACACTTTGGGTATATTCAACAGATGAATCCTAACATGAAAATGGATCCATACACATGCCATTCTGCAACCTATATTATATTTATACCCTTCACCACACTGTGGTACATGGTATTATGTCTTTGTGCATATGTTTGTAACAGGTAAAAGGAAACGAGATAGACCCATAGTTCCTTTTGAGAGTATGCATAGAATAACTTTCTAAGTCGATTTATGCATGTCCGTCCGTGTTAAATTGTAAACAAAGTACAGGTCGCATTTATAATCCGATTTGGATGAAATTTGGCACAGCTCATTTGTTTGGCCGAAGGACGAACACTATTGAAGTTGAAAAAAATCGGTTCAGATTTAGATATAGCTCCCATATATTTTTTCGTCCGATTTAAGGTAACTGGTACACCAAAGTCCCTATATGTCTTTCGATTTGCACGAAATCTGGCATAGCGTACTGAATTGAGCCTACAATGATGTTTCGTGAAAATCGGTCCAGATTTAGATATAGCTCCCTTATATATTTTCGTCCGATTTAATGTAAATGGTGCACCAAATTCCACATATATCTTTCGATTTGCACGAAATTTGGCATAGCGTACTGAATTTAGTCCAGAATGATGTGTGCCAAGTTTCGTAAAAATCGGTTGAGATTTAGATATAGCTCCCTTATATATTATCGATTGATTTTAAGTAATTGACGCACCAAGGAATCAATATATGGCGGATAGGAACAAAACGTACTGAAATTAGTATAACCTTACCTGTGACTAGTTTCGTTGAAATCGGTTCATATTTGGATATAGCTTCCAAATTCCTTATGTTAGTCAGATTGACATCAAATTTTGCACAACGTACAAAATTGAGCATAGAATTGCGTTGTTGCGTTTCCTGGAAGTACAGACATAGCTCAACGGATAACCTATTGATATTTCTTTGAAGTCGATTTACATCATTTTGTTCCATTGTAACAAATGAGTGACATGTTTATGGATAGATTTAAGTCGATTCACATTTATATAAATAACACATATTTTATTTCTTCCAATTTCATGTTAATAGTCCTGTTTAATATACCCAAAGTGGTGAAGTCCGCCCCGTCCGACTTTACTACTTTCCTTACTGGTTTTTATTTGTTCAGATGTATAGTTGCTTCTTACTATATGACAAAATTATGTAAATCAATTTAAAGCAAATATAAATCCGCGTGTCTGATGGGATAAACATTCTAGACCTAATTCATTAAGATATTCCAAATTTCGTGCAAATATAAAGATATATATTGTCTTTGGTGCACCATTTACATTGAATCGGAGGAAAATATATATGGGAGCTTATCTAAATCCTAACCGATTTTCAGGAAACATAACACACATCATTCTAGACCTAATTCATTACGCTGTACCAAATTTCGATTTGCACGAAATTTGGCACAGGACGAAAATATATATGTGAGGTATATATAAATCTGTACCGATTTTCCCAATTTCAATAGGGTTCGTCCTTGGGCCAAATAAGTGACCTATGCCAAATTTCCCCGTCGGACGGGGCCGACCATACGATAACCTACACAACTACCACGGAACTCTTACTCGCTGCAGATGTTTATTTCGAGCCTGGGCAATATTTCGTGATATTTGCACCCTCTTTGCCGATTAGAGATCAACAGCACCTCTTGCTTACACTGACATATTTTCCGAATATTACCAATATTCATTACAGCCCTGCTAATTAATTATCGATATTTCGTGGATTGTGTTTTGATGTTAAGCTTGTGGCCTATAGATCGAAAAAACACAACAAATTAAGTTTTCGGTCCACTTCATCCAAAATTATGTATGTGATCATCACCGAAAATTATGGGCGTTGTCCTTGGCCATAAGTGAAACCACTTTGAAAATTTTATAGCGATCAGCGCTTTATTTCTGCCCTCTAATGTTAAATAATATCTGAATACGTAAGCACCTTTAAATATTTAAGTTTAGCTCCCACATCCGAGTACATACGACAATATATTTGGTATCAATTTAAAGGCCAACCACCCCTCTTGGATATACTGTCAAATTCTTGGGTCTAAGTCCTTCAGGAGTAAATATATACGCCATAGAATACAAATTTTGTCATTTTTCACACAAAAGTCAGGATCCATTTGACCCGCTAAATAATGACCGATCTTTATCAAAACTGCTTATTCTTTGGCCGGATCCCATTTTCCATGCGATGTTGGGCCATAATTGTGGTCTCTGGAGCGATCAGAAAATCAGACTAAAATAATGTTTTCGGTCCATTTCATCCCCTAAATATTAACCGATCTTTATCAAAAACAATAGGGGTCTTCATTGGCCATGTCTAGATCGACTAGTCGAGATAATACGATCGGTATACTTAAAGGTGGGTCTAGGACCAATATTTCGCGGCGTTACAAACTCTTGGGGCTGCACAAAGCCATAATACCCTGACAACATAGTTGTGTAGGGTATAAAAACCCACGACTGTTGTTAGGCCCTTAAAAATATTTTTAAAAATCCACCCTATTGTTAGGACCCCATGGTTGTTAGGCCTTTAAAAATATTTTAAAAATCCAGCCTAGTGTTAGGCCAAAGCATTCGTTCGATTGCCTGTTTTCGTGGAATGATATACATTTATATTCAACATTTGATTTATCTCTTATCAACTTAATATTATTTAAGTAAAAATTTATGAAAATTGATTATAAATTCTTCATTAGAATCGAATATTACTCAATGCCTTCAGCAATGAATATTACAATTAAGCGAAACAAATCTTTGATCTATTCGTAAGAAAATCGATAATTAGTTCGTGAAAATTATTTAAAAAAATCCCTTCCGTTTTGCTATTGAATATGCATACGAGTATATATTTGAATTAAAAATTCATAAATTTTAAATTTCAATTTAATGTCTAAACTAATTTCGAAAGTCATCGTTTGACGTTGTCTCTCCACTCTCTTCGGTAATGTCGTTGTTTCGTCAAAAAAATTATGACGTGTTTTTTGCATTTCATTTCTGTTGTTGCATTTTATAACAATATAGAAAAATAGCAACAACAACGACAACAATGCGACATGTATAAAATTATGAATTTTGTTACATGAATATCAGGCAAACGACTACAAAATCTAAGAATAATTTTTTTTTTTTTTTTGTCGGTTGATTTAATGATGATGTCGCAGCAAATAATCTTAGGGTTTTTTGTTTTTCGGCATATAACAACATTTATTAACTGCACGTCATTTTGTTCGGCAATTTGCGTAGCTTCTCTTTTCAGGAGAAAAATCAGATATTTGAATTTTCATTCATCGAAATCAGTTTGAGAACTTGGACTAAAAATGTTCAAAGTTCATTGCAAAAAATATGTAATATTTTGAAAAATTAGGAAGTAGTTTTATCTTCCAAATCGAACCAAAGGTGTTGAAGTATGCCCCTAGAAACATCAAACCGCTTCAACTTGTGGATATTAAGGATATATAAATTCCAAATTCTCCTTAAGATCTCTATTAATGCCTAGCTTTTATAAAGTACAGTTTTTATATCTTATTTATGATATAGTTTATTTTTATCAGTAGTGTTGGCGGGTTATTTGGGATACCATTTGTATATTGTTTTTGCAAAATAGTCAGGCTTAATCCCAGTTTGTTGTTTTTATAAAAAAAAAACAACTATTTATTAGTGGGGAATGTATGGCATTGTCCGCCGAGGGGTAAGGCAGGGAAGACACAAGAGACATTTGGGTTTGAAAGGTTTTTTGTAAAGAAGCTATTAATAGCTTCTGGGGAGAATATCCCAACCAAAAACTTAGGGAACTGATGAGGATCAGTGGCGAGATCCGAAACTATAGTCTTCCCTGCCTTACCCCTCGGCGGACAATGCCATACATTCCCCACTAATAAATAGTTGTTTTTTTATAAAAACAACAAACTGGGATTAAGCCTGACTGTTTATTTTTATCTTGATGACATGCGTATTTTTTACGATTTATTAAATCTTTGGTGAGTAAAGTGCGCCAACAACTTTTTTGTTCCATATGATAAATGTTGTTGCAAACAAATCAAAATATTCTGATGAAAACTGCTTGAAGTCAAGTGGTTTGACCTTTTTGGTACTATTTCACCTGTAAAATGTTTTACATAGCTTAGGTACACATATATGTGTGGTGTGATTTCGTGGGGAAATGTTGCGAAAGTGTGCTTCCCCTACGATATCGTAAAACAAGGCGAAATATTAATATTTCAGAATTTATACATTTGGATTTGTAAAAATCAATATCTGATTTTGGGAACAAAGCAAACCAGGGGGTTACTCTGTATTGCGATGCGTAAGAAAAATTGTATCGCATAACGTAATGGGTACTCTCTAATTCGTTTTCGTATCTCCTTTCGCATCTACTTTACGCAAATGTGACATCACCGCTATCTGTAATACGAAAACGCATATCAAACTCGTTCGTTAAACGCAAATATCATGCGTTAACAAAATAGCTAAAGCAAATGAAGCGAAGCATGTAAGTCAGCACAGTTAAAGGTTTTATTTATATCTAAATTTTTAATTATTTTAGTGAAAGTCAAAAAAGTTACAGTTGCAGACTCAGCAACGTCAGTTCCAAACTTTAGTAGATTTTATGGTGCAACACAGCGATTTGGCAAATGGACAGTTACCAAGTTCAAATGCGAAACAACGCGCCAACAATTTGTTGACAAAACTGGCTGATGACCTTAATTCAAATGGACCTCCTGTAAAAGAGGTCACTGGTTGGAAAAAAGTAATGGTTTATATTTTTTATATAAAATGATTACAGATTGGGGTTTCACAGTTGTTATTCTAAAAAAAATCGAATCTGTCCAAACACAATTTCTCTTATTTGCACTTAGAGGTTTGCCTTGGAGTACAGTTGAAGGACTCCCTCCTTATGACAATCGTTTAAAACTTATTAATCTTCCAACACAAGAACGAAGACGTTAATGCTGATATCTATATTTTTAATAAAACTTTTACGCGGTCAAATTGACTCGAAATCAAGTTTAATGTACCTTCACGTCTTACTCGTAATTTTATACCGAATTATCTTCCTTTAGTGAGATCTAATTATGAGTTATGTAATCCCTTTAGATCACTATGTGAAAAATATAACAACCTGTATAATCGCATCTCTTTATCTGACCCAATACATGTAATTAAAAAATTCTATTCTACATTTAGAACTGTAGAGTGCAAGGAGTTGCCAGATGTTTATGTTTTGTGTTTGTCCTTATTGTTGTGTTTAATTAACTTTAAATTGTATAACCGGCTGATGTTTACTGTAGCCGGGGTTTTCCAACATTACTAACCCTCCATAATCCTGATTATGGGGTGTACGTTCTCCCTACGTTATGGGGAGGAGGTCCCCTCGGTCGGTAAAACAAAACCACCTTGTCCAAGCAATTTCAAAGAAGCGGCCACTTTCATTGGAGTTGTAATTGCTGTGGGTCTATTTGAACGACGAGATCATTTTTAATAGCATCTTTATTGAGACGAAAATGTTGTGTAAATTTATAAAAATTAAATATTTGAAAACGTTTATCACGTAATTCGTACTTGTATTTTCACATACTCGTACCACATAAAAATATTTTTTATTTACAATTTTTTGACGTTTCCTTTTGTCATTCTTCGTTATTGCTTACTTTATGGTGCCAGTGTTGCCCTATTTTCGATTTATTTTGCGAATATGTTTGCGTGAGCGATACATAGTACCAAATTGTACTCTTAACGCAATTAGCTTTCGCATCGCACTTGCTTTCGCAACGCAATACAGAGTAACCCCCCTGTAGTTTGAATACACACCAAATATTTACAAGGTTAGTCCGATTCAGACCAAATTTTGCACAGCGTACTGAAATTACTACACGTTGACGTTCGTGAAGTTTTTTGAAAATTGGTTCAGAATTAGATATAGCTCACATATATAGTTTCGTCCGATTTTATGTAAATGGTGCACCGAACAGGCTATATTTCTTCTATATTCACAAAATTTAGCAACGGGTATTGAATTTAGTCTAGAATCATTTTTGTTAAGTTTGAAATTGGTTCGGTTTAAATATAGCTCACATATATACTTTAGTCTCATTTTATGTAAATTGTGCAATCGGTTATTGAAATGTTGAAATCGGTTCAGATGTAGATAGAGCTCTCAAATATCAAATATTTTTTTGTCCAATTTTATGCAAATGGTGCAAATGAAAGAGTCTATCTCTGTTCGCTTTAAATTAAACCTCAAAACAAACAATTTTTAAGAAATATACGGTTAGATAGCTTTTAAACTATTTAAAACTGTTGCTCAAAAATTCATGCTCTGATACAAAAACCTTTAAAAACATTATTAAAAAACAGGCTTTGATACTTACTTAGCTGGCTTATGACAGAACGGCTGTACCATAAGCCGAGCTTAAAAAAGGTTTCCAAGCGCGTCAGTCTTGTGCGCATCTCATCCAATTTGAAAGACCATTTTCCGAGATGTTTTCTTCTACATGATCTTTCCATCGGATTCGTGGCCTCCTCCTTATGCATGACCTATCACTTGGGTCGCTTTTATATGCCTTTTGAGCTGGGACATTTTCATCCATTCTCATAAGATGGCCAACGTAGTCGCTGCAGTTCGATCCGTCTAACTATGTCGATGTCCGAGAATAGATGGTATAGCTCATGGTTCATTCGACGGTGATATTCACCGTCGACGAAGATCGGCCCATAGATCTTCCGGAGAATTTTTCTCTCAAACATTCTAAGAGCTGCCTCATCTGCTTACGCAAGTACCCATGCTTCAGATCTATACAACAGCACAGATAATATCAGCGTCTCTTTACAAGACGCTGACGAGAGGTGTTCGACCCATTATGTCGGCATATGCGACGACATCGACTCCGTAAAACAGAGTGTCATTTCTGTTATGTTGAACAGGTCACGACAAAATGTCGCCTTGTCTGAATCCTCGTTCGGTATTAAAGGGCTCCGAGAGATATTTTACTACTATAACTGCTGGCATTGTACCAGTTAATGTTATCCTGCATAGCCGTATTAATTTTGCAGGAATGCCAAATGCAGATTTGGCTTTAAACACCTCTGAACGGATAGGGCTGTCAAATGTGACTTTATAGTCGACGAATAGGTTGAATGTGTCGGTGTGTTTTTCGAGGGTTTTTTCCAGGATTTTCACTCTGCGCCAGAGTGAAAATTTGGTCGATGGTGTCTTTACCAGGCCTGAAATCGCATTGGTATGGTCCAATAATGTCATTGACCATTGGCTTCAGTCGTTTACACAGCACGCTGGATAGCACTTTATATGCGATGGGAATGAGACTTATTCCTCTATAGTTGGCACATATAGTCTTTATTCCTTTTTTGTGCATGGGACACAGAATGCTGAGGTTCCAATCAATTGGCATGATTGTACTAATCAGCTGGTGCATGCTCCTTACCAACATCTGACCACCAGTCTTGAATAGTTGGGCTTGTAACCCATCGGAGGTTGCTGATTTATTATTCTTCAGCCGATTGATTACTACTCTGATCTCGTCTTGGCTAGGTGGTACACACTCTATACCGTCATCTCTTATTGGTTGTAGGGTATCTTCTTCACCGCTACTATTTGATACCAGAAGTTTTTCAAAATGCTCCTTCCAGATCCTCAACACGCTGTCTGTATCTGTCACCAGGTTTCCATCTTCATCTCTACAGGAGGATGTGCCTGCACCAGGGCCTTCGGTTTGGTGTTTTACCAGTTGGTAGAATTTTCGGACTTCATTCTGACTCCTGTACATCTCGATTTGCTCACGCTCACGTTTTTCTTGTTCTTTCTTCTTTTTTCTGAAAATACGTTTCTCCTCTCTCATTTTCTCCCGATAATTTTCCATCGCATTACGTGTTGCTACTGTCTGCAGTGTAGTTCTATACGCTGCGTTTTTCGCCTCAGTAGCATTACGACACTCCTGATCGTACCACGGATTTCTTGATGGTGGTTTTTGGTACCCAAGTGTTGCTTTTGCTGCAGTTTGTAGGGACGTCTAAAACACTGGACGAATGCCTTCCGTCAATAACAACGTGATCAATTTAATTTCTCTTTGCTTCATCAGGAGTAATCCATGTGGTCTTGTGTATATCCAGATGCTTGAATCTGTTGCCCCGAAGTCAATCAGTCTCACCCCGTAGTCGGATGTTTCTTCATGGAGGCTGAATTTTCCGACGGTGGGACCAAAAATATTTTCCCTTCCGATGGTTGCTTTAAAATCTCCTAGCAGAATTTTAATGTCATGGACACGCTTTGATAATCTTTAATAAAAACTTCGATTGCAAGTCCGTTCCAATAGTCTTATAAGAAATATTCGTCGAAAAATCACCACTCTGAAAGCGTTCAATTTTCATTTTTATACCCTACACAACTATGTTGTCAGGGTATTATAGCTTTGTGCAGCCCCAAATGTTTGTAACGCCGCGAAATATTGGTCCTAGACCCACCTTTAAGTATACCGATCGTCATATCTCGACTAGCTGAGTCGATCTAGACATGTGTGTCCGTCCGTCCGTCTGTCCATTATAATTTGTAAACACGATACAGGCCACAGTTATGGACCAATCTTCACGAAATTTTGCATGTAGGATGGGTTCTGGCCAATGAAGACCCCTATTGTTTTTGGAAAAGATCGGTTAATATTTAGGGGATGAAATGGACCAAATACTAAATTTTTGTCGGTTTTTCTGGTCGCTCCAGAGGCCGCAATTATGGCCCAAACACCGCGAATTTTTGCATGGAGAAGGGGATCGGGCCAGAGAATAAGCATGCATGTTTTGATAAAGATCGGTCAATATTTAGCGGGTCAAATGGACCCTGACTTTTGTGTGAAAAATGACAAAATTTGTATTCTATGGCATATATATTTACTCCTGGAGGATGTAGACCCCAGGAGTTAATAACATATCCAAGAGGAGTGGTTGGCCTTTAAATTGATACCAAATATAGTGATGTATCTACTCAGATGTGGGAGTTACAGTCAAATATTTACAGGTGCTTACGTATTCAGATATTATTTAGTAACCCATTACCACATTAGAGGGCGAAAATATAGCGCTGATCGCTTTGTTATTTTCCATGAGATTCCGGTTATGATCAACGACAACGCCTACAATTTTCGGTGATGATCAGATTAAAATTTTGGGATGAAATGGACCGAAGACATAATTTTTTGTGTGTTTTCGAGTAGAGTATAATCCGAAAATCACAACACAACCCACCGTGAAGGTAATCTGAACAAGTAATTAGAAGGACTGTACTGAATATTCGAAAAAAAGTAAGGAAGAGGTGTTGTTAACCTCTAATCGGACAAGAGGGGGCAAATATCACGAAATATTACTCAGACTCGGAATAAACATCCTCAGAAAGTTAGAGTTCGTAGTAGTTGTGTAGGGTATCGCATGGTCGGCCCCGTCCGACTATACTGCTCCGCTCACTGGTTTTTAATTAACGCTCTGGTAGTCTTTGAAAAATATTCAGTAAAAATTCGATCATTGATCATTTTTGGAAAAAATATGTACATATTAAAAAAATATTATTTAAAACTCTGATAACAAATGTATTCTGAAATTTACCTCCGAAAGCCTTTAAAAGTTTTTTCGTTAAAAATCCAGTATACATCCTTTCATTTTGAAAATTATTTAAAAATCTACACTCTATTATTGTTTGGAATAATTCCGAACAATTTTTTTTTTTCATAAATTTCTTTTGTCATTACCATCGTGGTTTTTTTGTTTTCATTTTTATGTTCTCAATAACTGTATCACATGATCACCTATTTGTAATCAATTTACAAAATTAAAAAGTAAAATGCAAATGAAATCCATTCATTCATTCATAATAGCCGCAACAAAATTATGTTTCTCCAAACAGACGTTACATTTTGTTTTTGTGCGTCAGACTAACAATTGCATCGACTTTAGAACTTTGTCAACAAATTAGTTTTTGTGGTGGTTAGGGGTTTCTTTTTTATTATTAAATATGTTGTTGTGGCTGCTTTACATTCATAAAAAAACACAATAAAATTTTGTTCAGGTGAATTTTATGAAGAAGAACGTAGAATATTAATGGGTGCCATTATTATTTTTATGGCACGCGATTTTCGATCTCCATTTTTGTTTGTTCAACAATTCTTACAAAAAAAAAACTTGTAGTTGTCATTAAATAGGCCTTTGTTATTTTTAAGGCATTCAAAAAATATTTCTAATTCTATATAATTTTGAAAATATAGTATACGCATAAGCAACGGATGATGGGTGCAATTTTGTAAAAAAAACAGTTTTTTTCATAACATTTCTTATAATGAGTTTTAAAAAATTTTAGTTTTTTTTTTTTATTTTTCAGAAATGTTTGAATATCGTGTTTGGTTAAATTTGTTTTTAGATCTATAAATCCTGCTGTGCAAATTGTAAATATATGTTTAAGAAAGAAATACAAAAAAAAATATATTTGAATTGTTTAGGCGGTCTCTCAATTAACCAGATTTTGTTTATTCAAAAAAATATATGTATATAAAAAAATTAATCAATGGTGACTTTACGATTTTCTTAAAACTTAATAGGAGAGAATACGAACAAAAACGAACATTGACAACGATCAGTAGATAGGTAGCAACATTTAAATTTATATGAAGCGATTTAAAGCTACCCAATAGGAAATGAAAGGATTGTGCACTGTAACCACAGCCTGTTTTTATAATATTTTATCGGAAAAAAGAAAATAGATTTGTAGTATCTTGTTTGTGTACTTTGTTATATATTATGACCAAAACAGAATTGATTTTCACAATTAAACATTTATAATTGCTATAATAGGACGATGCCAATTTTTGTCATGACTAAAAATATATTGTTTAGGTCCTAAAACATAAACCTATATGACCCCACTGGACCCATATATCGACTTAAATAATACTTTACACTCTACATTCCATATTTACTTCGAAACTATTCTCAAAATGTTGATTCATTCCGAAAGACGTAAGGCGGTTGGTTGGTCATTTATATGAAATAGGACGTTTGATATATTTGGTTGAAAAACACGCTCAAGAACCTCAAAATACAGAAAATTGGGGGTACCCTTATATGGGAGATATGCCTAAACGTGTACCGATATGTACCGATATAGCCCGTCTTCGACTTGACCTGCCTGCAGACAAAAGACGACTCTATGCAAAATTTTGGGGCTCTATCTAAATTCGTTTAGGCGCTAGAATTCTTAGAATTTTACGCTGATCAAGAATATATATACTTTATAGGCTCGGAAATTCGATGCGATGCGTTACAAACGGAAAAACAAAACTAATATACCCTCCATACTATGGTGGAGGGTATAAAAAGGGGGTTATATGGGGACTACCCCAAAAAGGGGGCGAATATTAATAATTTTTGGTAGGGAGATTTGTTACCATATACGACTACAAAATACCAAATTGCAGCAAATTCGGTTGAAAAACGCGCTCAAGAACCCCAAAATACCAAAAAATTTGGAGTATCCTTATATAAGGGGTATCCGAAAAAATTCACCTATATTTATAATTTTTTGTGGAGAGATTTGGTACCTATTAAGAACTCGAAATACTAAATACGATCAAAACTCCCAAAATACTGAAAATTAGGAGGATATGGGGGCTACCAGAAAAAGTGGACCTATATTTATAATATTTTGTGTGGACATTTAGTACCCAATAAGAACCCAATGTACCAAATTTCAGCGAATTCGTTTGAAAAACGCGCCCAAGAACCCCAAAATACCGAAAATTGGGGGGTACTGTTATATGGGAGCTATGCCTAAACGTGGACCGATATATCCCATCTTCGAACTTGACCTTTCTGCGGACAAAAGACAACCCTATACAAAGTTTCAGCACCCTACCTCAATTCCTTCAGAAGATAGCGTGATTACAAAAGACGGACGGACAGACAGACCATTTTTAACTTAATTGGAAAGTATCCAAAATGTCTTAATCGCACAATCAAAGGGGTTTGGAACTTCATTTACATGAAATCGGACAAAACATATATTGCAGCTAAACCAAAAACCGATTTCAATAAAATTGAATATAAACTTAACATCAGACATCATTTGGGTACTCTGTGCTAAATTTTGTATCAATCGTAGAAACGGAAGGTCTTTCGTAAATCTCTTTGTTCATAATGAGAAACAGCTGTGAGTTTCTGCTCTTCCGTTTCAGTTTTAACTTTAAGCTGATATGGTACTTGTTCCACACTTGCGAACATAGCAGTGACATTGCTTCTTCCATTGTGTCTGTTGAAATTTAAGTTCGCCAGAAACCCCAGAATGAGATGTATGTCTATTTTCCTGGCGAATAAAAAACTTCTTCCCAAAAAAATCTTCAAAATTTTAAAAGCTCGCTAAATGCTCAGGACGTTGAAGACCCTAGCCTAATTTTCCAATAAAAAAATAATAAATAAAATAAAAAATTGCATATAAAAATTCCGACCTGCCTTACCCCTCGGCGGTCAATGCCATACAACCCCCCTCTAATAAATAGTTTTTATACCCATCACCACACTGTGGTACAGGGTATTATGTCTTTGTGCATATGTTTGTAACAGGCAAAAATAATCGAGATAGACCCATGGTTCCTTTTGAGAATATGCATAGAATCACTTTCTGAGTTGATTTATGCATGTCCGTCCGTCCGTCTGTCTGTCTGTCCATGTTAAATTGTAAACAAAGTACAGGTCGCATTTATGATCCGAATTGGATGAAATTTGGCATAGGTCACTTATTCGGCCCAAGAACGAACCCTATTGAAATTGGGAAAAATCGGTACAGATTTAGATATAGCTCCCATATATATATATATATATATATATTTAACCGATTTAATATAAACGGTCCCTATATATCTTTCGATTTGCACGAAATTTGGTACAGGCTAATCATTTAGGCCTATAATGATGTCTGCCAAGTTCCATGAAAATCGGCCCAGATTTAGATATAGCTCCCATATATAGTTTCGTCCGATTTCATGTAAATGGTGCACCAAAGTCCCTATATATCTTTCGATTTGCACGAATTTTGGCATAACGTACTGAATTAAGTCTAGAATGATGTCTGCCAAGTTTCGTGAAAATCGGTCCAGATTTAGATATAGCTCCCATATATAGTTTCGTCCGATTTCATGTAAATGGTGCCCCAAAGTCCCTATATATCTTTCGATTTACACGAATTTTGGCATAACGTACTGAATTAAGTCTAGAATGATGTCTGCCAAGTTTCGTGAAAATCGGTACAGATTTAGATATAGGTCCCATATATAGTTCCTTCGATTTCATGTAAATGGTGCACCACATATATCTTGCGATTTGCACGAAATTTGGCATAACGTACAGAATTGAGTCTAGAATGACGTCTGCCAAGTTTCGTGAAAATAGGTTAAGATTTACATATAGTTCCCATATATAGTTTCGTCCGATTTCATGTAAATGGTGCACCAAAGTCCCTATATATCCTTCGATTTGCACGAAATTTGGCATAACGTACTTAATTGAGTCTAGAATGAAGTCTGCCATGTTTAATTGACGCACCAAGGAACCAATAGGAACAAAACGTTCTGAAATTAGTATAACGTATCCTGTGACAAGTTTGTTTGAAATCGCTTAATATTTGGATAGAGCTTGCATATACATTTTCGCCCGATTTCAAGTAAATTGGGCATCAAACTCCTCATGTTAGTCAGTTTGACATCAAATTTTGCACAACGTACAAAATTGAACATAGAATTACGTAGTTGCGTTTTCTAGAAGTACAGACATAGCCCAACGGATGACCTATTTATATTTGTTTGAAGTCGATTTACATACTTTATGGATAGATCTACGTAGATTCACATTTAGATAAATATCACATATTTTATTTCATCCAAGTTCATGCTAATAGTCCTGTTCAATATACCCATAGTGGTGAAGGGTATCATATAGTCGGCCCCGTCCGACTTTACTACTTTCCTTACTGGTTATTTTTATAAAACTACAAACTGGGATTGTGACTATTTTGCAAAACCAATATTCAAATGGTATCCCAAATAACCCGCCAACACTACTGAAATTGTAGACGCAGACACGGCCAAATTGTTTGGTTTATTGTTTTAACTAGCAATACCATCAACAACGTTATGTGCATTCGTCGCAAAGTGACGACACATAGCAGTGGGAAATTTATTGCAGTTGTTCTGCAAATGCCTTGTTAACCACGAATTCAGGCACCAACGAACTTCTCATTGAGGTGGTATCGCTGGTAACGTAAGTACTCCGATTTGTCACAAGAGACATTTGGGTATGAAAGGTTTTTTGGTTAAAGAAGCAATAAATAGTTTCTGGGGAGAATATCCCAACAATATCTGACATCCGAAACTATAGTCTTCCCTGCCTTACCCCTCGGCGGAAATTAAATAGTTTTTTTTATAAACACTACAAACTGGTATTCAGCCTGACTATTTTGCAAATACAAAACTCCGACATTTTTAATACATTTTTGAAAGCATTCTACATAAAAGCTCCACACGGTCGAACTTAAAGTATTTCTGCAGATGAGTACCCAAAGTAACAAATTTGATACGAACTCCAAATTACGTATATCAAAAATGTTGGTCGCCATATTATGCGTGCAATTACCCAAACTCCTGGTTCTATGAACTTTTGGCCAAGTATGGGGGTCTATAGTGGTCAAGACTCATTCTCGGAATAGACTTCCAAACTTCATTCAATTTTCTTTCGAGGATTTTTCCTCAATCCAACAGCACTTTTGACACCGCCAAGCCCAATAGCTTCGTGAGAGTTCAACAACAATTTTCTAGAAGTTATTTTCATTATATTTTTTGATATCGTGGGTTTCATGATAACTGCAACCAATTTTTTTTTTCTTGAATTACCCCGTGATTCAACATCTCTTTCAGCACCGCCAATACCATTTATATTATGAAAGGCCAATAAATACAAGAACGTGCAATTATCTTGAGTGTTGAACACAAAACGAACATCAAGGATTTAGAATGTATCTATCGGATTTTTCCAGAGTTTTTTGTTGCCACGTCCTCTCTGCACCTTATTTTAAAATATTATGTGTAGCGGTAAATCATATCGGAAATAAATTTGATGATTTATAAAATTTTTATGGAAGGCACCAGATGAAATGGATCTGTATAAACTGCCGCACATGAGCAACTTCATTTTAAATAGAAGTTCCACTATGTTCTTTAAATTTCTGTTATCGTCCAAACTACTCCTGTTTATCTTCATCCAGAGAGGACTACCATCCGATTGGGTTAGATCAGTAGATAGTGTATGCGAGTTGTATTTCAAGATCCTCCTCATGTTGGGCGCCATTCAATTAAAGTTGTATTCTATTATCTGACTTCTATGTTCTCTAAACATAGAAAAAAGCTGTTCTAAATGAAAAAAACAGGTGCATGTATCTGCAATTCGTTCTCGTAGGTGAGTGGAAAGCAAATAAAGCCTGCATTGTACCCATCAATGCACAACGCCCATGTTGGGCGCCAGCCCAAAATGTGAACACAAGGTACTCAAATCTGATAATCTACACTCTCTTCACTGTGTTCATCATTAGGAAAAAATGTTTACTACTTTTTAAGTCCTTGTACCATGTTGTACGCCTACACTTGGTTCGTCCGATGACGGATATGCACCACCATGTAACCAATCAGATAACGCTTCTAAAAACTACAAAAATCTTTCAACATTTTATTTCACTTTGCAAAAATTTCCAATTGGGTGGCCCACCATTAATACCTATTAGTTGGAAGCTGTTGCTGCTACTACCAACTTGCTGCCACCACACATTACGGCTACTGTTCATTCGCGACTGCAGCTGCACAACTACAATTGCCCGAACGTACAACATCACTTAGAACGAATGGTTTGGAAAATTCTATAAATTGATTTGAAATTCTGCGTTACATTGCAGTTCGTTACGGTATTCTATTCTATCGTTTTAACAACTTCGGCTTTCGATGTGATTTCGATCAACGGACAAGAAACAACTTTAAATTGATAAAAAACTAAAAAGAAAAAAAAAATACTTTTTTGGTTCAAGGATAACAAAATTAAATAACTTTCGGCTTATAATTTAAATTGTATTCAAGGATTACATTTGTTTTAAAGTGAGTGAAGTCGAAATGAATGTTGTTTGTTAAATGAAATATATGAAATTAAGATTTGAAAAAAAAAACTTAATATTGATTATTTAAAATTAATAAAAAAATAATTACATTTATATAAATAAAAATAAAAAGTATAAATAATGTACTGAAATTAGTGAAGTGAATAACTTGTATATGAAAAATGGTATATAACGGATATATCCTGAATTTATGCAAAAGCATATTCGATTTACTAAACCAAAAGGATAATATTGTGCTAAACACAATATTTTGAGAAAATTTAATAGTTTGTCTTATTCAATAGTGACATATTGTGATTGCAGTAAAATTATATTGTTATTTATTTAATTTTGTCTAAAATGTTATTTGAATCAGTTCGAAACGAATCGTAAAAAAACTCAATTTAAAATGTGCCTCAACTAATTTTTGGTTTTAGACACCATGTGTCCTTGGACTATTAGGACATTTAGTAGTTGATTTAGTCCTTTATGGGTAGCCGGTACTCATTTTAATCAAACTTGTTATATTGCAATATTTATTTCAAACATAGATTAAAGATGAAGTGTATGGGTTCAATCCAACTGGTTGAAAAACAATTTGTGGAAACTTACTTATCATTATAAAAGAGGAATGTTTAAAAATTTTCAAATCATATATGAGTATGTGATTTGTTCCAAACTTTTAACATAGTAATATTTCTGCCAAAACTTTAATTGATTGCGAATGTGTATTCTTTCGGCTTACTTCTTCTGTTTGGAACAAAAATATTTAAAAAGAAGGCCTCATGGTTTCATTTCATAATAACTTAGGAATTTATTATACCATTCACCACATTGTGGTATAGGGTATTATGTCTTTGTGCGCATATATTTGTAACAGGCAAAAGTAAACGAAATAGGCACATGGTTTCTTTTGAGAATATGCATAGAACCACTTTCTGTGTCGATGTACGCATGTCGGTCTGTCCATCCATGTATTTTGTGAACAATGTACAGGTCGCATAAAAGATCCGATTCAGATGAAATTTGGCATAGGTAACTTATTTGGCCCAAGGACGAACCCCATTGAAATTGGGAAAAAATCGATTCAGATTTAGATATAGCTCCTATATATATTTTCGTCCGATTTAATGTAAATGGTGCACCAAAGTCCCTATATATCTCTTGATTTGCACGAAATTTGGCACAGCGTAATGACTTAGGTCTAGATTGATGTGTGCAAAGTTTCGTGGAAATCGGTTCAGATTTAAATATAGCTCTCATATATATTTTCGTCCGATTTAATGTATTTGGTGCACCAAACTCCCTATGTATCTTTAGATTTGCACGAAATTTGGTACAGCGTAATGAACTAGATCTAGAATGATGTGTGTTAATTTTCCTGAAAATCGGTCCAGATTTAGATATAGCTCCCATATATATTTTCGTCCGATTTAAGGTAAATGGTGTACCAAAGTCCCTTAATATCATTCGGTTTGCACGATATTTGGCACAGCGTAATGAACTAGGTCTAGAATGATGTGTATTAAGTTTCCTGAAATCGGTTCAGATTTAGATATAGCTTCTCTATCTGACCAAATGAAAAATTTAGTATCGGTTGCAGAATGATATGTTTATTGATCCAATTTCATTTTTCTGGTCCTTTAAAAATGCGACGTCTATTAGGAGTAATCTGTTGAATATACCCAAAGTGGTGAAGGGTATCATATAGTCGGCCACGTCCGATTTTGCTACTTTCCTTACTGGCTTTTATATGAAATATACACCCCTATTCCGTATGTCGTCGTCGACACAAAACGACGTCGTAAAGAGTCGTATTTTGCAAATTTGTATTCCCCATGTCGTTATCGACATTTATCGAGAACTATTGAAACATTATTGACAAAGTTAACAAAGTGTGACGACGACGATGTCGAAGATTTATTCGTCATAATTTTGTTGACGACTGAAGTGATTGAAGAATTCGATTTTAAGAAATTAAAAAAAAAATAGTGAGCGGAGCAGTATAGTCGGACGGGGCCGACCATAGGATAGCCTACACAAGTACCACGGAATTCTATTTCTTTGCATTTGTTTATTCCAATATTTCGTGATATTTGCACTCCAATGCCCGATTAGAGGTCAATAGAACCTCTTCCTTACACTGGCAAATTTTGCAAATATTATTAATATTCAGTACAGTCCTTGTAATTACTTGTCCAGTTTCCCTTCACAATTGGTTGTTTTGTGATGTTCGGCTTTCAATTGTGGCTTATAGATCAACTGGAAAAAAAATATGTTTTCAGTCCACTTCATCCCAATATTATTATCTGATCATCACCGTAAATTATAGGCGTTGTCCTTGACCACAACTGGAATCTCATGGAAATTTTCAAAGCAATCTGCGCTATATTTCCGCCCTCTAGTGTGGTACCAAAAATATCTCAGTACGTAAGCACCTGTAAATATTTAAGTGTAACTCCCACATCTGAGTACATACGACCATATAACATACGACCATATAATTGGTGTCAATTTAAATGTCAACCACTCCTCTTGAACATACTATCAACTTCTCGGGTCAATGTCCTTCAGGGGCAAATATATACGCCATAGAATACAAAATTTGTATTTTCTCACACAAAAGTTGGGGTCCATTTGACCCGCTAAATATTAACCAATCTTTATCAAAACTGGCATACTTATTCTTTGGCCCAATCCCCTTCTCCATGTAAAAATTCGCGATGTTTGGATCATAATTACGGTCTCTGGAGCGACCAGAAAAACCGACAAAAATTAAGTATTTTGTCCATTTCATCCCCTAAATATTAACCCATCTTTACCATAAACAATAGGGGTCTTCATTGGACAGAACCCATCCTACATGCAAAATTTCGTGAAGATTGGTCCATAACTGTGGACTGTATCGTGTTTACAAATTATAATGGACAGACGGACGGACGGACAAACATGTCTAGATCGACTCAGCTAGTCGAGATATGATCGGTATATTTAAAGGTGGATCTAGGACCAATATTTCGCGGCGTTACAAACTCTTGGTACTGTACAAAGCTATAATACCCTGACAACATAGTTGTGTAGGGTATAAACATTTACAAAGATCCCTGGTATCATAACCGGACAACCAAATTATATCTGTTTTCATTCGACTTTTCCTCCTACTCGATCGGTGGGAACTAGCCTGCTAGAAACACTAAATTAGAGAAAAATGTTTCTAAAATATCGCGGATAAATTTGCTGTCTCTGTGGATCATTCGATCTTCAATAAATAACCTGATATGGATTTTTAACTTTTGTGAAAACAGAACTTCAAAATATTTAGCCACAAGCGAGCGGTATCCAATTCATTACAAATATAGTGTGCGTTACTACATCCACGGTTCCTGATGTTACGCATTTAAATAGGTATATATGAATGTATTTTTAAGGGTGTACACCGAAATCAGATGCGGGTTAAAATCGTATGCACTTTTTGGAAATTATTCGCCTTTTATGAGTCAAATTAAATTTCGCAAAATATACATGGCCCAAGAGTTTGTAATTTCGCGAAATATTGGTGCTAGACCCTCCTTTTAGTATACCGATTGTCATATCTCAACGAGCTGAGTCGATCTAGACATGTGTGTCCGGCACGATATAGGCCACAGTTATAGACGAATCGTCACGATGAATGAGGTATTGTTGTGGCACCCATCCGTTAATATTTAGATGAATGGTTGAAGTGGTTTTTTGGTCGATCTAGAGGAACCGAGCACCGCGAAATTTTACATGGGAAGAGGATTTAGCCAAAGGATACGCATGATCGTTTTGATGGAGATCGGATATTTAGTGGGTCAAATGGGCGAAGATTTTTTGTGTGAACGACAAAATTTACATTCCCTGGCGCATATATTTACACCTGTAGAACATATACCGTAGAAGTTGTTGGTATATCCAAGAGGAATTACTGATCTTTCAATTGATACCAATTTTATTGTGCTTAGATGTGAAAGTTATAGTTATCGATCCAGAATTTTGTGTTTACTCCTGAAGTATTACCATTACCGCACTAGAGAGCTGAAAATGTTCTTTTTGTCTGGTTTTCTGGTCGCTCTAAACGCCACAATGATAAGTCGAACATTACAAATTTTCTATGTAGAATGTCATCTGATCAACTAATATTTAAATTAAAAACTCCAGGAAATCATGTTGCCTTATGGCTAATGAGGGTATATACACTTTGATACGGTGTGAATGTGCCTCCTCGAAATACATATTGGTTTTAGACCACGTGTTTCTTTGGACCAATTCCGTTTCAGAAAATTTCGATAACTCTTGAAGGGAATAATCGATTTCATCCAAACCTTGCACATTTTGATATTTCTCCCAAACTTAATTTAAGTTCGAAGATGGGAAATAACGGTCCACTCCTTCTAAGGGGGTTACCAGAAGGAGTAGACCGATATTCCCACAATATTTTCAATATTTATAAATCCAAAATCAAGCGAATGAAATGATTTGAACCAAACTTTGCACAAGCTCTTACCTTTATCAAACTTACATCAAGTTTGAAGATGGAATCTATTGGTCCACTTCTTGTGGTACCTCCCCCACAGAGGGTCAAAATTTTCAATATTTATAAATCCAATATCAGGCTATACATTTATGCTGAAAAATAGCAATATAGGTCCATGTTTATAATTGTACCACGACATGTTAGGTATTATGAAGGTTTTAACCGCAGAAGAATCGCTCTACGTTTTGACATAGCTCCTATGCGTAATCCAAGGCAATTTTCGGTATTTTAGCGTTTTTTGGCAGCATTTTCCAATCAAAGTAGAGTCATCGACGATATCCAAAAATTACGAATAAAAAATGTGTGCCATACATTTAATATCGCTTGTAGCGATCGGGTTTTCGGAGAGGTATAAACATCTTTGCAACATCTTTCAATATAGATCCACATTTTTACATAGACCTATAAAGGCCCCGTCCATTTTCGGTATTTTGAAAGTTTTAGTCGAATTTCCCAACCTAAGCTTTAAAAAATCCAATATACATTCGTTTTTGGCATAGTATCCGCCATATTTTCGGTATTTTGAAAGCTTTAACCGAATTTCCCACCGATGTGACCGCAATTTTGAATTTCCTATACCAATACAGATCCTTGTTATTTAATAGAGCCCGTATAATGGTCACACTTATTTTCGCTACGTTGACGTTTCTAGCCCAGTTTTCCAACCTGAGTCTTTGTCATTTTGTATTTTATTTTCTCAGAGCCTAAAGAACTTATTACATATAAACATCCAGGAGATTTAAGGCATTTTTGAATGCATTCCGCTCGAGGATGAAAAAAAAATATATTTTCATCTGATTTTATGTAATGGTGCGCCAAAGACCCTACGTTTATTCTTCGCTGAGTGCTCTATTGTAAAGCCAGGATATTTCAAAGGCAGATTTCCTCTATCGAAGAGGGCAACTTTTTGACTATTGTCTCCGTTAGTTTGTTGGTATTCTTGTCTATGTCTTCAGTATTTAGAATGTCATAGTTGTGATGCCAGTTTCGAACTTTACCTAATTAGTCTTGAACTTGCTTCGCGGTGGCTATGAAATGTGTAACATAATATTATTGGCATAAAATATGGATTGTAGCCTACTTCAATATCTCCGAAACTTTATTATGTTTGTGGAGTAAATTTTCTTGATACCTCCCTTTCACTTTCGGTAGAAATGTTTGTTTCTTAAGTCTTTTGTTTCACAACAAATTTCTCATATAAATTATATGCTTATTATTAATAATAAATATTCAGTATAAATAAATTATAATTCTCCTCTATTAGAAAGGAAGTGAATATAAAAATTGGCACAAAATCAAAAAATTCAGTAAATCAAATTCTAACAATTCAGTAAACCAAAACCAACAAAAGAAAACAATTAAAGAAAGTGTTGATGGGAAAATTCACATGCTTATCACGTTTATTGTACTGGGAAGTGTTTTGCAAGCTCAATTCAGTGTTCTACTACAATTGTGAATAGTAATGAAACAAAAGTAATTAAATTTAATGACTGCCAGTGTTCGTTCGTTCGTTCGTTTTCCCATTAAACCGATAAATGGATGATAGTAATAATCTGACATTAATTTGAATAGAAGTTTGTTGCCCATTTCAAATTAACACTTTATAAAGAGTGATGAAAATCTAATCGATAAAAAAATAATTAAGATAATAATTCTATATTTTACAAAAATTTTTTTTTAATTATAGTCACACGAAACGCCACTCCTCAACACTAAGTCAAGATGAAGTCAACACTAGCAACCGTTGCATTGTTTCTGATCATTGCCCAAATGACGACAACTATTTGTGCTGTCACAATGCGTAAGTTTTAATAATATAGAATTATAAGCATCGTAATTAAAAAAAAAGCATCTGCGGTGAAAAAGGTAATAGTAAATATTCACATCGGGTAATTTTTAGAAAAAAAAACAAATCTCAATTATTTTCAAATTTCAATTTATTTAAATTTTTTCGAAGAGCTAACATCCTAATTATTTTTTTAACATCATAATATTATTTATATTTTTAAATAATATTTGTATTAACTGAATTTTGTTGTTGTTTTATTTTCCTTCTCCAGCTGACTACATTAAGGTTTGCTCTCGCAATGATCCAAAGATAAACGAATGTATTAAGAATACTGTTCACGATATGCGACCCTACCTCAAGGATGGTATCAAAGAATTGAATGTCCCCGCCATGGAGCCGCTATTCATCGGTGATCTCAATATCTTGGAAGGTGGCAGTGCGGGTATTAATGTTAAGGCGAAAGATTTGAACATCTATGGAGCATCGAATTTTGAAATTAAGAAACTGAAGTAAGCCACATAGAAATATTTTTCAAATATCCAAGATTTTTTTTATGTCTACGATTTAAAAAAACTATTAAAAGTCCATTATTAAAAAAAAAATTAAAAGTCATCGATTTTAAAAATGTTTTTCTAAAAGTCCTCAATTTATAGTTGTCGACAAATTAATCCTTAAAAAATGAAAGCCTTGTTATGGCCCCACACACTATACTGATTTTAAAAAATTCTTCGCAATGATATTTGTTGAAAAAATATTTACATTTAATTTTGTCGCACGCCTAGGTATTCTTTTAAAAAAATCAGTGCATCCACGCCTGGAATTCAGCCTGACTATTTTGCAAAAACAAAATACAGATGGTATCCCAAATAACCCGCCATGACCCTCATTTCATATGAAGATTATTAAGTATCGAATATAATCCGATTGGTAATAATATCTAAACCTATCAGATCTTAATATTTAACAGTCGGCCACCATCATTATGGAGATCTAATAACTGAACAAGTAAAAAGTCATTAAGTTCTGGCGGGACAAACTTTGTATAATCTCCACCATAGGTTGAAAATTATTATACCCTTCACCACTCTGTGGTACAGGGTATTATGTCTTTGTGCATATGTTTGTAACAGGCAAAAGGAAACGAGATAGACACATGGTTCCTTTTGAGAATATGCATAGAATCACTTTCTGAGTCGATTTATGCATGTCCGTCCGTCCGTCTGTCCGTCTGTAGATGTTAGATTGTAAACAAAGTACAGGTCGCATTTATAATCCGATTTGGATGAAATTTGGCACAAGTCACTTATTGGCCCAAGGACGAACCCTATTGAAATTGGGAAAAATCGGTTCAGATTTAGATATAGCTCCCATATATATTTTCGTCCGATTTAAGGTAAATGGGGCACCAAAGTCCCTCTATATCTTTCGATTTGCATGAAATTTAGCACAGAGTACTGAATTAGGTCCAGAATGATGTGTGCCAAGTTTCGAGAAAATCGGTTCAGATTTAGATATAGCTCCCATATATAGTTTCGTCCGATTTAAGGTAAATGGTGCACCAAAGTCCCTATATATCATTCGATTTGCATGAAATTTGACACAGAGTCCTGAATTAGGTCAAGAATGATGTGTGCCAAGTTTCGAGAAAATCGGTTCAGATTTAGTTCCCATATATTCTTTCGTCCGATTTAAGGTAAATGGGGCACCAAAGTCCCTCTATATCTTTCGATTTGCATAAAATTTGGCACAGAGTACTGAATTAGGTCCAGAATGATGTGTGCCGAGAAAATCGGTCCAGATTTAGTTACAGCTCCCATATATAGTTTCGTCCGATTTCTTGTAAATTGTGCCCCAAAGTCCCTATGTATCTTTCGATTTGCACGAAATTTGGCATATCGTACTGAATTAAGCCTATACTGATGTCTGCCAAGTTTCGAGCAAATCGGTCCAGATTTAGATATAGCTTCCATATATAGTTTCGTCCGATTTCATGTAAATGGTGCCCCAAAGTCCCTATATATCTTTCGATTTGCACGAAATTTGGCATAACGTACTGCCTTGTTTCGAGAAAATCGGTCCAAATTTAGATATAGCTCCCTTTTATTATATATTGATTTTAAGTAATTGACGCACCAAGGAACCAATAGGCTGATAGGAACAAAACGTTCTTAAATTAGTATAACCTAACCTGGGACAAGTTTGTTTGAAATCGCTTAATATTTGGATATAGCTTCCATATATATTTTCCCCCGATTTTAAGTAAATTTGGCATCAAAGTGCTCATGTTAGTCAAATTGACATCAAATTTTGCACAACGTACAAAATTGAGCATAGAATTACGTAGTTGCGTTTTGTAGAAGTACAGACTTAGCCCAACGGATGACCTATTTATATTTGTTTGAAGTCGATTTACGTAATTTATGGATTGATCTAGGTAGATTCACATTTAGATAAATATCACATATTTTATTTCATCCAATTTCATGTTAATAGTCCTGTTTAATATACCCATAGTGGTGAAGGGTATCATATAGTCGGCCCCGTCGGACTTTACTACTTTCCTTACTGGTTTTTTTTTTTTTGTAATCAGTGCATCTACGCCTAGGTATTCTTTAAAAAATATTTCTTTTTTAAAAATCAGTGCATCCACGCCTAGGTATTCTTTGAAAAATATTTTTTTTAAAAATCAGTGCATCCATGCCTAGATATTCTTTGAAAAAATATATTTTTTTAAAAAAAGCAGTGAATCCACGCCTTGATATTCTTCGAAAAAATATTTTTTAAAAAATTCACGCCTTGGTATTCTCTGAAAAAAATAAAATCTAAAAAATCACGCCCTGGTATTATTTGGAAAAATATTTTTTGAAAAAATCAGTGTCTCCACGAATTGCTATTCTTCGAAAAAATATATTTTTTTAAATCAGTGCATCCACGCCTTGCTATTCTTTAAAAAAAATATTTTTTTAAAAAAAGCAGTACATCCACGTTTTGCTATTCTTTGAAAAAATAATATTTTTAAAAATCCTCTGAAAAAATATATTTCAAAAAAAACCACGCCTTGGTATTCTTTGAAAAAAAGTATTTTTTAAAAGACGCATTGGTATTCGTTGAAAAACAGAATTTTTAAGAAATCCACGACTTTATATATTTTTTTAAAAAATACTTTTTAAAAATCCACTCCTTTGTATTCTTTCAAAAAAATTTTTTTTTAAATCCAGGACTTGGTATTCTTTGAAAAAATATTGGCATCTTAGTATCTCAAAAAATATTTTTTATAAATTCAGAACAGAAATTTACGCCTTGAATTATTTTTCTTATTCCAGAAACTCCAATAATGGCATGCGCTACGATTTCGAAATAAATCTACCACGTTTGCAGGGAGAAGGCAATTACGACATCAATGGTCAAATTTTAACACTACCACTGCGAGGCAATGGACCTTTTACCGGCAATTTCAGTATGTTTGGAGCCTCAAATTTAAAATTCTGAAATTATAAAATTTTTTTTTTTTTTTAATTTAGCCAACTTTTATGCCTTTGTGAAAATCCTTTTCGATGTCAAGGTAGTGAATGGTGAAGAATATCTACAAATCAATAATTTGGAAGTGAAAATCCGCACCGGCAAGGGACGTATCCGTCTGGAGAATCTCTTCAATGGTGACAAGGCCTTGGGTGATGTTGTCAACGATACCATCAATCAAAATTTCGAAGTATTTACAAATGAGCTGATTGGACCCATTGAACGGGCTTTAGAGAAGAAATTCTTAGCTATATCACGTAAAATTATTGAAAATTTCACATACAATGAATTGTTCCCCGTGTAAAAATACACACTTACGAAGAAGAAGCAAATTAAAAAATTAACAAAATTTAACAATTTTTTGATAAATGTTGTGCGGAAATTATTTTTATTTGTAGTCTGTTTGGTCCTAATTGGTCATTGTGATTATAGCTTTATTATTTTCATATGTATTATATAATATATTTTTTCTCAATATTCAAAAAAAAAAAAAAAAAAAAAAAAACAACTGGGCATACGTGATATGCCAATGTATAATGATTAAAATTGTCTTTAAGTTAGTAAACAAAAAAAATATAATTACTATTTTTTTTATAAAATGTAAATAAATAAAATGATTATATGCAAAACATTGTCTTTGAAAAAATATTCTTTAAAAAACCCACTCCTTTTTAGGTTGTTGAAAAATATTCTTTAAAAAATTAATGTCTTGTAAGGTTGTTGAAAAAATATTCTTTAAAAAATCCACTCCTTTTTAGGTTGTTGAAAAATATTCTTTAAAAAATCCACGCCTTGTTAGTCTATGAAAAAAAAATTCTTTAAAAAATCCACGCCTTGTTAGTCTATGAAAAAAAAATTCTTTAAAAAATCCACGCCTTGTTAGTCTATGAAAAAAATATTCTTTAAAAAATCCACGCCTTATTAGTCTATGAAAAAATATTCTTTAAAAAATCTACGCCTTGTTAGTCTATGAAAAAATATTCTTTAAAAAATCCACGCCTTGTTAGTCTATGAAAAAATATTCTTTAAAAAATCCACGCCTTGTTAGTCTATGAAAAAATATTCTTTAAAAAATCCACGCCTTGTTAGTCTATGAAAAAATATTCTTTAAAAAATGCACGCCTTGTCAGGTCTTTAAACAATACACGCCTTTATAGGTCTTGGAAAAATATTCTTAAAAAATCCGAGCCTTGTTAGGTCAAGAATCCATAATTGCGATTAATATTTGACCCAAAATCGAATTTGATCCCAAAACTTTAAAATAATTTTTGCTGTCAAATCTGGCACCTCTCACATTGAAATGTTCAAAAATGTAGCATACCTTAGGGCGTTAACATGAAATCAAACAACAATGCCCACATTTCTTATTTATTTTTTATTTTGTTCAACGAATAAAAATATTAAATTGTATTTGATTTGTTTTTTTTAGTTCTGCATGTAAACTTGTCAATATTTGTTTGTAATAATAATAATAATAATTACTATAATTTATCAGCGTGTATTTCGTTTTTTTCTTCCTTTATTTGATTAGCTGCAGAATTTGTCTTTGGTAAAGTTTACTGCTAGTTAAAATAATTATGTTTTTTTTTAATTAAAATAAATATTTGTATTTTTTGTACATACATAAATAATACATATCTTTTGTGTTTTGAATAAACAAATAAAGTATGCATGTGTTAAATACTAGTTTCTATATAAAATTGTATTTGTTCGAATATCACCATTAAAAATTGTTAAGCATTCAACAAAATCATATATAATTTTTTATTTTTATTTAACAAATATTATATAAAATATATTTTAGATATTTATGTATTACTATACAGTACTTAGGGTTTATGGTGCAATGAAGAAGACATTCAAAAGCTGTCTGTCGCATTATTGGGGAAGTTATTAGAACTTATTCTCGAGACACCTTATTTCATAGGTAGCAAAGAATGGCATATGTAACCAGCGTAGTTGTTACTTATTTTTAAATTGAATATACAGTTTTTTTTTTTAACTCGTAAAAAATATATAAACGAAAATGTATGTTCACATGGCCTTAATAGCTGTGAAAATATTTTATTTTATTTAAAACGATTTCTAAAAGGTTTAAACATGAAAACTTCCAAGCAAAATCTAGACCCGAAATGTTCATCGTCTAAAGTGCTATAAGTTATATTTGAACATTGAAAATCTATAAAATACAATTTTTTGCAACTATATTTTAAATATTCTCTAATAACGGAATTATCTAGACATTGTATAAAGGCAACAATTTCTGTAATTTATTATTAAATTTAAAATATCAAATATTCATATTAAATTTAAATATTTCTTATTGATAAGAAAACTTAAATATATTACAATTTAAAAAGCTATTTAAATGTTTTACCAAAGTACAAAACAAAAACAACTGAACCGTCAAAACCTTCTTCCATTTATGAAAAAATGAACTAATCGATTTGTTGAAATTACGATATACCTCCAAATAGGATAATATTGAGTAGCAAATCTTCTTACTAAACATTATCAGTTATAGGGTGGCCCTCAATACCGGTACCTCTTTAATGTCGGTATTTGATTGGTTTGGGCACGTCTATCAAGCAAATTTGCTATAATTTTTTTTTCGTTTTCCCTTGGGTCTCAAATATTCCTACCAAAAATTACCAATATCGATCTTTGTTTTAGTATGGCAAAATCCTTAATATAGTCGGTATTTTGACCAATTTTTAAACGGTCAGGCGTATGTTTAAGTTCCACTGAAAACTCCGATCGATTTTGGGTACTTTGAATGTCCCTGTCCTCATGGTTTACGGTATAAACAATTGGATTCAACGGTACTAAACTACGCATTCACATGTCGTTACTATGGATTGGTGAATTTCTGACATATTTTTCAGCCGAGTAGGCTCGCGTTTTAAATTTTGAGATCTCATTTGGTGCCAAATCTACCTATCAAAAATAATAAATATATGTCGGTAGCTTTGGCATTTTGGTGGTCCTGGTCGCATTTTCCCACTAAAGGTACTATAATTTAGCACTACAATGCAGCTATAATTGGACATTCCAAGATCTTGTTGGGTAAACAAATTTTTTCCATAAAATGTTCAAATCTTTTTTTCATCATAGCCGCAATACAAAGCTCGATAGTAATTTTCGGTAAATTGTCCAATTTTCCAACTTTAGTGTATGGCATTTTCTCCTGGCAACAATTTCTAATTTTATAGCCACATATAAAAAAGTTCTGATCAAGTTCGTCTACCAGATGACAACATGGAGGAGGCCGAACATTTACAAATTGACTGAACTTAGGATTAGCACAATAAATGTTTGTGTCCTAGACGATAGAACACTCTCACATCTGCCGTGGTTCCAGCTGATAAAGAAAATTGTTGTGAAATTTATCAGACCTTGTAAAAACTGATCAATTAGCTTATTTTCCCTCTATAATTTTTCAATGGCGTAATATTTTAACTTTTCTTTCGAAAGTCAATTATTTGGTTACAATCCTTGGCTAGCAATTACTGCAAAAGGTTGGATTAAACAGTGTTACTCCCACCCAGTTCCTCTTTTCACACTGGCAATTTTTCCTGATCAAATCATTCATACTTACTATTTGACGAAAACCCCTTCCCCACGTAAACTTCAAGAAGTTCGGGTCATAATTATGGCATCTAGAGCGACCTAAGCACTAACATATCGCTGTCCTTTGGCTAGAACCGGACTACCATGCAAAATTTCGTTACCATGGGTCCATAACTATAGCTTGTACTTTGTTTACAAATAGTAATGGACTGTCGGACACACATGACTACATCGACTCAGTTAATTGATATACACTAAACACTTCACAGTGTTACATATTCATGGAACCAATCTCCCTAAAATAAGTATATTTTTTGGCAGGAATAATTCCTATCCAATACGAACCCAAAATACAAAATTACAGCTAATTCAGTTTAGCTATATGGGGGCAATGCCTAAACGTGGACGAATATAGGCCATCTTCGAACTTGATCAGCCTGCTAAAAATGCCTACATGGACATAGAATTTTGCGTTGATAAAGAATATATATACTTCATAGGGTTAGAAATGAGATTATTTCGATGACTTAATATACCATCCATACTATGGTGGAGGTTATAAAAATTTGTTCACAAATTAAAATAAAATAATTGTCTTATATAAATTTTATGCATTTTAATTTCTTTTATTTTTATTATTTGTTTTATATATTTTATAAATTTTCTTAACAGATTTTACATCAGATGTATGATTAGAACTTTGTTGTTGTTGTTTGAGAATATTACAAAAAAAACTTGCATAAACAAATTAGATACAGACTTTAAAATAATAGTGACTATAAGAGAAAGAGAGAGTTGTTTTAACCCTTAAAGACAAAAAAAAAAAAGTAGTAAAGTCGGACGGGGCCGACTATATGATACCCTTCACCACTATGGGTATAATAAACAGGACTATTAATATGAAATTGGATGAAATAATATATGTGATATTTATCTAAATGTGAGTCTACCTAGATCTATCCATAAAGTATGTAAATCGATTTCAAACAAATATAAATAGGTCATCCGTTGGGCTATGTCTGTACTTCTAGAAAACGCACGAAACATTATATGGGAGCTATATCTAAATCAGGACCGGTTTTTATAAAACTTGGCAATAACGTACTTCTAGGCTCAATTAAGTACGTTATGCCAAATTTCCTGCAAATCGAAGGATATATAGGGACTTTGGGGCACCATTTACATGAAATCGGACGAAACTATATATGGGAGCTATATCTAAATCTAGACCGATTTTCTTGAATCTTGGCAGACATCACTCTAGGCTTAATTCAGTACGTTAACCCACTAATTTAGTACGTTATGCGACTTTGGTGCACCATTTACATGAAATCGGTCGAAACTATATATAGGAGCTATATCTAAATCTGGACCGATTTCCACAAAACTTGGCAGGTATCATTCTAGGCTCAATTCAGTACGTTACGCCAAATTTCGTGCAAATCGAAAGATATATAGGGACTTTGGGGCACCATTTACATGAAATCGGACGAAACTATATATGGGAGCTATACCTAAATCAGGACCGATTTTCATGAAACTTGTCAGACATCATTCTAGGCTCAATTAGGTACGTTACGCCAAATTTCCTGCAAATCGAAGGATATCTAGGGACCTTGGGGAACCATTTACATGAAATTGGACGAAACTATATATGGGAGCTATATCTAAATCTGGACCGATTTTCACGAAACTTGGCAGACATCATTCTAGACCTAAATGATTACGCTGTACCAAATTTCGTGCAAATCGAAGGATATCTAGGGACTTTGGGGCACCATTTACATGAAATCGGACGAAACTATATATGGGAGCTATATCTAAATCTGGACCGATTTTTACGAAACTTGGCAGACATTATTCTAGGCTCAATTCAGTACGTTATGCCAAATTTCGTGCAAATCGAAAGATATATAGCGACTTTGGAGCACCATTTACATGAAATCGGACGAAACTATACATGGGAGCTATACCTAAATCAGGACCGATTTTCATGAAACTTGTCAGACATCATTCTAGGCTCAATTAGGTACGTTACGCCAAATTTCCTGCAAATCGAAGGATATCTAGGGACCTTGGGGAACCATTTACATGAAATTGGACGAAACTATATATGGGAGCTATATCTAAATCTGGACCGATTTTCACGAAACTTGGCAGACATCATTCTAGACCTAAATGAATACGCTGTACCAAATTTCGTGCAAATCGAAGGATATCTAGGGACTTTGGGGCACCATTTACATGAAATCGGACGAAACTATATATGGGAGCTATATCTAAATCTGGACCGATTTTTACGAAACTTGGCAGACATTATTCTAGGCCCAATTCAGTACGTTATGCCAAATTTCGTGCAAATCGAAAGATATATAGCGACTTTGGGGCACCATTTACATGAAATCGGACGAAACTATATATGGGAGCTATATCTAAATCTGGACCGTTTTTCACGAAACTTGGCAGACATCATTCTAGACCTAAATGATTAGGCTGCACCCTATTTCGTGCAAATCGAAGGATACGTAGGGACTTTGGGGCACCATTTACATGAAATCAGACGAAACTATATATGGGAGCTATATCTAACTCAGGACCGATTTTCATGAAACTTGGCGGGTATCATTCTAGGCTCAATTCAGTACGTTACGCCGAATTTCGTGCAAATCGAAAGATATATAGGGACTTTGGGGCACCATTTACATGAAATCGGACGAATCTATATATGGGAGCTATATCTAAATCAGGACCGATCTTCATGAAACTTGGCAGACATCATTCTAGGCTCAATTAAGTACGTTATGCCAAATTTCATGCAAATCGAAGGATATCTAGGGACCTTGGGGAACCATTTACATGAAATTGGACGAAACTATATATGGGAGCTATATCTAAATCTGGACCGATTTTCACGAAACTTGGCAGACATCATTCTAGACCTAAATGATTACGCTGTACCAAATTTCGTGCAAATCGAAGGATATCTAGGGACTTTGGGGCACCATTTACATGAAATCGGACGAAACTATATATGGGAGCTATATCTAAATCTGGACCGATTTTTACGAAACTTGGCAGACATTATTCTAGGCTCAATTCAGTACGTTATGCCAAATTTCGTGCAAATCGAAGGATATCTAGGGACTTTGGGGCACCATTTACATGAAATCGGACGAAACTATATATGGGAGCTATATCTAAATCTGGACCGATTTTCACGAAACTTGGCAGACATCATTCTAGACCTAAATGATTAGGCTGTACCAAATTTCGTGCAAATCGGAAGATATATAGGGACCGTTTACATTAAATCGGTTAAATATATATATGGGAGCTATATCTAAATCTGAACCGATTTTTCCCAATTTCAATAGGGTTCGTCCTTGGGCCGAATAAGTGACCTATGCCAAATTTCATCCAATTCGGATCATAAATGCGACCTGTACTTTGTTTACAATTTAACATGGACAGACAGACGGACAGACGGACAGACGGACAGACGGACGGACGGACGGACGGACATGCATAAATCGACTTAGAAAGTGATTCTATGCATGTTCTCAAAAGGAACCATGTGTCTATCTCGTTTCCTTTTGCCTGTTACAAACATATGCACAAAGACATAATACCCTGTACCACAGTGTGGTGAAGGGTATAATTAATGGTATGAGTGTCTATATTTAAATAGAAGGAGACAATATTTTTGGCAAAATTAAAAATATTATACTGTAAATTGAGTTTTGTGGATATTAGTTGCATTGCATTTTTAAGTGAAATAATTAGGCCTAAGTTTAATAACACAATGTTATAAATAAAATAAAAAAAATAATAATATTGCAGAAAAATACAAAAGTGATAAGAGAATACAAATTGGTAAATTGACAAGATTTGAAATTGAATAAACATATGTATGTCGTTCCACAAGAAGAAAAAATGCACTTTATAAAAGCACTAATAAATATTACAAAACAAATGTGTGTGTTTTTTAATTTCACATGACAAATAGAAAACTTTGAAAATACAAAAAATTTCGATGATTGCTTAAAAAAGAAAAACTAATATAATTTCATTCGCTTAGCATAACTAACTAGATTTTCGTTTAGTTTATATAAAACAAATTTAGTTGTGTTTTGTTTCGTTTCTTCTAAAAAATAGTGACTTTTTCTTTCGCATAATTTTTAAAAATGGAGATTTAAGTTTTTTTAATGTGAAATATTTTAACAATAATTTTTAAGGGTTTTCTCAAAAAATACATACATACGTACAATTTGTATAGTTGCTTATTTTTTTGTTAAATACACATAACTATTATACATGTCATGATAATGAAACATTTTTTTATTTTTAACTTTAATTTTTTTTTAAACAAAAAACAAAATTCGTTTAACATTAATAAAATTAACTTTTGCTCCCCTTTTTTGTTGTTGCAGTTTTTTTGGGAATATACTAACAAATATTTTGTTTTATAAAATATAAAAATAGCCACTACTTAAGTTTTTTTCTTAATAAAAAAATAAAAATCTAATATTTCATTTAAAAGGGGGTAGAAGGCAGAGGAGGAGCATGGTCTCATGGGCTTGGGCGTGGTAGCTGAAAAATAGGCTGCTGCCAGTGATTTCACACAGCACATCCAATTGTGTTTTCTTTTTTGTATTTTGTGCTACATTTTGACGTTGTTAAAGAGTTGTTGTTTTTTTGGTTTATCGCCACATTCGCTGTATCTTAATAGAATTTTGTGAATGAGTACGTGTGTTGTGTCTTTTTTGTACAAAAACAAAGTTGAAAAACAAGCAACAACACTTAATCTAAAGCTATGCCTTGTATCCATGCGCTTAAATCACTTCCATCCGATTCTAGGGTAATCTCATCGGGTTCATCATTGCCCACCAAATATTGGGCAGCAGTACGACCACTCAAATAGGCACCATGTACAGTTGAATAGAAATTGGAATGGGTGTGTTCGCCGGCAAATAGAACAACAGGCTGAAATGAAAATGAAGAAATTATGAATTAAAATATAACATTAAAAATTTTTAGAATAAACAAGCAAAAACGGCATTAAATTCGGCCAGAACAAACTTTTTCTACCATTCACTATTAGGTTGTCATTTAAGATACCTGTATTCGCGTTCGAGACCGTTATAAATGGGGCGCCAAGCCATGCCAATTTTATGAAAATTGACCATCAATGGTAACCAAATTAGAGCCAATTCGGCTAAAAGAAGTGCCCACAAAATTTCGAATTACCAAAAATATGGTCCGATATTTATAATTTGCTACCGAATGGCAACTCAAAGTACCAAATTGCAGTCAATTCAATTAAAAACATGTCCAAACTCTTCAAAATACCGAATAATGGGGTTACCGTTATTTTTGGTAGAGGGATTTGCTAATCAATGATAATTCAAAATAATAAATTAATGCCAATTTGGTGAAAAACTTGCCCGAACACTCCATCCTAAAAAGTGAACCAATATTTATAATTTTTGGTAGGGAGATCTGTTACTAAATGGAAACTCAAAGTTTTAAATTAACTCAAAGTTATAAAAAACCTGCCAAAAATCTCCAAAATTATGAACATTTGGGGGTACCTTTAAGTGGGGATATTGCTTAACGTGGATTATCGATCCCATTTTCAGTGCCAACCATCCTAGAAATATTAATTATTCCCTTGGAGAGAGTTCATTAAGGAAATCTGTCAACAGAGGCACATCACAGGGAGGAGTACTATCTGCTCTACTATGGCTACTGGTGATAAATGAGATGCAGCAGAAATTCGACCACCTTAGTATAAAGGTTGTAGCCTATGCCGATGATGTAGTCTTGCTAGCCGGAGGGAAGTTTCTGCCGACTATTTCTGACATCATGCAGGGTTCTTTGGAAGCAAAATACCTTGATAGAGTCCTTGACCACAAACTAAGGTGAAAAGGAATGTTGAGGAACGCGCTAATAAAGGTCTAATAGGACTGTACTCCTGCAAGAACTCTATAGGTAAGAGTTGGGGACTAAAACGAGATATCATACACTGACTGTAACGATTGTACTCCCCATACTTAAATATGGTTGCCTTGTATGGCGGCAAGGAGTCAACAAGAAGACACTGCTGGCTAAAATGGGTACAGCGATCGGCGTTGATCCTGACTACCGGAGCGCTAAGAAACACACCACAGGCAGCCTTAAATGCAGTCTTGAATTGGAATTTTGGCCACGCTAGTATCCTTAACACGGCGCCAATTTGTGACTTTTTAGAGAAGCAGTCAATCTACCAATTGAGGGATCTGTACAACCTCCTATTGGCTACTTTATTGCCAAAATCCGTATGAGCGAGGTAGTTGGCAACAGAATGTCAACAGAACCTGGATGCAGGATTGCAAAAACCATCTGCCCGGAATTCTCTCGCCGTAGAACTTCTTCGATGTTCTCTCATAGTAAGAGGGAGATAAAAATCGTTGTGGTCGTCATAACAGGTCACTGCATGATTAGATTTCTCATTTCCAAATGGGACATTAACGGAGTTGATTATGTGAAGATTACGAAGAGCTGGAAACAATTGAACATATACTCTGTAGGTCCACCCATCGCTTAGTGGCAGAAGGCACAGACAGTTCGGCAAATATGCAATTGATAATCTAGCATTGTTCTCCGGAATAAACCCCAATTAGATCCTAAGCTTTGTTAAGATTTTGACATAACTAAAATAAGCAGTACCTCTTTCCACTTTCTACCTTCCCTCTTTTCCACTTTCCTCTAAGCCTTTCTTTTCAGGTAATAAGGATGAGAACAATGAACAAACGCATCTGAGTGAACGGCTGTGAACGACAGCCGTACATCCCTTAACCTAACCTAAAACTGTCATGTGGACCGTATATACAACATATAGTTGTGTTGGAAATTATTATTTAGGGGCACCTATCTAGGGATCATAGACTCAGTCATTTTCTTCGACACTCTCCCCCAAAACCCGCTGATTGTCCGTGGCCGCAGAAACCCAATGAATGAATTAAATAAATGACTAGATTCATTATACTGTTCTTGAGAAAAGGCACTTTTTTACTTTAAAATGCGTGTCCTTCTATTTTGCAATTTTGTCCTTCGACGAACGATCGTTATTAATAGACACTTTGATTCTACTGTTATAGCCGACTCTTGTTTCACACTTTGCATGCGTTTTACCGTTTGTAATAATCTCAATGGAATTTTGGATTTTCATTATACCAGCTATCGATTCTCTTAAAGCTACAATCGTGTGCTTTGAGAGCATCTTTCAAATTTATAGCGTTCTGTCCCGAAGAATTAAATTAATTTTTCTATTTAGAATTTTTTTTCTTTTTGCACCTTGCTATTACCACATATTATCACTTTTAAAACATTTATGACAAAATTAGCTGCTAATTGAAAAGTTCATCTCCCTGACTTCCGCTAAATGTCTATTTTGCTTTAAAATTTAAAAAAAAAATTAAATCCATGACATTGAAATCGATTAATAATGTGATGTGCTATAAATAAATTCGAACATGTTTTCAAAATAAACATATGGCATCAAATACTCAAATGAACATTTGTTTCTAAATTTATACATAGTTCCTTCACCCTCTTACCTAATTATTAGATGCTAGCATGCCAGACTGTCTGGCTATTTGTCTTTTGAGAAGCTTAATGTTAAATGTCGTAATTAGATCTCTGGGGATTTTCGTCAGAAAGTTATGTGTGTGTGTGTTGAAAAGTTTTATGATGATTGAACAACACAATCATGCCGTTTGTAGGCTTCGAAGAGTAAAATAAATTGAAAAACTAATGCGGAATTTGACCAAAGCGTTGCATTTTTATGGCTCGCTACTGTATTTTAAAATTATGTGTTTGTCCCAATTTTGTATTTTATTTTTCCAATTCATTATTATATTTTTGTAATTACAAACTTACCTTGAAGGCATGAGGAGTTGCATAGAGTGGTTGAGCCAAATTCTCTATATCTTCTTGTAAAGCACCCACTGGTATTGAGGTATATGATCCCATAGTATATGTTTGAGATTTCCAACTTGTGCTGTAATATAAAAATAAATTAGTACAGGATTTAATCCATGCTGTCCGAACTTAAGGACGTTTTTACTAATGGTTTTTTCACTTACCACACACATCTTTTCGGTTTCGGCACATACGGATCTTGCAGGAAATTTCTTAAGATTTCTGTACATTTTTCCGCCACAACATCCGATGGCAGGGTTTCCATAAATTCAGCCTCTAAACCCGATACCCATGCCAACAGTAGAGTATCGGAAATTTTTGCAAATGAATAGATTTTCTTATACCAATGTTTACTTAAATATTCAGGTGTAGCACGTTCTTCATCGGACGCATGTTCTTCGTATTTATCATCATCCCAAAGTAACATAATTTCCGATATATCAGCACTTAAAAACGGTCGATCATATTCCAAATAGATTTTATCCACTGTCCCAAACATTAAATGTTCAATGGATTCCTGTTTGTAGTGGGGCAACTCCGGATCGAATAGATTTTTATGGCATGATTTAAGAACGCCCAACGGTATGGTACATATCACATGTTCAGCATTAAAAACACGACCATCCTCACACGTTACACGTACAGGATAGTCACTGTTTACAGCGGCGGTGTCTGATTCAACAGAACCACAACGTGAGTTATTTTTGCTAGATGAGGGTGTACTTTCTCTACTACCGGGGCCGGCTGACACCCCTCCTCCACCAGCTGTGGGAAATTCTGTAACGGTTTTTTCGGAATCATCCGAATCGTTTTCATCATTCTCATCCACAGTGTCGAGGCCTGTTAAAGTCTTTTTTCGTTTCCAATGGATTTTCTTGACGGGACATTTGGTAATGATAGCCTCTTTGGGTATTTGTGCTGTAAGGGGTCTTAAAATCGAACTATAACCGGCCGGCAATACAATATTGCCACCTTGTAATTCTGTATAACTACCTGTAAATACAAATAAAACAACTATTATGTTAATATCACATTATATTTATTGTTCCCATCCGACTCACCTAATTCTAAGAGATCTACTTCATTCATATCTGTGCAGCCGGTAATACATGTTTCACGCTTCAACAAACAATTGAAAATCAATTGCTTCAAGCGTTTCTCTTTGGGATCCTCGACAGAACTCAAATAGATTTGTATTTCGAAATTGATGTGTTCTCCAACACTATTAATGTCCGGCGGTGGACTATACTGACAAAGGAAATACTCATCACAGCGGCGTAAAAAACATACATACGCCTCGTAGATTTCCTGTAGTATATTAAAAGGAACCTGCTGGCCATCTTCGGTGGTGGCCACCACTTTATGGGGTTTTGGTATATTAACAACACTGACTAGACCATGCTGTACCGCTATTTCGAATATCGGGTTACCCAAAACGCCGTGTATCCAATTAGCGCCAAGTTCAACCTGGAAAGGAGAAAAAAGTAAAGAGATATAAGTGCAAATAAAAAATGTTATAGAGAGAGAGAGAGAGAGAGAGTAAGATATATAAAACAAATATTGCATTTTATTACGCACTGACATTGATAAAGCCTACGCAAAATGTTTTTATAATTGCAACAATATCCGTAAACAAACTGTTTTTTATTGTCAACAAGAACTATCGGGCAGATAGCCAAGAATGTTGAACGACAAGTAGTTGGGAATTCTTGTGCGCATAAACTAAATGTTTTTTTCGCTATACTTGTAGTATCTATAATGTTATTGGCGGTACGTTATGTTTATCACAAATAATTCTTATCAGGACAAGTTTAAAGTAAACAGGTATTAAAATTTCAAACAGTCTGAAGTAAGTGGCAGTGAGTGTAGAACTTGTGGTTTGATTAAATACAGCCGCATGCCAATTCCCCAAACTTTTTTCCTAGAGTTCTTGACATTGTATTTGAAGTTAAAACTTGGTGATTGGGTCTTGGAAATTTAGAAAGGTTTTTAGTGAAGAGTCGTTATTTCGGATCGTGTCGAACTTCTTATGCCCTCCATTATGGGATTGCAGACATATATTTGAAATGAAGTATATAACCTCACCCTCACACAATATCCTTCAAATACAGAAAATTAGGAGCCACTATACCTAAAGGAAGAAGATTTTCTATCCAATGAAATTCCAAAATATTATGTTACGGAAAATATATCAATTGAAAATCGTTATCATAATCCCCAATGCGAGTTACCGGCGCTATATCTTAAGGTAGATTGGCTAAAAAAATTTAAGAAATTTTGCCATAAGTGCAGAAACTCTTTAAAAGGGCCAAACTTATCTGTTGGGAGACAGTCTTTGAGAAGGGTTTGAAAAAACCGCTCGGAGATAACTACGCACTTTAACTGGTAACAATAAGAGAGTCTCAGAGGTTCGGACAATGAGGAGAAATCAGTTAAAATTGGAATTTTGAAAAACAAAAAGAGAACATCCCAGGACTTTTGATTGCAGTTATTGACAATTCTGATATTGAGGAGGATGTCATTTCGAGACAAAGGGCATCCCAAAGCATAGGAACTTTATGAGGTCATAAATATCGAGGAAACGAAAGAGTCGATTTATACATGTCCGTGTGTTCATGTATTTAATGTAAACCAGTAAGGAAAGTAGTAAAGTCGGACGGGGCCGACTATATGATACCCTTCACCACTATGGGTATAATAAACAGGACTATTAATATGAAATTGGATGAAATAATATATGTGATATTTATCTAAATGTGAGTCTACCTAGATCTATCCATAAAGTATGTAAATCGATTTCAAACAAATATAAATAGGTCATCCGTTGGGCTATGTCTGTACTTCTAGAAAACGCACGAAACATTATATGGGAGCTATATCTAAATCAGGACCGGTTTTTATAAAACTTGGCAATAACGTACTTCTAGGCTCAATTAAGTACGTTATGCCAAATTTCCTGCAAATCGAAGGATATATAGGGACTTTGGGGCACCATTTACATGAAATCGGACGAAACTATATATGGGAGCTATATCTAAATCTAGACCGATTTTCTTGAATCTTGGCAGACATCACTCTAGGCTTAATTCAGTACGTTAACCCACTAATTTAGTACGTTATGCGACTTTGGTGCACCATTTACATGAAATCGGTCGAAACTATATATAGGAGCTATATCTAAATCTGGACCGATTTCCACAAAACTTGGCAGGTATCATTCTAGGCTCAATTCAGTACGTTACGCCAAATTTCGTGCAAATCGAAAGATATATAGGGACTTTGGGGCACCATTTACATGAAATCGGACGAAACTATATATGGGAGCTATACCTAAATCAGGACCGATTTTCATGAAACTTGTCAGACATCATTCTAGGCTCAATTAGGTACGTTACGCCAAATTTCCTGCAAATCGAAGGATATCTAGGGACCTTGGGGAACCATTTACATGAAATTGGACGAAACTATATATGGGAGCTATATCTAAATCTGGACCGATTTTCACGAAACTTGGCAGACATCATTCTAGACCTAAATGATTACGCTGTACCAAATTTCGTGCAAATCGAAGGATATCTAGGGACTTTGGGGCACCATTTACATGAAATCGGACGAAACTATATATGGGAGCTATATCTAAATCTGGACCGATTTTTACGAAACTTGGCAGACATTATTCTAGGCTCAATTCAGTACGTTATGCCAAATTTCGTGCAAATCGAAAGATATATAGCGACTTTGGAGCACCATTTACATGAAATCGGACGAAACTATACATGGGAGCTATACCTAAATCAGGACCGATTTTCATGAAACTTGTCAGACATCATTCTAGGCTCAATTAGGTACGTTACGCCAAATTTCCTGCAAATCGAAGGATATCTAGGGACCTTGGGGAACCATTTACATGAAATTGGACGAAACTATATATGGGAGCTATATCTAAATCTGGACCGATTTTCACGAAACTTGGCAGACATCATTCTAGACCTAAATGAATACGCTGTACCAAATTTCGTGCAAATCGAAGGATATCTAGGGACTTTGGGGCACCATTTACATGAAATCGGACGAAACTATATATGGGAGCTATATCTAAATCTGGACCGATTTTTACGAAACTTGGCAGACATTATTCTAGGCCCAATTCAGTACGTTATGCCAAATTTCGTGCAAATCGAAAGATATATAGCGACTTTGGGGCACCATTTACATGAAATCGGACGAAACTATATATGGGAGCTATATCTAAATCTGGACCGTTTTTCACGAAACTTGGCAGACATCATTCTAGACCTAAATGATTAGGCTGCACCCTATTTCGTGCAAATCGAAGGATACGTAGGGACTTTGGGGCACCATTTACATGAAATCAGACGAAACTATATATGGGAGCTATATCTAACTCAGGACCGATTTTCATGAAACTTGGCGGGTATCATTCTAGGCTCAATTCAGTACGTTACGCCGAATTTCGTGCAAATCGAAAGATATATAGGGACTTTGGGGCACCATTTACATGAAATCGGACGAATCTATATATGGGAGCTATATCTAAATCAGGACCGATCTTCATGAAACTTGGCAGACATCATTCTAGGCTCAATTAAGTACGTTATGCCAAATTTCATGCAAATCGAAGGATATCTAGGGACCTTGGGGAACCATTTACATGAAATTGGACGAAACTATATATGGGAGCTATATCTAAATCTGGACCGATTTTCACGAAACTTGGCAGACATCATTCTAGACCTAAATGATTACGCTGTACCAAATTTCGTGCAAATCGAAGGATATCTAGGGACTTTGGGGCACCATTTACATGAAATCGGACGAAACTATATATGGGAGCTATATCTAAATCTGGACCGATTTTTACGAAACTTGGCAGACATTATTCTAGGCTCAATTCAGTACGTTATGCCAAATTTCGTGCAAATCGAAGGATATCTAGGGACTTTGGGGCACCATTTACATGAAATCGGACGAAACTATATATGGGAGCTATATCTAAATCTGGACCGATTTTCACGAAACTTGGCAGACATCATTCTAGACCTAAATGATTAGGCTGTACCAAATTTCGTGCAAATCGGAAGATATATAGGGACCGTTTACATTAAATCGGTTAAATATATATATGGGAGCTATATCTAAATCTGAACCGATTTTTCCCAATTTCAATAGGGTTCGTCCTTGGGCCGAATAAGTGACCTATGCCAAATTTCATCCAATTCGGATCATAAATGCGACCTGTACTTTGTTTACAATTTAACATGGACAGACAGACGGACAGACGGACAGACGGACAGACGGACGGACGGACGGACGGACATGCATAAATCGACTTAGAAAGTGATTCTATGCATGTTCTCAAAAGGAACCATGTGTCTATCTCGTTTCCTTTTGCCTGTTACAAACATATGCACAAAGACATAATACCCTGTACCACAGTGTGGTGAAGGGTATAACAATATACAGGTCGTAACTATGATCCGAATGAAGTGTTTATTAAACTTTAAACGTGTTTTACGCTAAACATTGTTATAGCTTTCACCACACTTTGGTACAGGGTATTATGTCTTGTGATGGACACATGTTTCCTTTCGAGAATATGCATAGAATCACTTTCTGAGTCGATTTATGTATGTTCGTACCGCCATCTGTCGCATTTTTTATCCGAATTGGATGAAATTTAGCACATATCATTTATTTGGCCCAAGGACGAACGCTATTGAAATCGGTTCAGATTTACATATTGCTCCCATATATAGTTTCGCCTGATTTTAATAAAATGGTGCACCGAAGACCCAAATAGTATAGCCTAAATCAAATCGGTCAACCATATATAGTTTCGTTCGATTTTAAGTAAATGGTGCAAAAAAAGATCCAAAGTTAGGACGATTGTCGAAAAATTTTACACAACTTACTGAAGTCAATGTGGTCTAACGTGTGTCAAGTTTTGTTGGAATCGGTCAAGATTTACATATAGCTACCATATATAGTTTCGTCCGATTTTATGTAAATGGTGCACCAAAAGCAAAGATGTCCGATCGACAGGACATTATACACACACCATCAAACACATTATAGATGAAAATTTTATGCTAGTTTAAAATAAGAATCTAAGAAACATCTACTGTAACCAAAATGGTGTAGGCTATCATATATTCTGGTTTTCCACTCGGTGCTCTTGAAACGTTGACATTTGCATTAAGGAATTTTTTTCTGTTGACGTTCAGCATGGATAAATGATCACTGTCATGATCACATTTCCGAACAACAAACAAGTAAATGAAATTTTAGATCTTATCGTTCGTTAAATATCAGTGATTGCAACCATTGTAAACAACACCTCCGCCCACATGCATTAGAGCGCATCTCATGCAGTGGCATAATGAAGTCACCTTTGCAAGTGACACCACAATGCATATTACATTGAATTTGTAATCGCTTCAGTGATTTTAAATGAGACGTGTTTTGTTTCTGTTGCTGTTGCGCTCTACATTACAACATCAAACCGAGTCCATAAAATAAACAGCTGCCGCTGTGCAGATCGACAAATGCATTTTTTTATATAATTTTTGTATTTTGTATCCATATATTATGCACAGAATGTAGGTTGCCGCGTTTCTTTTTACTCTGTTCTCTTTCTTTTTTGCATAGAATAGTTATTCTGGTTGTAGAGCTTCCATGCAGTGCAATCGATAAAAAATTCAAACAACAAACAAAAAATCTGTTTTTTTTTTGTTCTATAAAATTTAAATTATATAAAGAAAAAAAATGAAGCTTGTGCGATCTATATTTGGTGTCAGCAGTTGTTTCTTGTTTATCTTTGCTGATTTGAAAATTGCGTGATGTCGAATAAATTCTGTTTTTATACCCTTCACCACACTGTGGTACAGGGTATTATGTCTTTGTGCATATGTTTGTAACAGGCAAAAGGAAACGAGATAGACACATGGTTCCTTTTGAGAACATGCATAGAATCACTTTCTAAGTCGATTTATGCATGTCCGTCCGTCCGTCCGTCCGTCTGTCCGTCTGTCCGTCTGTCCGTCTGTCTGTCCATGTTAAATTGTAAACAAAGTACAGGTCGCATTTATGATCCGAATTGGATGAAATTTGGCATAGGTCACTTATTCGGCCCAAGGACGAACCCTATTGAAATTGGGAAAAATCGGTTCAGATTTAGATATAGCTCCCATATATATATTTAACCGATTTAATGTAAACGGTCCCTATATATCTTCCGATTTGCACGAAATTTGGTACAGCCTAATCATTTAGGTCTAGAATGATGTCTGCCAAGTTTCGTGAAAATCGGTCCAGATTTAGATATAGCTCCCATATATAGTTTCGTCCGATTTCATGTAAATGGTGCCCCAAAGTCCCTAGATATCCTTCGATTTGCACGAAATTTGGCATAACGTACTGAATTGAGCCTAGAATAATGTCTGCCAAGTTTCGTGAAAATCGGTCCAGATTTAGATATAGCTCCCATATATAGTTTCGTCCGATTTCATGTAAATGGTGCCCCAAAGTCCCTAGATATCCTTCGATTTGCACGAAATTTGGTACAGCGTAATCATTTAGGTCTAGAATGATGTCTGCCAAGTTTCGTGAAAATCGGTCCAGATTTAGATATAGCTCCCATATATAGTTTCGTCCAATTTCATGTAAATGGTTCCCCAAGGTCCCTAGATATCCTTCGATTTGCATGAAATTTGGCATAACGTACTTAATTGAGCCTAGAATGATGTCTGCCAAGTTTCATGAAGATCGGTCCTGATTTAGATATAGCTCCCATATATAGATTCGTCCGATTTCATGTAAATGGTGCCCCAAAGTCCCTATATATCTTTCGATTTGCACGAAATTCGGCGTAACGTACTGAATTGAGCCTAGAATGATACCCGCCAAGTTTCATGAAAATCGGTCCTGAGTTAGATATAGCTCCCATATATAGTTTCGTCTGATTTCATGTAAATGGTGCCCCAAAGTCCCTACGTATCCTTCGATTTGCACGAAATAGGGTGCAGCCTAATCATTTAGGTCTAGAATGATGTCTGCCAAGTTTCGTGAAAAACGGTCCAGATTTAGATATAGCTCCCATATATAGTTTCGTCCGATTTCATGTAAATGGTGCCCCAAAGTCGCTATATATCTTTCGATTTGCACGAAATTTGGCATAACGTACTGAATTGGGCCTAGAATAATGTCTGCCAAGTTTCGTAAAAATCGGTCCAGATTTAGATATAGCTCCCATATATAGTTTCGTCCGATTTCATGTAAATGGTGCCCCAAAGTCCCTAGATATCCTTCGATTTGCACGAAATTTGGTACAGCGTATTCATTTAGGTCTAGAATGATGTCTGCCAAGTTTCGTGAAAATCGGTCCAGATTTAGATATAGCTCCCATATATAGTTTCGTCCAATTTCATGTAAATGGTTCCCCAAGGTCCCTAGATATCCTTCGATTTGCAGGAAATTTGGCGTAACGTACCTAATTGAGCCTAGAATGATGTCTGACAAGTTTCATGAAAATCGGTCCTGATTTAGGTATAGCTCCCATGTATAGTTTCGTCCGATTTCATGTAAATGGTGCTCCAAAGTCGCTATATATCTTTCGATTTGCACGAAATTTGGCATAACGTACTGAATTGAGCCTAGAATAATGTCTGCCAAGTTTCGTAAAAATCGGTCCAGATTTAGATATAGCTCCCATATATAGTTTCGTCCGATTTCATGTAAATGGTGCCCCAAAGTCCCTAGATATCCTTCGATTTGCACGAAATTTGGTACAGCGTAATCATTTAGGTCTAGAATGATGTCTGCCAAGTTTCGTGAAAATCGGTCCAGATTTAGATATAGCTCCCATATATAGTTTCGTCCAATTTCATGTAAATGGTTCCCCAAGGTCCCTAGATATCCTTCGATTTGCAGGAAATTTGGCGTAACGTACCTAATTGAGCCTAGAATGATGTCTGACAAGTTTCATGAAAATCGGTCCTGATTTAGGTATAGCTCCCATATATAGTTTCGTCCGATTTCATGTAAATGGTGCCCCAAAGTCCCTATATATCTTTCGATTTGCACGAAATTTGGCGTAACGTACTGAATTGAGCCTAGAATGATACCTGCCAAGTTTTGTGGAAATCGGTCCAGATTTAGATATAGCTCCTATATATAGTTTCGACCGATTTCATGTAAATGGTGCACCAAAGTCGCATAACGTACTAAATTAGTGGGTTAACGTACTGAATTAAGCCTAGAGTGATGTCTGCCAAGATTCAAGAAAATCGGTCTAGATTTAGATATAGCTCCCATATATAGTTTCGTCCGATTTCATGTAAATGGTGCCCCAAAGTCCCTATATATCCTTCGATTTGCAGGAAATTTGGCATAACGTACTTAATTGAGCCTAGAAGTACGTTATTGCCAAGTTTTATAAAAACCGGTCCTGATTTAGATATAGCTCCCATATAATGTTTCGTGCGTTTTCTAGAAGTACAGACATAGCCCAACGGATGACCTATTTATATTTGTTTGAAATCGATTTACATACTTTATGGATAGATCTAGGTAGACTCACATTTAGATAAATATCACATATATTATTTCATCCAATTTCATATTAATAGTCCTGTTTATTATACCCATAGTGGTGAAGGGTATCATATAGTCGGCCCCGTCCGACTTTACTACTTTCCTTACTGGTTCTCTTTCGAGTTTTTGTTAGTCGTAGCAATTAATTTGCATTCTGTTGTTGTATTTATTTTGTATTTAATTCTTGCCGCAACTGCATAATTAATTGCAAAATAATCGTATAAAATGATCGTTATTTCGTTAATACCTTAACCTCTATTTGATACTAGTTATTATATTTTTTCGAGGGCTAAACATTTTTTGTATGTAACATTCTCTTGATCATCATTTTATTTTGTTGTCTTTGGATTGAAAGAAAATAAATTTAAATTGAGTTAAAATAAGACGGAGCAACAAGATTTTAAATCGGTGGTAATTTTCCTTAGAGTACTAGGGAACTATAATGCTGATCTAGAATACCCAAGATGAGAGCCAGTTGTTCAGCAAGTAAGCGTGATGAGCTACGTCAATCAAACCCATAAGAGATCTTAGATTCAAGTTTGAGGTCGATAGATTGATCTCGGAGCTTTATTTTATTATATTTTCCCAATGCATGTATAATTAACCTAAAATGGTTTTCTTTATATTGAAAGCAAATAAATTGAAATTGGGATAAATGGATAGAGAATCTGAAGTGTTGCAATATTGGAACCGGTGTGAAGAAAACTGTTTGCAACGGCTAGGCACCGACCATTATTCTTCTTCGACTCATAAACTCCACAATTTCGATGATCTTGTCGAGGAGACTGCGGAGGTGTCTTGTATTTCGATGACGACGATTCAGATGACGAATCGGACGACGACTCCTGTGACACATTGGGAGACGTGCTAGCGCGGCATGGAGCGATTCCTTTCGCAATACTCCAGGATCCGGTCCAGAGCAATCTCGAAATGCACCCATCTCTACATCCATTGCATCTCACCGAGATTGATCTATGGTGGATCCCTGCACGGACCAGTAGGGTTCGGAGCAGGAATTCCGGGATATAATGACGCTCCGATGACAAAAATGACGTACACGAAGATGTATTTGTTGAGATGGCAGCCTCTGGTCCGGTACATAGAACCAACCGCCGTGAGATTGTTTACCAACTTACAGAGTGTTTACCGCGGGTAGCTGAGAGGAATATCCGTAAAGTCATCGCTACTGCTGCCGCTTGCTTCAAACCTGCTATAATACCCAAAGTGAGACCAAACTTCCCAGGAGAAGCAAAGGTATTTGGTAATAAGCGTGATGAGCTCCGTCGTAAGACCCCTGAAGACCCAAGGGTGCGAGAACTTACCCTTGAAGTCAAGCACAAAAGGAAAAAGTGGCTAGACCACCTAAAGCAATGCAACATTGGCACTGGAACAAGTAAATTGTGGGAAACGGTTAAGTCACTCTCGAATCCTGGAAGGAAGGACGATAGGACGGTTATCACATTTAAGGACGTAACTGTGACAAACCCGAGTTATTTTAACCGGCAATTCATAGAGCACCATGAGAGTGACAAGCCGAAAAGAAGTGTACTACGTCGCATAAGAGCACTCCGAGCCGAGGAGGTACCACCACAATTTACGAAGGAGGACGTTGCGGATGTCATTAATAACTCTAAGTCATCCAAAGCGTTGGGCTCGGACGGAATATCCGACGACTTAGGTCGTGCAACCGAACAGTTATGGTGGCACTTGACCTATCGAAGATATAGAGAAGACCGTGTATGAAACGTTGGATAATCAACTATATGTGAGGTCGCCAGTCGTATGTGGAATTCAGAAACATCTCTACCTTTCTGATATTCCACAACCAACGGACGGCGCAGAGATCGTAATGTATGCGGATGATTGTACGATCATGGCGTCGGGTCCCATTATTGATGACATATATGAGAGGTTAAACTACATAGCTGATCTTGTAAATTTCTTCCATCTGAGGAATATGGAAATCGCCACAAAATCAACAGTCACACTGTTCACCACATGGGCGGCTGAATTGAAGCTCCCACTGAACATGCTGGTCGATGGAAAACTGATTCCGATCACCAACTACCCCAAGATACTGGAAATAACGTTCGAAAGCCTTTTCAAGTCGCCAGCGCAAGCCACGCAGGCTGAGAAGTAGGGACAAGGTGCTCAAGTCGCTAGCCGGCAGCACTTGGGGCGCTGACAAAGAAACCTTGTTGACCTCATATAAAGCAATAGGCGGTCAGTGGTAAGTTTTACGGCGCCAGTGTGATTCGCGAATGTTAGTGATATGCAGGGGAAGAATATCCAGACCTGCCGGAATGTTGCCCTGAGAACTGTAACAGGGTGTCTCCTCATGACTCCTGTGGACCATCTTCATGAGGAACGAATATCTTACCCGTCCATCGACACAATTACATGTTATCGATGAAGTACTTGCAAGGGTGCTATCGCCAGGAACACCCCTGCCATAGTCTTATGCACAGGACTCCTCCGCCCAGGCACATCAGGGAAGATCTTCATGATCTAGATAGAGAGAGGTCCAAAGGTATAAGTGTGAACCCGTAGATCAAGAAGCCTATCAAGCAGGACTGAGTCGCTCAGGTAGTAGACTCGGTTCAGATTTATATATAGATTCAATATTAACGATTTAGATATACATAGCTCTTACAGATTTACATACAGCTCTCATATTTAATTTTGTCAGACATAATATACATAATACTACATAATATATATACTACTACAATAATTGCATTTCTGGAAATTCGTAAGTTATTCTTCAATCTTTATAAGGCAAACGAGTCTGTTATAATTGGCATACAACATTTTCAACCTAATCAATCCCTCTATAATTGAAAATGACAAGCATAATTTCAAATCAAAAAAGGTATTCTCAATTGTTTTTCAGAAATTGGGTCAATGTCGATATTGTGTTCACGAACGTGATCGTGTAAACATTCGTGGTGTTACAGATTACATTGTAAGCTGTTACACGAAGTGTTAGAGGTAAATTGATTTTTTTCATTTGGGACTAAGTAATAAAGTTTCTCCAGACCTAAATGTTTAAAATGCGTAACATGTTTGCCCTTTGTAATTACTTATTATTTCTTTTTCTTTATAAACATGATCTGTGTTTTCCGGTCCCAAAAAGATAACAGGTGATATTTGTTCGTGTGATCTTTGACTTGGATTTTTTTCTTGGCTTTATAATTATTTTTTCTGTTCAGGCATTTCGTTGTAATCATGTTAGGGAAGGTTTCCCATTCAAGATGATAACAGGTGATCTCTTGGCTTGGAATGCCCTACTGCCACTTTTATTCTTATGTGTGTTTTCATTTCGCATTTGAATTTTTTTTTCTAAAACAATTTTACAATAATTACAATGATGCTTGTTGGGTTAGGCCAACCTGGTTACACATTCATCTTCTTTTCATCTCACTGTCTGTCTGCTTGTTCTCAGTCAAATGTCATGGAATAATGAACGACATCGTCAACAAAACAAACAAAACAAACAAAACAAGAAACCGTTTCTTTGACATAGAAATGAATTAAAGAGAGCAGAGCAACAGCGACAACAACAATTAGAATTCTAATGACTTTAATTATTTGCTAATGTTCTGAATGGTTGGAGGTGGCAGTGGAGGCAAACAGTGGGGAACAGTAACTGAATATAAATGGGTGAAATAAGTTTCATGAACTCTTTGCTGTTGCTGTTATATAAACATTTTTGGAAAGATAAATAATCATAATTTTCCTCATCCATACGTTTTCTATTTGTGCGGGTAATTTTTCGTTTTATAGATGGTAATTTTGAACTGCAGTATAATGAATCTTTTCCTGATGTTATGTTTAATACACAGTAACATAATAAAAATTGGTTTTTCAAAATAAATGTATATACCAGTAAGACGATTAGTATAGTAGGACGTTGTCGACCATATGATACTCTACACAACTACAGCAGAACATTTTGCCACCCAAACCATAACCTTATCATAATTTTCCTCATCCATACGCCTAGGCATGTCAGGCACTCACCACTTAGGCATCTCTTCATGATCTGGAGAGAGATGACCAAAGGTATAACAAGTCTATCAAGCAGGATTGAATTTTATTCACACGGATGCAGTTGAGGAAGCAATTCAAGAAAATATAGTGAATACTATCCTCGGAGATCACCCACCTAAGATAGCAGCAGCTAACGCGACAAACCAGAGTTGTCTTGGCGAAAGTGAGATCTGGATGGTGTAACCGCCTCAATTCATATTGTGCACGAATTGATGCCACAGTGAAAAATATCTGCCCGACATGACACGCTTCACCTTTTCAATTGTCCAATCAAACCCGCTCATCTAACCCCATCTTCACTTTGGACACAACCTATACAGGTCGCAGCCTTTGGAGTTAGAAGTATAACAAGATTAAAAATTAAAGAGAAAATACACAGCAGTATAAGCTGCTACAACAACAAAGAATTTGACGGAATTTGGGCAAAGTTTCGTGATCTAGCGTGGTAATATTAAGGGGACCCCCCATTCTCGGGGTCAAAATTTTTTTTGATTAAATTCGAATCTACACTAATTCAAGAATGTCCCTACAAAATTTCAAGTGAAAATCTCAAGAACTCTTGAAGATATAGCCGATTTATTGTGTCAGCATCAAGTGACGGCTAAAGGGCTTCTCAAACTTTAAACGCGTTTTTCTCTTTTGCGAATGGCGGGCACGGTAACTCAAAAACTAATAACCTAATCGATTCCAAATTTGTACACGTTTTTCTGTTTTGTAAATTATTTTTCTTCTCTTTTAAATCTTTTAATATATATGTGCAAAGTTACAAACCTTAACAAGCATTGGTATTGATATACCAGCCCATTGAAAATCTTGAAAAATTAAAATCGAGAATGGTGGGGGGTTCCCTTAAACCATATTATAATATGGATACCTCTACATAAATTTCAGTATATCTCATTATTCATACTATTACATCAGTAGAATTGATACGAGCACCCCTGTTTCATACAGGCAACATTTCCAGATCTTGTGTTCCCGTTTTCTTCAACCACTTCCGAAAACTGTTGAGCATTCTAAACCATCGGATGGAGAAGATTATTTTTAACCTTACTTGCGGATAGTATAATAACATTCATTGAATAGCTGTGAATTTAAATAAACAGTCACAGACAATCAGTGGGTCTTGGGGGGAGCCTCGGAGGAAATGGCCAAGTGCATATGATCTGAAGATTGACGAGGCTTTATTCGTAATGTAATATCATAACACTGGGTATTAGGTGACCTCTTGCCCATCAGTGTTATACGGTTTGAAGTCTCTTACAAAGCGATAGGTCGGTCTGTGGTAAGCTATGTGGTTCCAGTGTGGTGTGCGAACAGTAGTAATACGCAATGGAGAAGTATTCAGACCTGTCAGAACGCCGACCTGAGAATTGCGACATGGTGCCTCCTCATGACACCAGTGGACCATCTTCATGAGGAGACGAAGATCATTACGTCAGCATAGCAATATGCTTTCGTTGCAGTACCTGCTCGGGTGCTTCAGGGACAATTATCCCAACCATGGTGGATAAGACTTCCCCACCCAGTCGTGTCAGGAAGAATCTGCATGATCTAGATGGAGAATAGCATTCATATTGATGCACTTGCCGCAGCGCTAAACGATACAGAATGAATGCCGTCCTCGGAGCTGCAAAGACAAACCACAGTAGTTTTGGGCCAATTACGTTCAGGATGGTGCGTGCAGTCGTCCCAATTCGTATTGGACACGGATTGATGACCAGGTGCAGAATGTCTGCCCAGCATGTTATACGGGCCTCATACCACTCTGCACTTATTCAATTGCCCAGCCAAATCTACTCATCTTAATCCTGAAGATCTGTGGTTGCAGCCAGTGAAAGTAGTTGCATTTCTTAACATGGAGATAGAACCAGATTGAATTTAAACAGGAAAACTATATCCATATAAACTGCTACAATAACAACGACTAAAAATTATAAATATAGGTCCACTTTTTCTGGTAGCCCCCATATAACGCCCAATTTTAGGTATTTTGGGGATTTGAACATATTTTTCAATCGAATTGGCTGTAATCTAGTACTTTCAGTTCTTATTGGGTAACAAATCTCTCCAATTTGTTATCTTGGGGTTCTTTGAAAGTGTTTTCAAACGAATTCGCTGTAATTTGGTATTTTTTAGCCGTATAAGGTAACAATTGAGATTTTGCGTTTTAGGAAAAATCTCCATAAAAAATTGCTGAAATTTGTATTTTTTATACATTATGGTTTACAAAAACAATTGTTGTTATAGGTATACTTTTGGTATGTTCCCTATATTTTCATTTCATCCAAAGTTCAGTCCGGTTAAACTTAACACCCTTTTCACTTCTCACTCTTTAAAACAGTCTTCTGACTAACGTTGAACATTAAATCAAAAACAACTACAAATCCCACACCTTCTATTTGTTTTCTTCTCCATTGCTTTAGTTCAGATTTTCTTTATTTTACAACAAAAATGGTTTATTTGTTTTTCTTTGTCTACATTATTACTTCCTTTCCATTGCTAAATGGTAAAACAATGTATTACTCATCCATATATGTAGATACCGAGGTGTAGTCAACCTCTATCTACTAACTGTCTGTTGGAACTATGGGTGTAGTGAAATCAATAAGAACACAAATTGATTTGGCCTTGAAATTTTGGCGTACAAACGACTGAAATTTCATTGCCAACCAATCCTTGGAGATTTTTATTACTTGACCTTTACTAATAAAAGTAGGTGGCAGCCAGATTATAATGTCTGATTAGTATTTTTCCATCAAATGTTAAAATATTAAAGATTTATTGAAAAGTTTGTGGGTAAAATACGAGAAGCCAAAATTAAAACATGAACTGATATATTTCATCCTAATAGCGTATTTCGAGGTGTAGCAAATATAAGGATACATTTAATATACACTACACCTTATAGTGGAGATTATAGAAACCTGTATTCAGATCGACTACCATGGTGGTCATAACTTTCAATTTTCCCCAAGTGTTTTTCGGGTTAAAATCTTGTTATACCCTTCACCACACTGTGGTACAGGGTATTATGTCTTTGTGCATATGTTTGTAACAGGCAAAAGGAAACGAGATAGACACATGGTTCCTTTTGAGAACATGCATAGAATCACTTTCTAAGTCGATTTATGCATGTCCGTCCGTCCGTCCGTCCGTCTGTCCGTCTGTCCGTCTGTCCGTCTGTCCGTCTGTCTGTCCATGTTAAATTGTAAACAAAGTACAGGTCGCATTTATGATCCGAATTGGATGAAATTTGGCATAGGTCACTTATTCGGCCCAAGGACGAACCCTATTGAAATTGGGAAAAATCGGTTCAGATTTAGATATAGCTCCCATATATATATTTAACCGATTTAATGTAAACGGTCCCTATATATCTTCCGATTTGCACGAAATTTGGTACAGCCTAATCATTTAGGTCTAGAATGATGTCTGCCAAGTTTCGTGAAAATCGGTCCAGATTTAGATATAGCTCCCATATATAGTTTCGTCCGATTTCATGTAAATGGTGCCCCAAAGTCCCTAGATATCCTTCGATTTGCACGAAATTTGGCATAACGTACTGAATTGAGCCTAGAATAATGTCTGCCAAGTTTCGTGAAAATCGGTCCAGATTTAGATATAGCTCCCATATATAGTTTCGTCCGATTTCATGTAAATGGTGCCCCAAAGTCCCTAGATATCCTTCGATTTGCACGAAATTTGGTACAGCGTAATCATTTAGGTCTAGAATGATGTCTGCCAAGTTTCGTGAAAATCGGTCCAGATTTAGATATAGCTCCCATATATAGTTTCGTCCAATTTCATGTAAATGGTTCCCCAAGGTCCCTAGATATCCTTCGATTTGCATGAAATTTGGCATAACGTACTTAATTGAGCCTAGAATGATGTCTGCCAAGTTTCATGAAGATCGGTCCTGATTTAGATATAGCTCCCATATATAGATTCGTCCGATTTCATGTAAATGGTGCCCCAAAGTCCCTATATATCTTTCGATTTGCACGAAATTCGGCGTAACGTACTGAATTGAGCCTAGAATGATACCCGCCAAGTTTCATGAAAATCGGTCCTGAGTTAGATATAGCTCCCATATATAGTTTCGTCTGATTTCATGTAAATGGTGCCCCAAAGTCCCTACGTATCCTTCGATTTGCACGAAATAGGGTGCAGCCTAATCATTTAGGTCTAGAATGATGTCTGCCAAGTTTCGTGAAAAACGGTCCAGATTTAGATATAGCTCCCATATATAGTTTCGTCCGATTTCATGTAAATGGTGCCCCAAAGTCGCTATATATCTTTCGATTTGCACGAAATTTGGCATAACGTACTGAATTGGGCCTAGAATAATGTCTGCCAAGTTTCGTAAAAATCGGTCCAGATTTAGATATAGCTCCCATATATAGTTTCGTCCGATTTCATGTAAATGGTGCCCCAAAGTCCCTAGATATCCTTCGATTTGCACGAAATTTGGTACAGCGTATTCATTTAGGTCTAGAATGATGTCTGCCAAGTTTCGTGAAAATCGGTCCAGATTTAGATATAGCTCCCATATATAGTTTCGTCCAATTTCATGTAAATGGTTCCCCAAGGTCCCTAGATATCCTTCGATTTGCAGGAAATTTGGCGTAACGTACCTAATTGAGCCTAGAATGATGTCTGACAAGTTTCATGAAAATCGGTCCTGATTTAGGTATAGCTCCCATGTATAGTTTCGTCCGATTTCATGTAAATGGTGCTCCAAAGTCGCTATATATCTTTCGATTTGCACGAAATTTGGCATAACGTACTGAATTGAGCCTAGAATAATGTCTGCCAAGTTTCGTAAAAATCGGTCCAGATTTAGATATAGCTCCCATATATAGTTTCGTCCGATTTCATGTAAATGGTGCCCCAAAGTCCCTAGATATCCTTCGATTTGCACGAAATTTGGTACAGCGTAATCATTTAGGTCTAGAATGATGTCTGCCAAGTTTCGTGAAAATCGGTCCAGAGGTAGATATATCTCCCATATATAGTTTCGTCCAATTTCATGTAAATGGTTCCCCAAGGTCCCTAGATATCCTTCGATTTGCAGGAAATTTGGCGTAACGTACCTAATTGAGCCTAGAATGATGTCTGACAAGTTTCATGAAAATCGGTCCTGATTTAGGTATAGCTCCCATATATAGTTTCGTCCGATTTCATGTAAATGGTGCCCCAAAGTCCCTATATATCTTTCGATTTGCACGAAATTTGGCGTAACGTACTGAATTGAGCCTAGAATGATACCTGCCAAGTTTTGTGGAAATCGGTCCAGATTTAGATATAGCTCCTATATATAGTTTCGACCGATTTCATGTAAATGGTGCACCAAAGTCGCATAACGTACTAAATTAGTGGGTTAACGTACTGAATTAAGCCTAGAGTGATGTCTGCCAAGATTCAAGAAAATCGGTCTAGATTTAGATATAGCTCCCATATATAGTTTCGTCCGATTTCATGTAAATGGTGCCCCAAAGTCCCTATATATCCTTCGATTTGCAGGAAATTTGGCATAACGTACTTAATTGAGCCTAGAAGTACGTTATTGCCAAGTTTTATAAAAACCGGTCCTGATTTAGATATAGCTCCCATATAATGTTTCGTGCGTTTTCTAGAAGTACAGACATAGCCCAACGGATGACCTATTTATATTTGTTTGAAATCGATTTACATACTTTATGGATAGATCTAGGTAGACTCACATTTAGATAAATATCACATATATTATTTCATCCAATTTCATATTAATAGTCCTGTTTATTATACCCATAGTGGTGAAGGGTATCATATAGTCGGCCCCGTCCGACTTTACTACTTTCCTTACTGGTTTTTTTTTCTTATTTTCCAGTTGATCTAACACATTCTACGAAATATTTCAAGCCATCAGTAGTTTTCTTTTTGTTTAATTAAAAAATTAGTATTTTTATAACCTACATTATTATTATTTTCTACTTGGGTTATTTTTAAACTACTTCTAATTCGTTTTGACACCCGGCGAAAACAAACAAAAACCTGTCTGTCGTCTATTCACATGTGTGTTTAAAACGCGATACATCATTACTTTGAAATTCCCAACAATTGTTTTCCGAAAATACGAAAACCCAAGTAAATCCCAAAAGGGTTTCGAAATGAAAATTTTTTCTGTCTTCTGAATAAACATATTGTTTGTATGTTCGTTATCAACGAAAAGCCACACACCATTCGTCAGTCAGCCATTCATTCATTAACCACAAATTAAAATGCACTTAGCCTCAGAGCAAATAAAAAATTTTGAAGACAACATAAATTTAAAAAAGAAAAGAAAAAACCTGCAGACAACGGCCTATGTCAGTTTCTCCTCCACCTCTAAATATGACACAACACAATAGTGTTTGTTGTTGCTGGTTTCAATTAAATAGTCATATTTTTTAAAGCGAAGCGCAGCGCAACTCAGCGCACCAAGTAATGGAAAACAAAAGCGTTAATGAGAAAATCAAATGTTTGGTGCACCGTTTACAATGACATTACAAAGTAAATGTCTTTAAAGGTGTTATGTTTGATATGTGTAAAAGCCTTTTAAAAAGTCTGGTCAAGAAAACAACTACAACAAAAAAGAAAAACCATTACAAAGAAACCAAAAAACGAACGAACGATCCATATTAATAATGAAAACTAATCGATCATGAGACCATAACTAAATGACAGCAGACACATGTGAGGTTAAAATGCCGGTCAAGCACAAAAAAGTAGATTTTATGCAGCATGTGCAAGCACGAACAAGTAAAAAAATTGTATTTTAAGTTCAATCAGGTCGAATGTGTTATATCGCCCAGTATGAGGATAACTAAAATCTTTTAAATATTTGAAATCGATCAGGTGGTTCCTGATGAGGGTAGTCATAATCAACGGTTAGGCGACCTCGTGTCCATCAGTGTATACGGTTTGCAGTCAGGGGTCTTGTTGATAACTGGGCACCTCAACAAGTTGTTCAGGCTTAGTTTCCGAGTCCTTTCCATAGAGCCGAATTTGTATATACCGGGCAGGCAGAAATCCTGGCAATCATAAAAGCGGCGGAGACAGTCAAAACACTTACTGCCGACAACATAGGGCCGTGACTATATGTGGATGGTCAGGCGGTCCTTGAGGCACTCAAGGATGCAAGGATGCTCTTCAAGATATACGACAGATAATTAAATTATGTTGGGTTCCAGGACATAGTAATATAGAATGGGATGAGATAACCGATGAGCTTGCTCGAGGGGGGTCGCAGTCATCAAATCTACCATTTGAGATATCTCTACAACCTCCTATTAACTACATTATTGGCAAAATCCGTTTGAGCTACTGCGAGGAAGTCGGCAACAGATGATCACCAGAACCGGGATGCAGGATTTCGGACTGTCAAATTTTTTATAGAGAGTATACCGCCTTACGGAATATATTTTGATGTTGGAATGTTTTGCAACTGGCGATAGAAATTAAATCGGTCTTTGCAGGCATTGTTGGCAGAATTCAGATGCGATACCAGCATGCTTAGTTTCCAGGTTTCAGAAACAATGTACGTGTCTAACGACACATTGAGGGCCGATATTAAGTTCCAGTCTCATCCTGTTATTTAGTATTAACATAGATATTCCGTTCGTGTCCAATGCTTTGGTAGACTTAAACTGCCCGTTATAATACTAGTGTCTACACAGTTCTGTCGTTAAATGACATCATCCTCCCTATTACCACCGTCATAGTTCCCTAATGTGGAAAATCGTCGGGGTTGATCCGTATTAAAACCAAGACAATTTTACTTCGGTCGTCAGTAACAAAAACTGTTGGAATTAATTTACCTTGTCTTTGTATTGATGGAGAGAGGTGAGGTGGAATGAATCCATCCCAATCCATAACACAACCGCTATTACTCCTCGAAAAATCCTCTCCCGCCTTATTTGTGAAATATTTACAACCGTTCTTCTTTCAAGTATTGAGATTGCACCAAATATCCATATGAAGACTGGTGCTCTGCTTTTCGTCTAACCTCTGAATTAACTCCAGTTCGAAGAGAGGAAATAAAAACAATACAAAGATCATAATTCCGCACGGGATTACATCAAAGAATGCAGCCGATAGCTTCAAGCTTATAAACTACCACCGAAGTGTAGCCGTTGACTCCCGTTTATACTCCCATAGGGGTCAGCTTTGACATGGCCACTTTTTGGTTATCTGAGACCATCTGCCGTGTTGTCGTTTCCTTCGTAGAAAACCTTGAAGGTTATGGAGAAGACTTCACAACTACCAGACGTACCGAAGCCTGAAAAAAGTTTTATTCGCAAGTGGTTCTATTCCTATTGAATACAGTTTCGCAATCTTGTTTAACTCCTGACTTCCGTCCCCTATTTAACAGTGGATATCCTTTACCACCACCTTGGCGGAGATTCCGGCTGAGATAACCACAGTACGCGAGGTAGGTAGAAACTATTGTTCTCCTACCTTCTGTTACACTATAAACGAAAGCTTTAAACGGGGGACTAGTTTGCTACTTAGTACTATTAATTATTGACTAGCACTCTAGTCAAAGGATATATCACATATAGACAGCGAAACTCCATTGTATTCCGGGCAGATAGATGGAGAAGATGATATCGGATGGGATTCCTCAATCAAAAGTAGATACCTCACCGAAATCTAACTACTAAAATTGCCAAAGCAAAACAAACAATGGTCAATCAAGCGTATCGCAGAAATGGAAGATTGTTAAAACTTGATTTATAAAATTTCATTACCGGTGGAATCTCTAAAGAAAAGACTGCATATGTGAATGCTGTGCTCCGAACAGGAGGCCAGCATAGTGGATAGCGTTGTGGCCTTAGATCGTATTTAGTACGAATTGATGCGGATTCTTGACACATTCCCAGCATGTGGGCAATGATCGCCCAATATGCTGCATGGGTGCTCTACCCAGGATAGTGCTTGCCATTGTATTATGGATAAAATTCCAGCATCCAAGAAAATCAAAATGGGTCGTAATTATGTCCTTTGAATAAAATTCTCTCTGTAGGTCATTGACATGAAAACGGATGAAAACAAATGTGATGTTTGAACCAATACATAGATATTTGAACCAATAAAAAACCATACACATACCATTCTGAAATCTATAAAAAAATGCATGTCAATCGGGCATACTTGAATTTTTGGTGTAACATTTGTATGAAACCCAGCAATATTTTATATGTGAGCTATATCTAAATCTGAACCGATTCCATCGAAACTTCGCATACATAAATTTGGACCTAATTCAGTACGCTGTGCGAAATTTTGTGCCAATCGGCCTAAATTTGACTCTTTGGTGCTCCATTTACATAAAACCGGACGAACATATATATGGGAGCTTTATCTAAATCTGAACCGATTTCAACAAAACTTCGCATACATCAATTTGGACTCAAGTCTGTACTCTGTCTCAATCGGACCAATATTGACAGTATGGTGCTCCATTTACATAAAATCGGACGAAACTATATATCGGAGATATATCTACATCTGAACAAATTTCAATAGGGTTCGACCTTGGGCCAAATAAGTAACATGTGACAAATTTCATCAAAATCGGATCATAAATACTTTGTTCACAAAAATACTTGGACGACGGACAGACGGGCATATACATATTCTCAAAAGGAACCATGGGTCTATCTATCTCTATTCCTTTTGCCTGTTACAACGTACCTTCACCACGTACAGTGTGGTGAAGGGTATAAAAAAGGAATCTGTTTGGGAGCAATGGAAAATATTTACATACATCCCACGTACTTGTTAAAATTTCCTACCGCATGTATTGCGATTCACGCTAGAATTTGTCTTAGCAATTTCAACTTTACTGCTGTTGCAATTTGATGGCACCAACACTGCAACTATCAGAAATTTGTCATTTCACATATTGTGACACGTGTAAGCCATAAAACTATGTATTCCCCAGGGACCCATACCCATATCCAATCTATCTACATTTTCAAAATCCCTGTAGACCTGTGTAATTTAATAAAATGCTTAGAAACACAATTTAAAACAATTAACAACAACAACAGCAGTTAAAAAGAAAAACAATAAAAATGTCAACTTATTTAAGCAAATTAAAATTTCACTTCAAGGTAGGTTGATGAACCTGTCTGACCCGTCCCCCATACTAAACAAATAAGGAGCAAAACACAAAAACCTGTCTGATCCACAAAGCATTAAGTAGGGTGTTAACATCATCAGCTGTCAGTTACAAAATACGCAATATCAAAAATGAAATTTGCACACATATTATTTCACTCGCGAAATGTTGCGACTGCAGGCAACAATGTAAAATAACCTACCACAAGGACGTTTAAAAACGAACACGCACACACACACCTCCACTTCATCATCATCCCATTGCGATAGATGGATGAATGATGATGTTGGCAAAGTTCGTACGCATTGAAGGCAGCCACCAAACAAATAACATGTGATGGTCAGATGGATGTTCTGAGAAGGAAATCAAGCCCCCAATAACATGGCAACAAAACATGAAATGAGAAAGCAAAGTATATTGATTGGGGGTCAGCAGGGGCGTAGAAAAAGCAGGGGTTCGTACTGGGTTGACTAATTTCATTTTTGAAACACTTTCAAAGACTTTATGTGGTGACTCGTTAATTTATATGCGATCGACCGAAAATTTGCATGGAGTTCCTTCAGTATTTTCAAAGGCTAGCTACACCCCTGATCTAGAATGAAATAAACAAAAGAAATGATAAATAAACAAATAAAAAACATTACAAAGACGATTAACTCACCATGCGGAAGCTAAAGATTACAAGGTAAATGTTTATGTTGGCACCAAATAAACACGTCATACAACTGGCGTTCTGCTTGGTTGACTGACTGGCTGGCTAAATGCAACATATGATTCTTGACAGAGAGAGCCTGTATGCATGCCTGTTGCTGCCTCTGCTTATCATTTATTTTTTGGTTTGGGACTGTGGTCAGTTGTTTTGCAAAACAAAAGCAAAAAACAGCCTTTTGCATGATTATGCATTTTTTGTGGTTCTTCGCTAGGGACCACTGATGTCCCCAATTTCGGTCTGGTTCGGTTTTGGTGAAAGTGATAAGTGTCTGTGTATGACAGCTGTGTAAAAATAACCATTCGGGATAGCTAAGGCAAAAGCCAAAACATGCAATGCATTTTTCAGGGAACGACAGAAAGAGGCTACCACCACCATAAGAGGAAGTGGCAAATGTTGATTGTCGGCCGATAATAGCATAGAAATTGTGACTCATAAATTATTGCTTAACAAATGTAAATTATGTTAAACATTATTCGAACATAGATTTGTTACATTTTATAAAAAAAAAGCTGATACCTAAGTGCAAGTGCGTGGAATTTATTATACCAATTCAATCGAAAAATACATTAAAAAATCCCAAAAATTCTGAAAATTGGGACTACCGTTATATGGGGGTTACCAGAAAAAGTGGACCTATATTTATACATTTTATTGGGAAAATTTGGTATTCAATAAGAATCCAATGTACTAAATTTCACCGATTTCGGATCAAAAATACGCTAAAGAAGCCCAAAATACCGAAAATTTGGGTGTACCCTCATATGGGAGCTATGCCTAAAACTGGAGCGATATAGGCCTGCCCGCAGACAAAAGACGACTGTATGCTAAATTTTGGCTAGAGTGATTACGACAGACGGGCGGACCTGGATCGACATATAATTGTACCCTGATCAAGAATATAAATACTTTATAGGGTCGGAAATGATTATTTAGCCAAACATTGTGGTCGGAACAGTGCAACATTGTGTCTGGAACAAGTAATTTGTGGGCAACCGGTAGTCAGTCTAGAGCGCTGGAATGGAGGACGGCTGGCACATTTAACAAAGTAAATGTGCCCCTGTTATTTTATCCGGCAGTTAATAGATTATACTAAGAGTGACGGGGCGAAGGGGATTGTGCTACGTCAGATAAGAGTTCCACCACAATTAACAAAGCAAGATGTTGCAGATGTCATCAAGTATTCGGCTAGGACGGAATTTCCATGGTAATGCCTTAGCAACATTAATCTAGTAAAGAACATCAAATTTGTCGCTAGCCACTCACATTTTTCCTTAGGCCTGGGAAATAGGCAGGGTGGTCCCGCAACTATATCCTGGCAAGGAAGGTTGGATATTTCTTTTAAGTTGTCAGTAGCAAAGACACTTGGTCGCTACTCCTCCTCCCATCGACGAGATAAGTAGTAGAGGATCGTACAGTCATAGTGGCCCTCGAATTATCGAAGGCCTTCAATAACGTTCAACATACCAAACTGTTCGAGGACATAGAGAAGACCAACGCCCTGCATAGTTTGAAACATTGGATAATCAACTACAGGTGTGGACGCCTGTCATATATGAAATTCAGAAACCGGAAGTCGAAGATCCGTAGAGAGAAATAGGTAGTTCCCCAATATGGGATAATTTCTCTTTAACAGTTCAATATCTACCTTTCTGATATTCCACAATCACCGGACGGCATAGATTTTAACATTACTTATCTTCGATGTAAGCTGATGATAGCACATGGAGTCGGGTCCTATTATTGATGATATATGTGAGAGAGTAAACGTACTTTGCTTCCATTTGAGAAATATGAAAATATCCGTCACCAAATACACAATCGCACTGTTCGCAACTTGGACGACTGAAATGCAGTTACCGCTAAACATAGAAGCCTTTGAAGTGGTCTGCGAAAACCAGGAACAAGGTCCTCCGAATACTATACTCGGAGCTGCCTAGACGGACACAAGCAGACTTACACAGCTAAGATCAAGTTAATACAGCCTCCTCAATTTCTAAGCCCACTCACTTGTTTCAGAATTCCCTATCGAAACAAGCCATATAGGTCGCAACCTTTCTGAATTTTGGTACAGAGAATCCCGACCATACAGCATCTGCGTAGACAGACACAAGTAGGCTCAGACAGCTAAGATTATGATGTTGGAACCTCCTCAATTTCTACAGACCAGCTAAGCGCACTCACCAGTCTCAGAATTCCCTATCGAATGGAATATACAGGTTGCAACCTTCCTGAATGTTGATACAGAGGAGCCAGAACATGACAATACGTAATTAATTCCCTTCATGTATTTCAGTTACTCCAAAAACTGAAGGGACTACGATCGGAAACAACGACGGAAACGTCGGTCACCTCCGACCATTGTGTAAATGCATTGGGGTGCAACAATAACAAATCCTTAGCGTTCCCACGACAATCGGATCTACACTTCGGAGCGACCCGAGTTCGACTCATCCAGGGATTGTCAACTCAGCGACAGCTGTACCAAACGAAACGAAACCAATCATTAGAGCTGCTCAACCTTCAACCATAAGAGCCCAAAACGCCATCTGTGGTTAGGTCAGCTCCGTTTCTCTCAACCAGGTGGGGGAAAAATAAAGTCTGGCAATGGTTAAACGTCTGCCAGTTATTATTGTTTTGAATACATGACTTTCTGCGGTTTTTTACTTCTTGTGGTTCTTAAGAAACCTCTGGAATGTTATTTTTGTGAACGATGTGATAGCAATTTTCTCGTCGTATAGAGTTGGATGGTCCCAGATATCATCGTAGGGAATGTCTTCAAAATCTTGGACCATTTTTCGAAAACTTTAAAAAATTAAAACCATTGTTAAACGATTCCACTTCAAATAAGGGCATGTCTTTACGATTCTATTTTGAATTTCTCCTTCTTTGTCACTTTTCATACCTCTCTCTCCTAAGAACTGGACCGAGTTGTTTACAAAAGTTGCATGTGTAAACCCCGAGTAAATAAAAAATACTACCAACATATTTAGCATATGTATATGCATTTACAACAACCTTGATCAAAACCAATTTTCACAACAACCACTGTACATTAAAAAGTAAAATTAAACCAGTAAGGAAAGTAGTAAAGTCGGACGGGGCCGACTATATGATACCCTTCACCACTATGGGTATAATAAACAGGACTATTAATATGAAATTGGATGAAATAATATATGTGATATTTATCTAAATGTGAGTCTACCTAGATCTATCCATAAAGTATGTAAATCGATTTCAAACAAATATAAATAGGTCATCCGTTGGGCTATGTCTGTACTTCTAGAAAACGCACGAAACATTATATGGGAGCTATATCTAAATCAGGACCGGTTTTTATAAAACTTGGCAATAACGTACTTCTAGGCTCAATTAAGTACGTTATGCCAAATTTCCTGCAAATCGAAGGATATATAGGGACTTTGGGGCACCATTTACATGAAATCGGACGAAACTATATATGGGAGCTATATCTAAATCTAGACCGATTTTCTTGAATCTTGGCAGACATCACTCTAGGCTTAATTCAGTACGTTAACCCACTAATTTAGTACGTTATGCGACTTTGGTGCACCATTTACATGAAATCGGTCGAAACTATATATAGGAGCTATATCTAAATCTGGACCGATTTCCACAAAACTTGGCAGGTATCATTCTAGGCTCAATTCAGTACGTTACGCCAAATTTCGTGCAAATCGAAAGATATATAGGGACTTTGGGGCACCATTTACATGAAATCGGACGAAACTATATATGGGAGCTATACCTAAATCAGGACCGATTTTCATGAAACTTGTCAGACATCATTCTAGGCTCAATTAGGTACGTTACGCCAAATTTCCTGCAAATCGAAGGATATCTAGGGACCTTGGGGAACCATTTACATGAAATTGGACGAAACTATATATGGGAGCTATATCTAAATCTGGACCGATTTTCACGAAACTTGGCAGACATCATTCTAGACCTAAATGATTACGCTGTACCAAATTTCGTGCAAATCGAAGGATATCTAGGGACTTTGGGGCACCATTTACATGAAATCGGACGAAACTATATATGGGAGCTATATCTAAATCTGGACCGATTTTTACGAAACTTGGCAGACATTATTCTAGGCTCAATTCAGTACGTTATGCCAAATTTCGTGCAAATCGAAAGATATATAGCGACTTTGGAGCACCATTTACATGAAATCGGACGAAACTATACATGGGAGCTATACCTAAATCAGGACCGATTTTCATGAAACTTGTCAGACATCATTCTAGGCTCAATTAGGTACGTTACGCCAAATTTCCTGCAAATCGAAGGATATCTAGGGACCTTGGGGAACCATTTACATGAAATTGGACGAAACTATATATGGGAGCTATATCTAAATCTGGACCGATTTTCACGAAACTTGGCAGACATCATTCTAGACCTAAATGAATACGCTGTACCAAATTTCGTGCAAATCGAAGGATATCTAGGGACTTTGGGGCACCATTTACATGAAATCGGACGAAACTATATATGGGAGCTATATCTAAATCTGGACCGATTTTTACGAAACTTGGCAGACATTATTCTAGGCCCAATTCAGTACGTTATGCCAAATTTCGTGCAAATCGAAAGATATATAGCGACTTTGGGGCACCATTTACATGAAATCGGACGAAACTATATATGGGAGCTATATCTAAATCTGGACCGTTTTTCACGAAACTTGGCAGACATCATTCTAGACCTAAATGATTAGGCTGCACCCTATTTCGTGCAAATCGAAGGATACGTAGGGACTTTGGGGCACCATTTACATGAAATCAGACGAAACTATATATGGGAGCTATATCTAACTCAGGACCGATTTTCATGAAACTTGGCGGGTATCATTCTAGGCTCAATTCAGTACGTTACGCCGAATTTCGTGCAAATCGAAAGATATATAGGGACTTTGGGGCACCATTTACATGAAATCGGACGAATCTATATATGGGAGCTATATCTAAATCAGGACCGATCTTCATGAAACTTGGCAGACATCATTCTAGGCTCAATTAAGTACGTTATGCCAAATTTCATGCAAATCGAAGGATATCTAGGGACCTTGGGGAACCATTTACATGAAATTGGACGAAACTATATATGGGAGCTATATCTAAATCTGGACCGATTTTCACGAAACTTGGCAGACATCATTCTAGACCTAAATGATTACGCTGTACCAAATTTCGTGCAAATCGAAGGATATCTAGGGACTTTGGGGCACCATTTACATGAAATCGGACGAAACTATATATGGGAGCTATATCTAAATCTGGACCGATTTTTACGAAACTTGGCAGACATTATTCTAGGCTCAATTCAGTACGTTATGCCAAATTTCGTGCAAATCGAAGGATATCTAGGGACTTTGGGGCACCATTTACATGAAATCGGACGAAACTATATATGGGAGCTATATCTAAATCTGGACCGATTTTCACGAAACTTGGCAGACATCATTCTAGACCTAAATGATTAGGCTGTACCAAATTTCGTGCAAATCGGAAGATATATAGGGACCGTTTACATTAAATCGGTTAAATATATATATGGGAGCTATATCTAAATCTGAACCGATTTTTCCCAATTTCAATAGGGTTCGTCCTTGGGCCGAATAAGTGACCTATGCCAAATTTCATCCAATTCGGATCATAAATGCGACCTGTACTTTGTTTACAATTTAACATGGACAGACAGACGGACAGACGGACAGACGGACAGACGGACGGACGGACGGACGGACATGCATAAATCGACTTAGAAAGTGATTCTATGCATGTTCTCAAAAGGAACCATGTGTCTATCTCGTTTCCTTTTGCCTGTTACAAACATATGCACAAAGACATAATACCCTGTACCACAGTGTGGTGAAGGGTATAAAAATAAGAATAATAATATTTTCCATTTCAATATCTCAGGTGTAACAAAAAAAACGTACACAAACCTATTATAATTTAAAAACGCTGTTAACAAGAGTGTGATTAATCGAATCGAGTTTAATTAAATTACCAACTATGTAAAGTGAGATTAATCGTGTTTTTTACTTTTACCCCTTGTTGTTTTGAATTCGAATTCAATATCTTTCTTCGTATATAATAATAGCATCTATATAATTATTGCAATTATGAAATGTTTACTGGCATTTTTACGCTGATATAGAAAAACTTGGCATAAAGAAATTTTTCGGTATCAGAATGAGAAGAGGCAGAAAAAAACCAAAACAACAATATAATCGAAGTGAAAAAACCCAAACACACATATAGGAGAAGAGGCGGCATAAATGGAATATTACTTTGCGTTATTGTGATATACAAGTGGGTAACACTTGTATATTATTATATGATGGAGGAGGGAATTTGTTTTTCTGCCGTATAGAAGATGTAGGCAATTAGAAAAAAACAGCAATTGAACTGAGATAAAAAATCCATTAAAGCAGAAAGTAAATGTTTTTTTTAAAAACATTTTCTATTATGAAATTGAAATCTATACACATTGTTAAAATACAGAAAAAACAGAAACATAATAAACATAAACAAAGGTGCCAAAAATAGAGTGGCTGAAATATTATGATGTGTTAATATGTCACGCGTGCTAGACGGTTCCGATTACATGTATTCTAAAACGTTACTACAAATATTCTAAAACGTTACTATGACACATCATTGTCTATATAATAATTCAAAGATACCTCTGTGGCCATATAATCTAACATTCCTCACCAATCGTTCCTAATGAAAATTGTAATAAAAAAAGTAACAGACGAAGATGCCCTATAGACCGCATTTTCGGATTTGCTGGAGGTACCAGAAGACGTACAATCTTCGTACACAGCCACATTAGTGGCTGCTGCACTCTGAGACCAACTGGTCCATTATGATCATGCACGAAAGATATGGAGATATGTTTAGGGGAGAAGAAAAGGGGGTGGTATAGAAAAGATAAGAAAAAAAAGAAGAAGCTAAGAACCAAGGGAGTATGTGGAAGTTGGTAAGTAGTTTGGATGGCTAAAGAAATTCGGACAGAAGACATATTACATAAGGTTGCACTTTCCCAACCTCTTAAGGTTTCTAATGATGCTGTAGATCAAAGCAGGTTCCATAGTTGAATAGAAGCTTAGACACGGTGGAAAGCACCCACCAATCTGTGCTGTCTGTAGGCCAGAACTGAACAGCGACACAGGGGATGCTCAGTTGTCTCCGCTTCCTTCTCGTCAACACAGAGTCTGCAATAGTCAGTAACATCATGGTCCCACTTACTGGTAAAGGTCCTGATATTGCAATGATGACTCCTGTCATTACTCTGACTTCAGCTTTAAACATGTACAACAGTGAGTTTGTTCTCTTGGTTGGCAGATTCGGCCAAATAGATCTTCAGACATTGCACCTAGGTTCGTTGTGCCAGAGTTCATTGGCTCGCTCGTCGAAGAACGCATCAAAGTTCCAAAAAAGGTGACAGTTGGGTGGTTTGATTAAGCTATCCATTGCTAGATCTGTAGATTGAGATCCGCGTCAAGTTAATTCGTCTGCTTTTTCATTACCCATGATATCACGGTGTCCTGGTACCCAACACAGATATCGGCTGTGTAAGTAAGATCTTCTAAAACTGTTCTACACTTGAGGACGACCTCAGATTTGATGGCTTTAAAAGCCGCTTGACTGTCCACAAAGATAGTCACCGGTTCAACGATCGCTGCATCCAGGCTTTTTATCAATTCCGCTGCCTTCCAGATCGCGAAGATATCAAAACACTACAGTTGCTATCCAGCCAGCTTGTATGTAAGCTCAAGGTCTAGCCTTTCACAGTAGACGACTGCCCCCGTACTTTCTTCCATCTTGAATCCGTCTGTATAGAAAGCCAGACCATCCAGTGGAGGGTTGCTACGTTTCCAGTCGTCTCTAATAGGGATAACGACTTCTAAATTGTCAAATCTCAGGACTGGTGATATATAGTCGCTTAGTTTTACATGTTGGTCCAATGTCATACCTAATTCGTTCAGGGCACATCCATGCTCGTAGGTACAATTTCGCCATAGATTTTGTTCATGCAGCCTACGCGCTGCCTGACACTTAATGCTGAGACCCAGAGGCCTTAAGTTCATCATTGCGTTCAGAGCTGCTTGTGGGGTGCTCCAGTTATTAGAACCGTGGCGGCTCTTTATACCTTGTCTAGTTTGCTGGATGTTGACTTGTGGCGCAGGCAGTGCCACCAGACAAGAGAACTATAGGAAAGGATGGACCTTACCACGGTGTTATAAAACCAGTGTATAGTCGATGGTTTTAGCCCCCAACTTTTCCCAATGGAATTCTTACATGCATAGAGTGCAATTTGAATTCTCTTCACCCGTTCCTAGGCGTTCCTGTTCCATCCTAATTGACAGTCCAGGATTGTGCCAAGGTATTTTGCTTCGGGGGCCAGATGAAGCTGCACTCCATCTAGAGTTGTTGCAGCAAAGAAGCTGAGCTTCCCAGTGAACATTACCAGTTCCGTCTTTGTTGGGTTTACACCAGGGCCGTTCGCCTTGGCCCAGCGTGACAGTGTCAGGAAGGCTCTTTGCATAAGCTCCGAGATTGTTGACGGAAATTTTCCAGAAATAAATATCACGTCGTTCGACTTTGATATATTTTCCGTCCAGTTCCATCAGTATGATATTAATTACCAATAGCCATAGCAACGGTGAGAGCATCTCTCCCTGACGGGTGCATCTAGTTACTGTTTTCTGTTTTTGTATCCCCCACTTTTGAATTTATAATTCTACTGTTTAGCATTTTATCTATCCAACAAGTAAGGGTTTCAGGAGTACCAAATTTTTTAAGTGAGTGGTTTACAGACTCAAGTTTAACGCTGTTAAAGGATCCCTCTATTTCTAGGAAGGCGGCCAACATAAAGTTCGAATTTTCCATATTCCTCTCAATATTACTTACCACCTTGTGCAGTGCAGATTCTAAAGACTTGCCCTTTATGTATGCGTGTTGTGAATTGCTAAGAGAGGTGGTGTCTATACGACTCCTAATCTCGGTCGATCAGTCACTCGAGAGTCATGAGCACAAATGATAATAGGCTAATGGGTCTATAGTCCTAAGATAGCATTTGAACCGGTTAAATTTCTTATTATAAAAAATATATAATTTTAATATAGATTCAAATCTTTCTTAAAAATATGAATTATCGTTAGTGTTGAAACGACCTATTTTTTTAGTGCAACAGATGCCGACTATTGGTACATGCCGACATTAGGAACACTTTTACCCTAAACGAAATTATATGTGTGATAGCATGTCATATTTGGAATTCAGAAACCAGAAGTCAAAGACCAGTAGATTAAAAAAGGGAGTTCCCCAAGTAGATATTATATCTCCGAAACTTTCAAATTTCTTACTTTCTTAAATTGCACAACCATTGAAACTTATGATCGATGGTGCACAAATTTCGATCACAATCCATTTTTTTATATATTTCCCGCTTTAAACCCCCTTAGCTTAAATTTGATATGCAATTTTTAATCTCTAGTCGTCTTTAATTCCATTATATGCATTTCTCCAGTGGGTGTATTCGAGCTTATCTCTTCGGTATACAGTATTTAATAATTATTTACTTGAAAGAATGTGGGCATGTCGATATAGAATGAATGGACAGAATAATTTTCAAGCAAGGCCTTTTTGTATGCACTTCCTGCAAAATAATGATAATGATGTCATGGCCTTTTTTTGCTGCAACGAAATGCAAATGGAATTTATTCGCATAAGACGCTAGAGATTACAGCCCATGAAAAATTAACTCTTCAAAACTGAAATAGAAACGAACTTTTAAAACAGTTAAAATAAATGGTATTTCAAAGTTTAATACCTATCGAAATTTTTAAATTCCTCCACATGCTTTTGACCACCTGTAAATCTTTTTTGCATTCCATTCCGATATATGGCAGCCAATGGCCGTAAACAAATTGTTTTGCTATCTTTCATTTATACAAATCGCAATGTAGATAATTGCAATGTTTGCGTTATCTTAACCCTATATAGTATGTATGCATATATCAATCTATGTAGGTACATGTGTAGTACTTGATAATGGTCATATATGGTGTACCCCCATACTACAAAAAAAAAAGAACAAATAAATTTATTTTATTCCCTAGTGATTTGAAATTCAACAATACTCAGATTCCATTTCCTTTTCCTTCATATATATTTATCCAAATATATAGTAGGTATTTTCTTTTCTATTTTGTTTTCCACCCACATCTCTTCCTATGCAACATCCTTGCTTCAAGAGAAGAGGAAAATTAAAAGAAAATATGAAAAAACAAAACAAACATTCTACGATGTCTTACATAAGTACATGATGTCTTCGTCGGGACGGAACTTACCTTCTGATGGGCCAATGGTATGGATACAATGCGACCACCAATACGACCACGAGCTTCCAAAATGCAAAAACTGTCACAGCCATTTTGCAATAGATGATTGGCAGCCGATAGACCAGCCATACCAGCTCCAATTATGATTACCTTAAAATTGGTAGGCTGAGAAGAGCTGGAAGCGGCCGCAGCTGCTGCTGCTTCCATGGCAGCAGCATGCTCCTCAGTTGGAGAAGGAGCTGGTGTATGAGGAGTTGTCTCACCCATACCTGCTGCTTGATGGTGCAACCAAGTGCTGGTGCTGGGTGCTAAGGACGACAACGGCGACAAGGACTACGTCTTCAAAATATTATTACAAATTTTCGAATTCTTTCTATGGAGACACGGACGCACACACACACACGCACGCACGTAACGTTATTAAATAATCAATAATATACTTCTTCAGAATAGAAGTACAAGAATTTATTTTTTCAATGCATCTATGATTTTTTTCTTTTTTGCAATGGGTATTTTCCTCAGAAGAAAAACAACAACAATAATTTTTTAATAACTTTTTTCTAGGCTTCTTTTTTGCCTAATTTTCACTTTTTTCGCTTAGCCAATGGCTGGCTGGTTGAATTGGCTAACTTGCTTGGATTTTTTCTTCAATATTTTTTTTTTTCTTTTCTTCTTCACAAGTACTCGAGGTATTCACTTCACTACTACTGCTGATATTTCTTCTCTACTCTTGTGGAAAACGAAAAAGCAGATCCACAATTAATGTCAAAATATTTTGTGTTGCCTTGCTTGGCGTTGTTGTTGTTCTCTGTGGCGTGTTTTTGCTGGTGGCTGATGAACAGACGGACGACGGGCACAAAACATTGGAACATGCACGTACTGCGCAATCGCTGGAGTTAAGCGTGTGCCTTTCTGGCTACTCTCTTCCTCTCATCGACAGACAAAAGGCATTCGAATGTTTTGTTTTGCTTCTGTCAATCGTTAAGCACACAAATCACGTAACCTAACTCCCCGTCGTAAAGAACCCCAAGAAGCTAACAAGAAAAAGGAATATCCAATTGGAAAACCCACACAACCGGCATATGCTTGTCACTCAATTCTAATTGCACAACAACAAATTATACACACAAATCTCTTTATTCACTGCCTTTATGACTCCTCATATTCGTTTTATTTAGTATTTTTGTTTTTCTTTCGTTTATATAATTCGAAATAAGCAAAATAAATACATATATAATAATAATTAATATTGCATCAACCGACCGACCCGACTTGTCTTTTCAGTTAGTTGGCAACGTAATGTACGTAACGTAGCATAAGACAAGTGACAGACAGAAAAGAAGTCATGGTGCAATTATACAAGGTAACAGTAAAACTACAACAAATAAAATGCAACAACAAATAGAAAAATTGCCAATAGCATTTACTCAGTAAAATATGGTTTTATACTATTGGTCTGTTCCAGAAACTGCAATAATGTACAATTTTTTACTACGATAACAATTTTTCCTTTATGAAATCGGAAAAAATAGTAAAAATTAGTAGATTCTTGCAGTACGGGAACAGACCATATATGTTTTTACATTTGTGCTGTCACTTTATTTACATATGTACTTGTGTGAAACATAAGGAAATTCCAACGTGTCAATGTAATATGTAATTCCATACAGTATGTCAAGAATGAGTTTACGCATTGAATAAATACACAATTTTCTCAACTTAATTAGAAATTAACATAAAATATTTTTTATTAAACTTATTTTTTTATAATTGTATACATATGTACAGAGATAAAATGCAAAAAAATAGCAAGTTTAGTTTAAAAACATTAAAAAATATAACAAAAACAAAAAATATTCAATTTTAACATTGTCAATTAACACTTTTCACAAGAAGTAAATGTCAATAATAATATTATTGAACACACATTTCCATAGTTTTAATATTTTGTATGGCCTCCCTTTGCATCTACCACACATTGCATTATGCTTAGGATCATTATCCTGATAAAATTTAAAATGTGGCTTGTTATCCCTGGTGAACACAACACTGGTTACCAAGTGCTTCTTTAAAATATCTAAATATTGTTGTTCGTCCATAGTTGTTTCAATAAAAGCTAAGTCTCACACGCCTTTGCTTGATATGTACCCCAAATCATTATTGACATTTTTCAAAATTTGACTGTTGGAGTGATGTTCTGCCTTTCTATTGCTGTTAAAGGCTTACGCCATACTCTGGTTGATCCATCGTTATAATATAACATAATTTTAATTTCATCGCAAGATATAACGTTGTCCCAATATTCAGTCGGGTGTGAGACGTTCGTATTGGAGAAGGAAAATCTTTTTTCTATATAGTAAGGGATTTTTGCGTGCTACTCTTGATGAGTATTTGTTTTTAATATTGTCTGTCTAACTGTTTCGTGACAAACTTTAACACCACACTCTTCTTCGATCTCCCTCGATCTCCCGTTTTGCATAATTTTTCTAATAATTATGCGCTCAGTACGCTTATTAATTTTGGGCTTCGGACCACCACATTGCTTTAACTCCAGTCTTCCCTCGTTTTCTGTTCGATTTAATACATTGTAAATTGTCTTTCGTGTACCTGAAAACATTTCGGACAATTCGATCACACCTTTTCCCAATTGAATTACATCAAAGGATAACCTTTTGCCTGGCATTTTTTAATAAAATATTTCAAGGTATGTTGCGCACACTTAAAAATTTTGTGATCAAATGATTCCCAATATAAAACAAAACAGTAGAACACGCAAAAGCTAACGGCAGAGTACCGTTAAAATTCATACAGTGCTCACCATAAGAAAAAAGCACGAGATGTGTAAAGAGTTATTTGACACTTGTAAAACAGATCCATATTTGTTTTTGTTGTACTGTTCTTTTATTTTTCAATCAATTTTAATTTCGTTGATGAAGTGCAGCATACAATTATTATAAATAACCAATAAATATTAAAAATAATATAATAAGTGTTATTTCAAGCTTCTACATCTGAATATGTTTAATAATGTCATTCTTGACATACTGTATGTATTTTTTTCCGAATAGGACCCGCTCTATTTTTGTATCTGAAATATAGAGAAATCAGCTGTTTGAAAGAAATGTGTTGCTGGAAAAATTGAAAATTTGAATTGAAAATCAAAGAAAAGGATGAAAACTAATAAATTATAAATTGATTTTTAGAAGTCTAATGAAAAAAGTATGTTTTGTTGTTGAAAAAATTAAGGTGTCGTTTGGTTTATAGGTTATGTAATACGAAAATACATATGGAAAAATTATAAATTTTTTTTATAATTCCATAAAAAATTTGAAAAATATAATTCGAAATAAGCAAAATAAATACAAAATTAAGGTGTCGTTTGGTTTATTGGTTATGTAATACGAAAATACATATGGGAAATTATAATTTTTTTTTATAATTCCATAAAAAATTTTTGAAAATTTCAATTCATTCATGATTTTTGGTACATAGGTGAAGGAAAATATGCTGATTCGAAATCTGTTCACAAATTCGGATGCTGCGCACAAAAGTTATAGCGGTTTTAAATCTTGTATTTCAAATATAAATTAAAGGAATTTCTATTTGTTGTAAATCGCGAATTTCTTTACAAAGTCTGCTTTTCCACAGGCAAATTTTTATTTGGCAAACTCTGAGTTTGTAGGCGAGAGGAGTGCGAGGAAGAAAAACAAAACTTTGCCTGTTCAGAATTTGCGGTACACGCAAAGAATCATTCATTCTTTGATGTGTCATTTAGCGGCCAAAGTGTGCCGATCGATGGTTAAAAACGGTGGATGTGCCGCCACATTCAATTTTGGATGAAATACGCATACGCATCCGTGTATTTTTGACCTATTTTCACACAGATTCACGAATAGGCTAATACAAACATGAATGTATGTAAAAACAAATCGAAGAAAACCGCGATTATATACGCGAATTTGTCAAAATTAGTTTTTGCAGTTTTCCCTACATTCAAGGTACCTATAATCGCAGTTTTATTGGGCGGAATTGAACATGGCTGGGCTCATTAAATTCGGCACTTAAAAAAAAACTAAATCTACGTGTGTTTTCACGACATTTGAATGGACTTTCTTAAATTTAGACTCAAAAAATAAGTTTTTTTTATAAAAATGTTCGTATTTAGAATCCAATTGCAAAGTAGCTACGGTAGGCACATTCATGAGATATACACTAAACGAAGCAAAATCAAGAGTTTTACAATCCTATAATCAGTTTAATCCATTATCTGGTTCCGCGTTCGGCTTCAAAATGTCAGCATCCGTTTTGGGTACATGCAGCGATTATACCGAAATATCATACATTAGAACCATATTGTCCAAGGGGTATTCTTCAACATAGTCACTGATCACATGTGCGTGCATTGTGTAGTTTAGCCACAAATCAGGAAAGAAAACTTGTTGGCTTCAACACATTTTCACCCATTTCAGGCAAATAATTATTTACTACCAATATTTGACAGGAGCATTTAAATTTATAGAAATAAATTTAAATGCTGTTATTGTTTATAGTTGACCTGGAAATTGTTAATTCTGTTTGATGATAGTTCGGCTGAAGGCCAATGAAAAAAAAATTGTTTCTGTTTAGCTTTGTTTTTTATTTATTTTTCCAATATTTCGATTGTCATCGACAATCATCTTCAGGAATCTGTTACAAAGAATACAGTTAGTTATAAATTGATAAACGAAAATTTGTTTTAATCCACCAATCTGACATTTATGTTATTGTAGAGGAAAAGCGTCTACATTAATTTAACGTCACAGTCTAAGTTTTCTTACGTCTGTGCTTATGTACTAAATTCTTATAAATATTGCTGTATAGTTTGCAACAAGGAAAATAGTTTTCTGATAATGTATAATATTATATTATCTTCGTAATGGTTTTATAAGCGTTTAAATTTTATTATTTTTTATAGTTTATTATTTATTTTGTACATATTTTAATCAGTAGACATATTCTGTAACTTTTAACAACATTCGATTTTTTAATTTTACAACAATTTGTTTCTTTTGTTTTTACAATAACAAAAGAAATTTTATCCATATCGAATGTTGTTAAAAGTTACAGAATAGGCCTATAGATGTATTATTAATATTAGAAAAAAATATTTTATGATTTTTCACCTTGGGGTATATTTTTGTTTCGACTCTTGTCTATTTTTTGCACTTTTTATATATTTATCCTCTCACAATCCAATAGAAATTGCACCATCTATAAAATTTTAAAATCAAGTGAATTTGTATGTGAGTTAAGAACACGTGTAAATTGCTTCTTTTTGCTTTTGTAGAACTGAGGATGACTACACTTTTTCTCCTCTGTCCACTTCCAACACATCTTTTGCGCCAGTTCGTCTACCAGTAGTTTTCGCCAACAGTTTTTCGGGACATTTGGAGTTTTTGCAACTATTAACAGCTCTTTTTAAAATAGCTTATTACTCGCCTGTGGTTACTTCGCCATTGTTACAAGTATATTAAAAAAATGGTTGTCTTCCTGCCATTTTTTTTTCGAAATCCATCAACTCGTCTATATTTTTATACGGGCTTTCAGGAATCAAAAACTCAAAAAGCGTTTTCTTCTTCTTCAACTCTTTAACTTTGTAATGAAGCGACTTCATTAATAAGCCTAATGAACATGGGTTAAATTACTATTGAAAACTTTGCCAACATTCCTAAAAAGAAGTAAAAAAACATTGTCAATTAGTATCCATTATACCATCGATATATTTACCTTCTAGAGTCACAAGCTTTACTTCCATTCCTATTTGACATACGGGACCCATATTATTAAATACTGGTTGCAAGGTAGTTAGATTATGCGAATAAGTACTTGAAATTATATTGTTGAAATTTATATTACTGTCCTCATTCATAACTGAAAAAAACAAATTCATAATTTTTATTTCTCAAAGCACCCACTTTAGTAATATCTTTCAAACAATGTTGGCATGGTACAATTATAAAAGGTAACAGCAAATCCCAGCTGATTTGATTCCAACGTAGTACTAGTGTCAATATGAATTTGACAAATTATGTTTTTAAAAATAACCCAACAGGAAAATTGGGAACGCATACAATTTAAAATTGTTCTTTATTAAATGTGCTCCTGAATTCAATTTACTCAATCTGCCTGCTGGGAAAGTTTGAGGAAGCAAATCATTCTTCAAGGAATAACTCGCTATTCCCAGCATTTTCATATGTGTTACACATATATATGGCAATGGCTCAATTATAAGAAAGATGTGGAAGCGATAGAAATATAAATTTGATAGATTTTCATTCATGTTTTTCAATTTTTATTTTGAGGATTCGAAAATATTTCATTTTCAAAATAAAAATAATTTGATGATAATTTGTATGTTTATTTACATTTTTCTGTCAAATGAGTTGACACTAGTAGAACTTACAACAACAAATTTCCATGTGGTTGTTGTATCGTTTTTTGTACAACAACACTTGCTGTTACCTTCTATTATTATACCATGCAATGTTGGCTAGATTCTTGTGAAACTGTTTACTTGGTTGTGTGCCAAATATTAAGAAGAGATTATGGAACATTCAAATCAAAATTTGCTGTCCAATGACTTTACCATCTATATTGCTTATTGATGACTCGCGATATGGGTTATTTTCAGCATAATAATAATTATTAGGGCAGCTGAAAATTCATTTGTTTTGTGTTGTGCTTCATTTCTATATGAGATGTTGATACATTGCTCCACTAGTCTATTATATAGTTGTGCCGATATAAGATTTTTTTCTTTAAAAGTATTTTTAACATTCCCAGCTTATTGTCACATGTAAATGCACTAAAAGTTTCGCATGTTCCATATTACTCTTGAAGCAATAGCTCCATTATCTTGGTGACCATCTTTAAATGCTTTAAAATCTCAACCGCTTTGTTGAATTCCTATTCTTTGTGTACTTCCATTTCGTCAAAGTCTATAATTATTCGACGTTCATGTTGCGACAAGTTTCCTTAAATTTTCTTGCAGAACAATGCCCAACTTTACTATTTTTATGGGACACCAATTCAATAAACTTTGGATTGCCTAAAGGGATGTGGCCATATCATACATTTTTATTCGAAGCTCCTCTCAGTTTTTCGTGCTTTTTTACAACAGTAGAAGAAGTGGCCGTTCTTCGTACAGATCTTCCCGTATCTTTTCAAATTGGATGATATGCCTCACATCACAATACCAATATCGTTGGCAGCGTATAGGTTTTCAAACAATATATTTTCAGTTTGTCTGAATGTACGGCATTTGAGAAGGATTAAAACCACAAAACATATTCCCAATTGCTGTAGCACCCTTTTATGACTATTTTATTATGAAGACTAGACTTTAAAATCTTGGTAACATCCACAGGAAGATTCGGTTTGTTGAGTTCTAATTCTTTGCGTACTTCTATTTACTTTCGGTAAATTTTCTTTAGTGTGTGGTTAATACCCAACTCTACCCTTCTTATTAGACGCCAATTAAAAAAAAAAACATTCAAGAAGCAGAAGCATAAAATTCAGCTCATTTCTCATAAAATGTTAGATCTTTCAGGAACTAGGGTATAGCGACTGGACAATATTTTTTTAGTAATAATGTACATATTATTTTTGGGAAATAAGCTGAATTCTTACCTTGCACACCCTGATTGATTGCCTCAAAGACATAGCCATCGATATTTTGTTGAAGCACCTCTTTTAGTTTTTCGTTTTTTACAACAGTGAATTGTTTTATTTATTATCCTCCAATCTGTTTTCATGCTTTTAAATTTCCTTTTTCAAATTCTTGTTGATTTCCAATAAGTCATTATTTAGTGATTTTATGTTGCTTTGCGATATATGGCAGATCACAACGTTTCCTCTCATAACACTTTATAGGCTTACGGAATAGTGAATTATTTTCCTGAGATGGAAACAATAAGGCTGATGCCAACTTTTCTTACGGAAATCGAATAACGAAGTCAAGGATTCAAGTTTCAATGGTATTGAAAAATTTTCTTTTTCAGGAACAGTGCCTACAACATTATTGGTACTGGCTTCCTGAGGACATATTCTTAAATGTAGGTTTCAGTACTGATATTGCACCTGAGTGGATACTTCTGAATTTTTTAGTAAAGTATTGTTACGTTCTTGGATTTTACTTAGTCCCGTGTAGACGTTGTTTTATTTCCCAATACAGTTCGTACTAAATAAAACGCGGGTTCTTTCTGATTACGAATATTACAACGATTTTACACCTAGATTACGAACAATCTACCAATGCAACACACACATACAAACTTACATTGAGTGAACAATAACAACAACACATATACAGGCGAGGGAGTAACAAAGAAAGAGGAATTAAGCGATCTTCAATGATGATGTTTAACAAGAATTGTACGTCAATAACAAAATAGAAAATGAGAGAGGAAATGGAAGGATGTAGAAAAATCTATACAGTAGTTGTTGTTGTGAAGTTATTGGAATAAACTGCGTAGTAGAAAATTACGTTACAATTCAAATTCTTAAATTAACGGAATGCATCTAAATTAACTTAAATCTAAAGTTATATTCGTAACAGTATTAAATTGCTGAACTTTATTACAAAACGTTTGTCAAATCGAAAGCATAATTTCAAAACAAATGCACCCAGAATATCCAAAAATTAAATTTGATAAAAAATAGACAAATACTTTTTGTTGGATTCTGTTATTTTTTTCAAAAACACGATCAACATTTATTGGCCGCAAAATGTTTATACAAATTCATAGTATATTGACAGATGTATAATTAGAGAACTATATTTCGGAACAGATAATGATAAGATATGATAATTTCAATCTCACTTTACCACAACAATCGGACAAAAATTATTGTCACAAATTCTTAGGTTTTTATTAACTTTTTAATTATATATTTGTATTATTTTGCACATTTTTTTTTATTTGCCTCAACGGATATTCATGATCTTCGGTTGGAAAGAAATATATAAAAAATTAAGACTTGCACTGAAAACACAATTTTTTGGCATTTTTTACTATAATTTAAAACTTCTAATTCACTGAAGTCAAATTTTGAAGCTTACACTTTAACAGACAAACACTAACGAAGTTAATTGGAAAAGTTTGACTACAGGTGACCGATGTGGTATTCACCTCATCTTCTATCTTCTTTTTCGTAATAATTTCAATGATGTCGATACTATATTTCTGTGAATAAATCTGTACAAATAGTTGGTCATTTTATCGCAAAAACAACGTATACATGTATCCTCTAGCATCTCCCCTCCATTTTTTTTTTTTTTTTTTGAGAAACACTAAACACCTTAAGGGGACGGAGGACGAGAGCATACATAAAAATATGAAATCGGATATCGATTAATAAAGCTTGGCATTTGCAAATCAACAATATTCTTCACAAAATCAAAAATTAATAAAACATTTTGAAAATGTTTTATTCAATAAGAAAAAAATATATATAGTAAACCACGGATATAAGAACATCTTGTATAAGAAAAAAAAAACGGATATAAGAAAATGTTTCACCCATAAATGAAAACAGTTTGTTATATAAATTACATTCATATAAGAAAAACCCGCTTATAAGAACAAATTTCTCGATTTTTTTTGGATGTTCTTATATCCGTGGTCTACTGTATATATTATAATACAATTTGCAATGTTGAGACCTTCTCCTATAATTATCATTGCTTTCGCCAGTTTAACTCCTTCTGCATTGCCAGCTGCTGAAATCATCTTTAATATCTATATATATATATAAGAGCTTAGTGTTAAGTGAGTGAGTGAGTGAGTGACTGACTGACAGATCATCGCCCAGACGAAACGGCTAAAGCTAGAAGCTTGAAATTTTGAGTGTGGGTTGGTGTTGGTGTGTAGGCGTGAGATAAGGCTGGGTTTTTGGAAATTCGAACTAGAAGGGTACGAAAAGTACCAAAATGTACCAAATATGGTACCCTTTGTATTAGGCGAACGGGAAGAGCTAGAATTCTGAAATTTGGAATGTGGGTCACTGATGTAAAGTTAGGAAGATGTACAAAAGCGTGTTTGGAAATTCGTACTAGAACGGTACGAAAGGTACTAAAAAGTACTAAATTTCATACCATTTGTATTTGGCGAACCGGTAGAGCTAGAACTCTGAAATTTGGATTGGTGGTCGCTGAGTGTAGGATAGATGTACCAAAGTGTTTTTGGAAATTCGAACTATATATATCCGAAAAGTACTAAAATGTACTTAATTTGGTACAATTTTGTAGCATTTGAATTGATAGAGCTAAAAACTTGAAATTTGGAATGCGAATTAGGGTTGGGATGTAGAGTCTATTTAAGGAGATGGTTTTGAAAGCGTGTACTTATGTGTACGAAAAGTACTATATGGTACTATATTTGGTACAAATTTAATTTGGAGATACAAATGGAGCTGGAGTCCTGAAATTTGAAATTAACATTTCCGTCGGAGTGCAGAATTGGGAATGTACGTAGTTTTGGAATTCTTTTTACCCAGTTTCAGTAATTTATATTCATGGGTACTAAATGGTACTAAATTTGGTACAATTTGAATTTTATGCGAACCAATAGAGCTAGAATCATTAAATTTGGAGTCAGGATCACTGTTGGGGTGTAAGATCGATATATGTAGGAAGTTTTAAAAATTATTACTAATGTGTACTAAATTTGGTACAATTTGAATTGTGGATGAACCGATAGAGTTGGAATCCTTAATCTTGGATTTAGCATCTCTGTTTGGGGTAAGTAAGAAGTTTTCAAAATTCGTACTACTGTGTACTAAATAACGTACAATTTGTAGGTGAACCGATAGAGTTGGAATCCTGAAACTTGGATTTAGGATAACGGTGGGGGTGTAGGTTTGGGGTATTTAGGAAGCATTGGAAATTCGTACTACAGTGTACTAAATTTGGTACAAATTTAATTGTGGATGAACCAATAGAGTTGGAATCCTGAAACTTGGATTTAGGATCACTATGAGGGTGTAGGATTGGGGTATGTAGGAAGTTTTGGAAATTGGTACTACTATGTACTAAATTTTGTACAATTTGAATTGAGGGTGAACCGATAGAGTTGGAATCCTGAAACTTGGATTTAGGGTCACTGTGGGGTTGTAGGGTTAGGGTAAGTTGGAGGTTTTGGAAATTCATACTACTGTGTACTAAATTTGGTACAATTTGGATTGTGAGTGAACCGATAGCGTTGGAATTCTGAAACTTGGAATTAGGATCACAGTGGAGTGTAGGTTTGGGCTAAGTAGGAAGTTTTGGAAATTCGTACTACAGTGTACAAAATGAATTGTGGATGAACCGATAGTGTTGGAATTCTTGGATAGAGTTGGAATTCTTGGATTTAGGATAACTGTGGGGGTGTGGGTTTAGTAAGAAGTATTGGAAATTTGTACTACTGTGTACTAAATTTGGTACATTTAAATTTGAATTTGGAATCATTATGGGGGTGTAGGATCGGGGTATGCAGGAAGTTATGGTAGAAGTAGAAGGGCACGAAAAGTACTAAAATGTACCAAATATGGTACCCTTTTTATTAGCGAACGGGAAGAGCTAGAATTCTGAAATTTGGATTGTTGGTCACTGATAGAATGTTAGAAAGATGTGCAAAAGGGTTTTTGGAAATTCGACCTATAAGTGTAATAAAGGTACTAAACTTTACTGAATTTAGTTCCTATTGTATATATATTGAACATATATAGCTGGAATCTTGACATTTTAAATGGAATACAGGTTGGGAAGTGGTGTTGATGTACGGAAATGGTTTAAGACATTCGTACTTATGTGTATAAAAAGTGTAAAATGGTACTAAATTCCGTACTATTTACCTTCAGGTGAGTGTGTAGAGATGGAATCATGATAATCGGAATTAGCTTTAAAAAATCGTACTTATTTGTACGAAAAGTACTAAATGGTACTAAATTTGGTGGAAGTTGGATTTAGGTGAACAGATAGAGCTGAAGTCTTCAAATTGGGAATTAAAATGACTGTTGGAGTGTAGGACTGAGGTAGATTATGAAATTCGTACTTATTGGTACGAAATGTATATATGGTACTAAATTTAGTACAAATTGGATGTTGCTTGAAAGGATAGAACTGAAAACCTGAAATTTGGAATTAAGATTTCTGTTGAAGATTGAGCTATAGAGACATCTTTGGAAACTCGTATTTATGTGTACGAAAAGTACTAAACGGCACTAGATGGATTTGGGTGAACGGAGAGAGCTGGAAACCCATAATTTGGACCAATGGTTGATGTTTGAATATAGAATTGAGATATGGAAGCATATCGTATATCTATGTGTACTAAATAGTACTATATTTGGTACAACTTGATTACGTGTGAACGGATAGAGCTGGACTCCCGAATTTTTTAATTAAAATTACTGTTGGAGTGTAGGATTGACATAGTTTAAGGAAATTTTGAATTATAGAAGCAAAAAGTACTAAATGGTACCGAAAAGCTTACAAATGTGTGAACGGATAGGGCTGTATTCCGAAATTTTGAATTAATATTACAGTTTGAGTGCAGAATTGAGATATGTCGGTAATTTTTTAAAATTCGTCATTATGTGTACTAAATTTGGTACAATTTTGATTCGAGTTAACGGATAGAGATAGTAAACGTAAATATGGAATTAAAATTACAAGATTAAGGAAGTATTGGAATTTCGGGAAGCCTAGTGGAGTGTAGGATGAGGCAATTTTAAATATACGTAATTATCTGTACTGAATGGTGCTAAGTGTAGTACAATTTAGATTTGAGTGAAAGGATAGAGATGGATGGATTTGAAAATAAAATTAGTCTTAAAGCAAAGGATTGGGACAGTGTTGGAAATTCGAACTCATGAGTACGAAAAGTACTAAATATGGTACAATTTGGATCTATGTGAAGAGAAAGTGCTGTTATCCTGAAATTAATGAATAAAATTGCTGTTTCAGTGGTAAATTGAGGCAGTTTTAGAAACTCATACTTACGTCTACGAAAAGTAATAAATGGTACAATTTGGATGTTGGTGAACGAATAGAGCTGGAATCTTTAAATGTGGACCTAAGGTTGTTATTGGAGTGCATGACTTAGGTATTTTTGGAAATTTGTACTTTGGGTACGATAACCAAAAAATTTGGTACAATTTGGATTTGGACTTTGGTGAATGGGTAGAACTCGAATCCTGAAAGTTGCAACTTAGGTTACTCTGGGAGTGTAGGAAAAGTACAGAATAGTACCAAATATGGTACAGTTTAGTGAACAGATAGAGCTGAAATTCTTAAATTTGGACTTACAATTGAAAGCAGGTTTGGAATATTGAGATTGGTTTGGTATATGGGTACGAAAAGTGCGGAATAGTTTCACACAGAGCTGAGATTCTTAAATTTGAACTATTTGAAAGAAGGATTGAGGTGCAGTTGGAAATTTGTACTTATGAGTACGAAAATCACTAAATTTGGAAAAATTTGGACTTTGGTGGAAGTAAGATTACTTTTAGAGTGTAGGATTGATGTAGTGTTAGAAATTCTTACCAATGAGTATGGGAATTACTAAATGGTACCAAATATGAAACAATTTGGATTTGGTTGAATCTTGAGATTTGGAACTTAGATTACTGTTGAAGTGTAGTATTGACCTATCGAGTCAACTTTGGAAACTCGAATTTATGTGTACCAATAGTAAATAGAATAGAAAATTCTCTAAAATTGGAATAATTTGAATTTGGGTAACGGAGAGAGCTGGAAACCTAAAATTTTGAATGTTGGTCATTGACAGAGAGTTAGAAAGAAGGACCAAAGGGTTTTTGGTACTAAATTTAGTGGATGTGACGGTATAGAGGTAGTCTTGAAAATGTATATAAGTTCTAAATGGAATAACATGTGGAACCTGTACGTTTTTGCTAAAGTGTGGATTTCGGAAAATAGTGCTTATGTGTATGAAGAGTACTTAATGGTAATAAACTTGATATTAAATGTAGGAATAGAGGTGGAATTCAGAACTATAGTACAACTAATTATACGGTATTCACGATTTCCATATGAAATATTTTTTTATTCCCTTTCCGCATACGAAGTAGCGGGTACTTTGCTAGTATTATTATAAAGCAATTTCGGCCTGTTGCTAATTTTCAAACAGTTGAATTTCTTATTTTTCCATGCGTTTTCTAGCTGAATTCCGAGAGGCAACGTTTATTATATCATCTCCACAATTAAGAAGGAATTGTAATTTTTGCGAAAATCAAAATAAATTTATAATGTTTATATACAGGATGCGAGAATGTATTACTGCCTTCAAAGGTACATTTTCCTTCATAGGCTCGTCTCCTTCGATAGAGGCATTTCTAATTAGATCAATTACTCTCAATTCCCTATCTGTTAATGGATTTTCCTTTATTGGCATATTCCCTGCAAGGGACCGCTGAAGTTTTCTATCCTTGCATTTTTGGATTGTACGACTATTCAGATCTCTTCACACCTTCAACAGAAATATTGTTACGTTCTTGGATTTTACTTAATCCCGTGTAGACGTTGTTTTATTTCCCGATACAGTTCGTATCAAATAAAACGCGGGTTCTTTCAGATTACGATTATTACAATGACTTTATTCACACAACTTTACTTTACACGACGGTTTCAATTCGCGATCTGATTCACAACTGACTAACTGCCTTTCCATTTCCCCTATTTATATGAGCCTCGCCTGTCGCTACAGAAGTTTCTAGACGATCTGGTAACACCTAGATTACGAACAATCTACAAATGCAACAAACACATACAACCTTACATTGAGTAAACAATAACAACAACACATATACTGGCGAGGGGGTAACAAAGAAAGAGGAATTAAGCGATCATCAATGATGACGTTTAACAAGAATTGTACGTCAATAACAAAATAGAAAATGAAAGAGGAAATGGAAGGATGTAGAAAAATCTATACAGGAGTTGTTGTTGTGAAGTTATTCGAATAAACTGCGTAGTAGAAATTTACGTTACAATTCAAATTCTTAAATTAACGGAATTCATCTAAATTTACTTAAATCTAAAGTTATATTCGTAACATTGCCCCCCGCTTAAGCCTGTTCGTCCCGAATAGGCACAGTTCCCGTTCCGTAGGGGGCCAGCCGCTCCAAATGTACAACTTTCATCTTCGACCTGGGACTGTCGCTCCTCTGGATGCGATAAACCACATCATTTATTTTCGTGACAATCTTGTAGGGTCCTTCCCAGTGCGTTTGCAATTTGGGGCATAGTCCTTTCTTTCGTTGTGGGTTGAACAATAGTACCAGTTGACCTCGTAATTCTCCGATTTATTGGCAATAGTTAGTCTCAGGGTAATCTTGCCGTGTACTGCTGCGGGCTCCCCCGTTGCTGTGCGCAGTCTGACTCCATTAAGTTGCGTTATTTTTCCCTTTACCAGATCTGATCTTATGATGGACTTTGATGCGCCAGTATCTAACGTCAGAACTCGCTTGTCACCATTGATGTACCCAGTTGTTGTTAGGTTGTGACTTTTCTGCTGTATTATTGCTATGGAGATTGTGGGGCCATCGTCGATGGGAGCCAGTTCATGCCCCGCTGGACTGGCTCGATTTAGTTTAACGGTGACTCATTGGTGGACTGTTGAGCCATTCTTCTACCATCTTTCGTTGGAGGTGGTGACGATGACCTGGATCGTTTGCGCTTAGCTCTGCATTCGCGCGCAATATGACCTGTTTTATCGCAGTTGTAGCATCTAACCCTGGGCTTAGTCATTCCAACTAACTTTGTTTCTTCTATTACCCGCCTCATAGCGCCTTCGATCGAGTTAACGAGAGATTTGGGATCGCAACCTTCGGTCTCCAGTTGGCGAATCTTGAGGGTCTGGGGCTTAACAATTATTCTTGCCGTCTCTTGGGCAAGGGCAAACGACACGGTTTCGGCAAATGACGCTTTTGGTGACGCATATGTTGCACATTTAATCTCAGGGTCACGTATGCCATTCACAAAGGTTTCGATTTTAATACGGTCCACCAATGGGTGATTCTCTCCTGGATACGCCATTAGCACCAAACGTTCCACCTCAGCTGCAAAGTCTTGCAACGTCTCGTTTGCCCTCTGCACTCTTCCCCTTAGTTCCATAAGGTAGATGTTTTGTTTATGTTCGCCACCGTACTTACGTTCCAGTGCAGCAATAACATCTTCATAGTTGTTCCTAGAAGCGACAGGAATACTCTGTATAACATCAGCAGCACTGCCCTTCAATGCCAGAAGTAGTGCAAGCCACTGTCTCGAACTGTAACTTGAAAACATTGAATGACGTAAAGCCGTCGAATACAGGAGGTTTGATTTTTAGTGCGTTATCAGGAACTCGCACCGGACCACCTTTAATTTCCAGTTCCGACATTTTCTTCTCCAGATTCGTAAACCTGTGGTCGTGGGCCAGAAATTTCTCATCCACAGACAGAATCTTCTCGTCGACCGACTGCACTTTCTTATCCAACTCTTTAATTTGGACCTCCACGGTTTCCACTCTCCTTCCAATAACTTCTGTAATTTTCTCGAGTTTTTCGTTCATTATTCTCGAATTTTCGTCAAACATTCTACAATTCTCCGCCTTGAGTTCATCTAACTTTCTGGAATTCTCTTCGAACATTCGTCTCGAGTTTTCTTCTGACTTTCTGGAATTCTCTTCGAACATTCGTCTCGTGTTTCTGGAATTCTCTTCGAACATTTTAGCCAGCATTTCTCTGAAATCGTCACCCCTAGCTGCTACTGACGAGACTTCCCCACCGTTGGATTCGCCCATTTCCGATAAATCCACTTCATCCTTACTGTCAAACTCATATGTATCGATGTTCATACCACGGCGCTCGAACTCATCCAACAGACGTTTTTGGAGTTCAGCCTTGTTGCCAGTAGAGGACAATTCCAATTTATTCAGCTCCTTCTTCAAGTCTTCCACTCGTAGATCCTTAAACTTCATCGTAGTACTATCGTAATCTCACTTCCGACACCAATTGTTACGTTCTTGGATTTTACTTAATCCCGTGTAGACGTTGTTTTATTTCCCGATACAGTTCGTATCAAATAAAACGCGGGTTCTTTCAGATTACGATTATTTCAATGACTTTATTCACACAACTTTACTTTACACGACGGTTTCAATTCGCGATCTGATTCACAACTGACTAACTGCCTTTCCATTTCCCCTATTTATATGAGCCTCGCCTGTCGCTACAGAAGTTTCTAGACGATCTGGTAACACCTAGATTACGAACAATCTACAAATGCAACAAACACATACAACCTTACATTGAGTAAACAATAACAACAACACATATACAGGCGAGGGGGTAACAAAGAAAGAGGAATTAAGCGATCATCAATGATGACGTTTAACAAGAATTGTACGTCAATAACAAAATAGAAAATGAAAGAGGAAATGGAAGGATGTAGAAAAATCTATACAGTAGTTGTTGTTGTAAAGTTATTCGAATAAACTGCGTAGTAGAAATTTACGTTACAATTCAAATTCTTAAATTAACGGAATTCATCTAAATTTACTTAAATCTAAAGTTATATTCGTAACAATATATTTGTAATATATTTCAAAAATACTAAAATTATATTACTACAGTGTGCAATTGATCAACAGTGCACCTCCAATTACAATTAGAAAGCTAATTCATTCCACTTTTTGTTCAATTCAAACTTTCCATGCATTTTCGCAAATTTCCAATTTTATTATTTCTTGTCGCAGAAATCGACGTGACGTGTTTTAAAATTTTGAAATAATTGGAATCATATGTCTGCATGAGACTACCTTGTATAATTATGCCATGGGATTGATTTAAATAGGTTCATATATAAATATATATCAAATATTTAATTTCGTCTCATTTCATGTCAAAGGTTTTCATGTATTATTACTATAAATGTTGACATTCATATTGGTTCCTTTATCTATTTTCTTTTACTACCCTTACATTTAGAAAATTCACTTAGTTACACGTCATACCTTTGATTTTATTTACAAGCTATCATTTACTTATCTCAAAACACTGTTTCTCATTCATTCACAATGACACCATGACGTGATTGTGAATGACCTATATTCTTAACAGCTGTTATTCCTCTGTTGCCATGGTCTTCTCATTCGTAACAGCGATTTTGCTATTTTTGTCCCATTCCCATCATTCGTGTGTCGAATTGTTTTGAATTTAGTGCGTCAACCAATTGAAAGAATTCAATGCGATTTTCCGAAAATCTCCAGTGAATTTAGATCAAAATTATAGAATATTCGCAAATGTTACGTACAAATATATAATATAGATGTGAAATTCGATTATAATGGCATCGAAAAAGTTAAGATTTCGTGGCGATGCAACGGCAGCTACAAATCGCATCGATGACATCGTTGATGAGGGTGATGTACTGCAGGATGTGGATGCGACGGAGGTGGTGGATGGCATACATAAACGTTCTAGTGGGAGTACTGGCAAAGACAACAGTGATATAAAATCAACCAAAGAGAAAAAGGCAGAGGAGGAAGAGGGTAAGTTCGTACGACAAAGAAACCTGTTAGAGTTTTCTTGTGTACTTGGCTCAGTCGGCCAATGTTTGTTGGTATGTCTGTCTGTCGGCCGGCTGCTGTGTGCATGGCATAGATTTTCACAAGAAAAACAAATTATTTGTCGGCTCTCTATTTTTGTTTTTCTTACCACACCCAGAATATCCTTCATTTATGGATTTTTTCAAATTGGAAATGACCCGTGGCTATCTACTGGAACACGATGAGGAACGTTATACGGCACGACGTAAAAAGATCTACTCCTTTATGCGTATACCCCGTGATTTGGAACGTTTCATGGTGTATGGCATAATGCAGTGTGCCGATTCATTTTTATATATTCACACTTTCCTGCCGGTACGATTTACATTGGCGGTGTGGGGTATGTTAACACGGCCCATCGCCAGTTGTTTGGGTTTACGAAGAAGAAAACAACGCCTGCTGACACCTGCCGAAATATGTGATTTACTGAAAGGATCAATATGGATTGTGGTGACACTACTGATGCTGTCCGTCGATACAAATCGCGTGTACCACATTATAAAAAGTCAATCGATAATAAAATTGTATTTATTCTACAATATGTTGGAGGTTGGAGATCGCTTACTATCGGCCTTTGGTCAGGATACAATAGATGCTTTGTTTTGGACAGCAACCGAACCGAAAAATTCCAAACGGGAACATTTTGGACTTATTACGCATATTTTATTTGCGTTAATATATGTGGTGCTGCATAGCTTTTTGATTATGTTTCAGGTGAGTGCATAATTTTGAGATACATTTAATTATTTTATTTTTTTAGAATGAACCTTTTCATACGTTCATTGGACTTCTTCGTTAAAATAATTACAGTTTTTTGTAATGAGGATTACGTCCGCTTTAAAGCGATATCCATATAGTCTTATATAATATGTCCGACACTATTTAACATTTACCTTTTTGGATTTCCACGCATAAAGATATCGATGTACGTGGATGAACTATCACATGTAAATAATAGAGTTTTCCACATGTGGAATATGAAATGGTTCTGAGTAGCGAGCAGTACTTGGGCAGCTCAAAAAGTAACCTTGTCATCCTATAGGCCGGTCAGTGGTAAACTACGCGGATCAAGTGCGGTCCGTTAACGTAAGTGCAACACAATGCAAATACATTCAATAATGCCAGAATTTCGACATGAAGACTGCAACAGGCATTCTCCTCATGAATCCAATAGACTACTTGCATGGGGATACAAGGATTCTTCCTGTGTCTCAAACAAACAACATGTTTTGACGCAATATCTGTGTTACAAAAGCACCCATCCGAAACACAACCTTATTTTTGGTGCATTCAGAGGCAGTCACTGCTCCTTCCATATTCTTTCTGGCAACCAAGGCTGCTTTAAATTCAGACCATATTTCCATCCTAATCACTGTAGAGAAACCCAACGATTTCGTGGAGCCCGATCAGTGTACAATCATGAATTATAATAAAGTCAACTTACCCGGCTTCACAAAATTCATTGAGGACTTCTTAAGTCCTATGCCGCCACCTGTATGTGCCAGATAGGCTGAGAAGATATTCCGTGAAATTATTTTAAAAGCGACAAAACGTTTCATTCTCGTGCGGAGAAATCCTCTAATGAGACCAAACTATCTATGCAAGACCTTCAGATTGGCACAGCAACACGACCAACTTTTCGCCGAACGACATAGGGGTCTACGATCCGAAACGACTCGAGTCTTACTCGGCCAACGTATGTCACCTCAGCCCGTTGTGTAAAAGCAATAGGGCTGCTACAACAACAACTTCGCGACAAAAGCCCCGCTGACAACAGAATCCGGCCGTTTCCACGACAGAGGGGTCTACAATCCGAAACGACGCGATCTTTACTCGGCCAACATTTTCCACCTAAGCCCATTATGTAAAATTAATAGGGTTACAACAACAATAATAGAATCTGACCGTTTCCACGACAGAGGGGTCTACGATCCGAAACAACCGGAGTTATATTCGGCCAACGTCTGTCACCTCAGCCCATTGTGTAGAAGCAATAGGTCTGCTACAACAACAGAATCTGACAGCTAAGCGCTAAAATAGATGATTTAGTCCTTGAGCATACCTTAACCATTGCCATATAAATTCCAAGCAGCTATGGTCTATTTTGTTCCAAAATAAATAAAAATCTCCCTGATATTTCCTTTAATTTCTTTCAACATTCTGATGCCAAAAAAGTGCACTGCAATTCTGCCGCCAATTCATTGAGCAATCATCTTCGCAGAACGGGATCAAGCGAGCAGTTATCCGAAGATCCAGAAACCTTAAAAGAGGCTTGCAGCCCCCATCAATCACATCCCGCGAGGTAGAGGCAATTATCTACAAATCCAAGCCATCCAAAGACCTTGGTCCAGACGACATATACATGTTCATGCTAAAGAAGCTCGAGTTATCGATGTGACAGTTCGTAATTCCTGATATTTGGACATTTGACCGGATTATTACAATTCTAAAAACAGATAAATCCGATACTAATGGGTAATCATACCGCCCAATTTATCTTCATTCACCAGTAGCCAAGGTTTTAGAGTCTTTATTGCTTCCGTCTCTGAATCAGTAATTCGTTCTTGCTACCCACCAAAATGGTTTCAGGGAAACATATGGAACAAAAAGGGCTTGCAAAAAATTACTTTCCAGATTACGAATGACCTCAATCAACGACGACCACCAGAACGGACCATTAGGACAGCCTTAGATCTGTCCAAGGCGTTAGATACGGTCGATCATTCCTAGCTGATATCCGGCCACATTATTAATAGGCGTCCGCCGCCCAGGCATCTCAGAAATGCTGAAAGGGATAGAGAATAGAGGAATTCATTATTTTTTGTTATTTATAATAATTTCCACTTTGTTTCGCTAAGGAAGGAAGTCCAGGCTGGGACTGCATAATGGAGGATGGAACGATAGATCGCAAGAATGATGAACACTCTGAATCCTTGCCGGTTCACACTCCTAAAGTTAAGGAATTTGTGGAATTTAGGGGTGATTAAACCAGGCGGTGCACTGAAGGGGACTATTATGGGCAGGTGGTCTGGTGCTAAAAAGATTATATCTGGTTATATCTATTCCTGAAACTACCGCTTTATTATGGGCGAATCTTCTCAACGATGATCTATAAAAATATTGTTTTTTATAGTAAAAGTTCTCGGAAATACATTTTAAATCCGACCCCAGTCTTAATTAATTTTTTTCTCTTTTCTTTCAGGCCACCACACTCAACGTTGCCGTCAATTCAAATAATAAAGGCCTATTAACCATAATGATATCCAACAACTTCGTTGAGCTCAAAGGATCGGTATTTAAGAAATTCGATAAAAATAATCTCTTCCAACTGACATGCAGTGATGTACGTGAACGTTTCCATCTCTCCGTCCTACTGTTCATTGTTATGATACAAACAATGAAGGAATTCGATTGGAGTATAACACAATTCTGTGTAATGCTGCCAGATTGTTTTTCCGTATTAATAACGGAAATTCTAATCGATTGGATTAAGCATGCCTTTATTACGAGGTTTAATGAATTACCTGAATGCATTTATCGCGAGTATACAACAAGTTTGGCCTATGATATGACTCAGACACGACAGAAACATGCATTTTCAGATCATTCAGATTTAGTGGCCAGACGTATGGGTTTTATACCATTTCCCCTGGCAGTGGTGTTGATTAAGGCCATCTATTCTGCGGTTTCGTTTAATAATTTGGCAGCATGGATTTTATTTTCATTGGCATATTTGTTTGCTTTGGGTATGCGGATTGCTTTGACAATTTGTGCCTTGGGTAAGGCATGTAAACTGATGAAGGAACATCAGGATGAAAAGTGTAATACATCGACGCCAAGTTCCATGACAAATGTACCACCGGTGGGTACAGGAACAGCAAAACCGGGTTCGGCAAGTTTGGTGGGCTCATCAGTGCTGGCATCATCTTCCCCAATTCTAAATCGACATCGCACAGATGTGGCTACATCTCCAACACATCCTTCATCGCATAATAATAGTAGTGGTGGTGCAGGGGGAGGAGGAGGTGGCAGTGGAGGTAGACCAGTTGAAGGCAATACCTCTGGAAATAGTTTTAATTTCCCTCTACAAAGATCCATAACGACTGATTTATCATCCACTATGTCTTCAGCCACCTCCACACCAAAACAGAATAGTAGTAAAAATAATTCCAATAATGCGACAGCCTGTAACAGTGCTCCCAGTGTGTTAAATAAAGCCACCGCCATTACAACATCACCCACCACATCAAAAGGTGCAATACTAAACATAACACACAATGACATAGAATTAGATGTAAAAAGTTCACTGGAATTGGGTGCAACAGCTTTATTTTCCAACAGTGACGTGGATTTGGATGATGTTTGTCTGAATGAACATGTCCTCGATACAAATACTTCTTCAACTACAACTGGGTTTGTAGAAGAGGCTTTGGCCCGCAGTGAACCAGATCTACAACAGTCGTCAAGTGTCAATACCACACCGACCTCGAGTAATCCAACGGCAAAGGTCACAAATACCCAACAGATTAGAAGGCGTACCCATAAACGTTCAGAATCGGAACCAAGTATGCAGAGCATAGTTGGTTCATCGGATTCCAGTGAATCATCTGCAGCACATCAGGCGTAGTTGTAACGATCTTTAGACTGCGATCGTGATTTTTGGCAAACAAAAGACAAAAAGTATTTGCATGCATGTTATTAACTATGGAAAGAAAAGACATGGCAACCTAATGCTTGTTTTGGTTGGCCTTTGCTCATTGGAGACTTAGTGTTAAAAAATTTAAAAAGAAAGTGTTTTTTTATTCAATACAATGTTTCTTATCGTATATTTGTTTATAAAATATAAGTTATTTCATTATTTCTTTGTTGAAATTCCTGATTTTAAATCGATCCACCAAATTTTGTTTTGTTTTTTTTATTTCATTATCATAACATTTCTGTTAGGGCAGGTATGGAGGTTTTGTGCCGCAAATTACACGCTATTATCTCCAAAACTCGTGAGCTTGTGCAGTTTATTTATTAAACCGATCTAATTTTGTTCCTTGGAGTTTTGTTAATATTATTTATGTGTTTTTTTATATTTTTAGATATAAGGTATTATTTAATTTAGCTCACATTTATGAATTAAATCGCATTGCCTTATAAGAAATACCTTGATTGCGTATAAATAAAAGAAATAATAAATAAATTAAAAGAAGAACTATAATGAAGATTCTTCCTTTCTCTTGTAAACAATGGAAAGGTTATTAGATCTTGAGATCAGGAAATAAATTAACTTTGATAAAATTAGCAAATCCCAGCGCGCCTACATCAAAGGCTATTCTTCTGCTTTACTTGAGAGAAATTTGGCAACTTTTCTCGATATAAGGGGAGATTTTAACAACATAAAGTTTATCCACATAGCTTCCATTAACACGGGAATAAGAAGAGCTCCATAAGGAGATTTGTTAACAGAGAGACTCCCAAAGGCGGGTTGCTGTTGCCCTAGCTTTGCCTTAGGTTAGGTTTGGGGATGTGCAGTCACTTATGTGACTGCAGCACTCTGAAACCGGTTAGGTCCGTTGTGATCATCTACAAGAAGAGATATACAGCCTTATTCTGGATGTCAATTCCATGTGAATTTACTCGCTCTTCCCCTTCGGCTTATTCTGAACAACATTCTCGCTTTCGCCTTATTCTGAATGAAGTTCGAAAGCGAAAAAATCCGCTTTGTGGAAAAATTAGGTATTCTGAATTACAGGGAGTAGGAGAATGAGATGAAATTTTGTGCGAAATTTTTCGCTAATAAATTTAAAGGGAGTTGACTACAAAAACATAAGTAATAACTATTTTTATGTAAAATATTTACACAATACTTATTCTATGATGATTTAGAATATTATAAATGATAGTAAGCTAATTTTTAACTGGAAAACAACCAATAAAATGCCATTGGAAATCCTATTGATAACGATGCATGCTGAACCAAGTATTGCCAAGGAATGTATGAAGGTAATAAGGAATATTTAAGTCGAGTTTGATGCATTTTGGAGGCTAAATACAGACATTTTGAGTGAGGATCTGTCTCTCAAGAAAAAAAATAAAAATTATGGAAAAACCAAATTTGCCTGATGAGCTGCTTAACAGTGAAAAACTTAAAAAAAAAATTTTTTTTTGTTTCAAAATTTGATGATTTGATGGGAGAAATAAAGGAGTAGGAGCATGTCATAACATAACAGGCCACTTTAAGAATCTGGGGAAATAAATATGGAAATTAAATAAAAAGGCGGGAGAAGGATTAAAGGAGAGTTGAGAGTCATACATAATTTAAATGAAGGAATGAATGAAGATCGATGGCTATAGGAGTCAGACAGAAGGTTTGTTACATGTCAAGGTTGTAAGTTCCTAACCACTTTATATTTCTAATCATGCCGTAGATTAGAGCAGGTTCGGTTGTTGAGAAGAAGCTAAGACTCGGTAGAAAATGAGCACCCTGTGTCGCCTGTAAGCCACGGCTGGGCAATGACACAGGAGATGCTCAATTGTCTTTGTTTCCTCCTCGTCAACGCAGAGTCTGCAGTAATCAATTGCATCGAGATCCCATTTGCTAGTTTTACTGATGTTGCAATGACCAGTAATGACTCCTGTCATCATTCTAATTTGAGCTTTGCTCAGGTTCAACAGTGAGTGCGTTCTTTTGGTAGACAGAGTCGGCCAAATGGATCTTGACACGTTGCACCTAGGTTCGTTGTGCCAAAGTTCACAGGCTCTTTCGTCTAAGAAAGCCTCAAATTTCCGATAAAAAAGACATATGGGTGGTTTGATTGAGTTATCGGTTTCTAGATCAGTGGATTGTGATCCTCGTCTAGCTAGTTCGTCCGCTCTTTCATTTCCCAAGATGTCACAATGTCCTGGTACCCAACACAACCGATAGCTATAGGTAAGTTCTTCCAGAGCTGATCTGCACTTGAGGATTTGATGGCTTTAAGAGCCGCTTGACTATCCACAAAGATAGTCACCGGTTCAACGACCTCTGCATCCAGACTTTTTATCAATTCCACTGCCTTCCAGATAGCGAAGATTTCTGCTTAGACAACACTACAGTTGCAATCCAGCTTGTAGGTTAACTCAAGGCCTAACCTTTCACAGTAGACGCCTGCTCCAGTACCTTCTTCCATCTTGGATCCGTCTGTATAGAAGGCCAGACCGGCCAGAGGAGGGTTACTTCGTTTCCAGTCGTCTCTACTAGGAATGACGACATCTACATCGTCGAATCTCAGGATTGGAGATATGTAGTCGCTTTGTTTAGCGCGTTGGTCCAATGCCATACCAGGTTGGCTAAAGTTTTTTTTTCACAGCTGAGCAAATCATGTCGGCAGCTCTGCTCGCCGTTCTTTTAATTAGTGCCGGCGTTGTACAAAACCCAGGTCCTAATGTTTGGTTTTGGTTTAAGTGTCATCTACTGCGTCGCTGCTAATTACACCTCAGTACGATCGAATGTTTGCAATTGGTGCCACTTGAGGTGCCCATGTCTCACCTCAAAATACGAAGGTAGCATAGTTTTATTGCCAGCTGTTGTCTGCAGTCTACAACATCCAGCTCCTTGGCAACACCCCGAGAAATTCGATGGTCTCTTAGGAATCTGCACAGAACTCCAACTTCAACTGTTCGGTTTGTGGGGAGATCATACGGAGCAACGTAACATCTGTAAGGTGCAACAGTTGCAGTAATGTAACAGACTGGTTCATGCGAGAATGGTACATTGGTGTTTGGCTGCGGCTTAGCTCGCCGAATGGGTAGGTTCTTCTCTCGCTGGACTGCACATATAAAATTTCGTTGTACCATGCTTAATTTTTTTTAACGGAAATTTAAAATTTAAAAATGATCGAGAAAAAGCAAATTAAAGTAAATCAGATGCATTTAAATATAAACCACATTTTCATAATTCAATTCAAAATGAACACAGTTCAGATTTCCATTCTTGTGAGGTTTGGATGTTGATCCTCAATGGCTTTGCCCACCCCATATGACTTATTCAGTCATCCATGGTATTTTCATGCCATTTATATAATTTTGAAAATACCCCATATACACTTTTCTACCACTATCTAAGAAATATTCAACCCATTATTGAATATAAAATCAACACATTTTATTAAATTTATATTATGTTCAAAAATTAATCATTACTTTTAAATTGTGCTTCATTTTTATTCATTTAATTTTATGTTATAATTATGTTATTAACCAAATTTTTTTTTATCAGTAATATATTATTTAATAATATACATATTTTTTAAACATCAATAAACTTATTAGTATTAGTATTAAATTTACATTATTTATCTTATATATATGTTTTTGATTTCTTATTTATGATAATAATTCATTCGTAACTCTCATATATTAATAGTAGTCTTTAAGATTTATGTTGAAGTATTATTAATTTTATAAATATTACTATATTAAGTAGATTTTTTTTAAATTTGTAATATTATCAATCGCATTTTTTTATTTTTTAAAAATTTCCATAAATTATTTCATGATTATATCAAATATTTCATGAATACCCTTAATGTTGTATAACAGTAAGGAGAAATCAAACGCCTCAAACTATACTTTGAAAATTAATGTTCTTCCAATGTAAAATTCTTTTAGATTTTGCCACGTGTATGGCAATGTTCTTAAAATTTGCTCAATGCCAATTGTATAAAAAATAGGTTAGGCAACTTTTCTGAAGATTTTGGTTTTCGTACTCACTTTTTTTGTTTTTGAGATTTAGAAAATACTGGGTGACCTTACTTTTCTATCATTTGGTTACCATGTAATTACTCGGGATATCGGTGCCTCCATCTCTATCTCATGGTTGCAGTTATTACTGCAAATGCAAATATTGATGTCGCCTTGATGTGGTACTGTGATCTTTGCCACGATATCCTAGTAAGACAAAGTTATTTGATTTGTAAAAAAAAATTATATACCTAATATCACTAAACAAAAATCTAAAAGTAATAAATTTTTTTTTGATAAAACTGCTTACCCGAGATTGCAATATTTTCATTGGTCGTTATATATAAATTTTTATTAGTCAGTGTGATTTTATTGCCCAAATTTAACACTAAAAATAAATGTTGTCAGTATTACACAACTGATATAAAAAAAAATAAAAATGTTGGACTTCACCTTTACTTCTAACTTCTCTGTTCGAATACGAAAAACTGAATATCCAAGGTGACTTTGAAATGGTAAAAACTCACATGTTGGAGTTTTTCCTTAGTTCTAAAAGGGTAACATTTTCCAACTGTGTTGGATCCTGTCTTACTTTAATGTCCAGTATCACATGTAGGGGGCAGAATTTATAGCATATTCAGAGGCCTTGTTTTATGATATTATGCATATATAAATAACAACAATTGGTTCCAATTATTCATATATAAAAAAAAACAATCGATTAATCGTGGATGTTGGAACCAATCTATAAATAACAGATTTGATTATTTTATAAAACGATCATTCATTACATCGAAGTTTTTCCTTTGTACTGAAAATCGTACAACTTCCTATCGAACCATTATGTGTAATAACGCCATCCTGAAATAAAGGTTCATTAATCGACCACAGAATCCCTGACGCTGTTTATTTACATTTGTAGCTGCGGTGTATAAAAAGGAAAATTTTAATCAAGAAACAAAAGAAAATGAAATATTTTATTGAATTATTGGCTACAGCCCGAATGTGGCTGTCACAAGGGTATACAAATTGGGTTGCTGAATTTAAGCGTGGTCTTACAAGCATTGAAGATGAACCACGTAGTGGACGTCCAAAAACAGCAACATCAACAGAAATTGTAGCCAAAGTGCATGATATGGTATTAAATGATCGACGAATAAAAGTTCTTGAAGTTGGTAATATCATGGGCATCGATAAAACAAGCCCTTGCTGACAAGCATTTTACCTCAAATGAAGATGCAATTACAGTTTTAAACCATTGTTTTGAAGACCTTGAGAAAAGGTATTTTAATCAAAAGATAGAATTGCTAGAAAATAGTTAGCCAAAGTGTATTGAAGTTTCAGGAGATTATTTTAAAAATAAAAATATTTTTCAAAAACTAACTATTTTCTTTCATTGATATACTAAGAAGTTTCCGAGCCGCCCTTGTACGATTTATATGAATAGGACAAAATTTTGAAAATTTTGGCGCGTTGATTATTTGACGCAAAATCGGAGAAACGAAAAAATATATATGGTAGCTATATGTGAACCTAAACCGATTTTAATAAAACTCATTACAAGTCAATGATGGCTCAATTGTTCTAAACACATTTCATTACGTTGTGCAAAATTGTGTGCCATTTGGACAAAGCTTGGGATTAGATTGCAATATTTACAGAGAATTGGACGAACATTTATATGGGAGCTATAAATATATCTGCTCCGATTTTATCATAACTACACCTGTTTTTGCTTTGGTACGCTGCACTCAATTTTATGTCTATCGGGCATATTTTGGGAGTTTGGTACAGTGTACACATGAAATCGGACGAAAATATATATTGGAGCTATATCTATAATTGGACTGACTTCGACGAAATTTCATATATGTCAACCTGCATTTTGTTCAGTACTCTATACAAATTTTTGTCTCAATTGAACAAACCTTGGGACTTTGCATAAAATCGGATGAAAATATATGGGAGGTATATCTAACTCCGGACAGATATCTATAAAACTTCACATACGTCAATCTGTACTTAATTCAGTACGTTGTGTAAAATGTTGTCGCAATCGGACAAATCTAGTTACCCCCACAAACTACTTTGCTCACAAAAATACATGGACGGACATACATAAATCTACTCAAAAAGTGATTCTATGCATATTCTCAAAAGGAAGTTTGTGGGGGAGGTACTGACGGACTAGACATTTGGGTCATACCTTCGATATGCACATTTGGATCAAATCGGAAAAAAGCCGGGTTAAAGTAATAGGAAGGTTGATTCAAAATTGATTTGAATTTCGTCTAAAGAACATAGGATTTACAACAAATATTTCGATGAGACACAGGTTTACCGTTGGAAGTGTGTATATAATAAATATCCTCATTCGCCATAATGCTGAGGGTATAAGGCGATCAAAATGTAAACCTGTTTTTATCCTGCCCAGATTATAGTCGAACTGGTTTGACTCTCCAGAATAAACAAAATCGAGCAGTATAGACATTCGTTGGCAAATAAGTTTCATTGACAATACGAACATTGCAACCACAATAAGTATTTCCATACAAATTTGTCCACCCTCAGAGTAGATGTCATGTATTTTGTATTCCTACTTCTTAAACCATTACATCAAACAAAACACAACCAACAACATGTTGATATGCCGGCATTGCACGTGCCATACTACCACCACACACAAACAATGCAATCCACAACATTTGAGTTTTTGCTGTTGCTCTCTCTCTCTCTCTCTCTTTCACACTGTCTTAAAATCCACACAATTTGTTGTAAGCAAGCCAATTGGAAAATATACTCTTCTCACTGCAAAGAAACAATATATCATCAAACATCTCCACTACTCTGAGTTGGGAGTTGTGTCTTGGCTAAACAACCGTACAACCAGTTACAAATGTGTGTTGGACCATGTGCGAGTTGAAAAATACTGGTTTTTAATTTTGGCTGGCTTCAGTATTGGGCTATTGCAAAATTTCAGTTTGTTTATGCTCTTCGTGCGGTTCAGACGTTCAAAGCGGTACTTTGGGTATTGTCACGTTAATGCCATAACTTAAAGCCGGTGGTAATACGTTAAGCCTTGTCTATTGGCATTACTAATGCAACCGCATTGAATCATTCGAGAAGCTGTGGATTATAAAACGAACCTTATTTTCGAAAGAGGCAAAAGGAGTAGCGGTCGGGGAGAGTACAGTACGGATTAATGTTTTACATTTATCGTTCCTGTTGTTTTTGTTTGAATTATGTCATATATGCTAAAATGAAATAATACAAAAAAATAAAATTGGAAATAAAAATAAACCAGTATTTTTATTTCTAATTGGAGTTGTGTTGCTTTATGATGTTGGTTGTTATTAGTTTTTGGCCTTTTTGGTGAAAATTGGATTTGTTTGGCCTTTTAAGTGTCAGAGTGTGTATGTGTTGATACCATATTCACAAATGTTTGTGGTAAAAGGAAAAAATAAAGCAATAACAGCCCGCTAGCTAGAAGGACTAGTTCGTAATCAGAAACTCGTCGATTCTCAGCTTTCCCGTGACTAGTTCCACTTTACACCCCTTAACAATGTATTTAACTGTTTACTTTAACATGGAGATGTCATAGGAGGTAACCAATAACCAACCCGAGGAGTAATATTATACTAGTTACAGGTTAACAAGTTTGACTACTTGCCCTACAGACAGAAGCGGTGCATCCCGATACAATTGAAATACATCATCAGTTACGGGGTATTCAACGTGAAATTGCCAAGCACCAAATAAAGGATTTGAATCCATTAGAATGGAGAGATTTGCAATTATGCAAAATGTCAGAACCGTAAAGAGACAAAACACACACAAAAACAATTACAAATTTCCAAAATTCAACACAACAAGTGAATAGAAATGAGCAAAAATACGTTGTTATTCGATGGGACGGGTAGCATACTACGGAAGTTTGACAAAAATTCAAAAGCTATTTATTTGTACAGCTTACCGAACACCGAAATACCAAAGGTATATTACTTCCAATTGCCGAAGATTGTATGTGTAGCCATTTCACTGGAGACTTGCTGCGTTTCTTTCAGTATATAGAAACGTACTGCAATAAATATAATCTTAAATGGCCAATTGCACAGCGAATTTGCACGGATTGGAGTCAAACGATTTTAAATGCGTTAATTATTTCCTTCAATAGACGATACAATGTATACACTATGGACAAATATTTACAATGCTGCTACAAAAATTGTTCCACAAAAACCAAACCGAAATTCACAATTATAAAAGTTGCCTTACAAGACATAAACAAATTAAGAAATCGATTATGTAATAAAATTTTTTAAATTCCAAATAATAATAATAATAATGAAAGACATGTGGATTGTTACGTTAAGTCCGTCCAATCCCAAGAAGGTCAGGGAAGCCCTTCGATTCCTTAAAGCAATTGACATACCTAAGTTGCATAATGAATATATCGAAGAAAGCGAAAAACTTAATGACAATGCAGGTACAGAAACTTCAGACGACAACTCAGACGACTTCAACATTTCTAACGCAAATATTAATGATAATACTATGAAATCGCATGTAAAATCGTCAATAGAAAAGGCTCGACAAAAAAGTCTTTCTAATGCGACATAAAAAAATTAACGGAGACAGGTGAACAAAATAATGAACAATTTGCCAAATTCTATTAAAAGATATATTCCATACGCGCCCTTATGGACGAACATGATGGGTCACCTCATACATAAAGACAATACGAGTATTGCAAACAGTTGAGTCTTATTTTAATATAAATCAAAATGTTATTCTTAAACGCAGACGATATATACGAGCTACAGAGTACGTTAGAAAAGCGTATATATACTCACAAGCTAAAAAAAGTTCGTGCAAAACTAAGGCAAAACCAATAAAAAAGAAAACCAAAAAGTTTAAAACTAAAAAAACAGTCGAAATTAAAATAAAAGATACCAGTGACATAATCTAGACAGAAGAAAGTGTCTCAACATATCGACGGCTCCGAACCATAGTATGCTAAGTCTGAAAAGTGAGTTTTTCAGTAGAAGCTTTCAAAGTATGGAAATTTCTTTAATCGTACGTGCCATGCTAAGTACATTTTTGCTTATAACTTTGGTTTGGATTGGCCGATGATTACCAAAATTTCAGTGAATTTAAATTAAGGACCGTAGTATCTAAAAATGTAAATAACTTTAAAACATGCTAAGTCGACTTAGCATACTACGGTTCGTAGGCGTCGATATATTAAAGAGGATGTGAGCAAACGAAATTTAATCATAAATAATTTCATCAAAAGTTTCAGAGAACTTCCCAGAGATTTAACCCTAGCTTATATATAATATGCAGCTAGTAGATATATATTATTTAGATTTCATATGTCAAGACCTGATTATGGACGACACATATCAAAAGAAAAATAAAAAAATTAAAATGTTGGAAAAGTTATGAGCTTTTCATATAGAGTACAGAGCTTTTCATATTCAAATTGAATGAATTCTGCCATCAAAATTATTTTTGGTTCTTGTAAAAATTAATATAGAGAATAATTTGAAATTTCTTACGCTTTTGCATTTGGTTATCTTGATATTGACTTTAATTTTTCCGAAAGAATGTACTGTACCTCCCGAATGCATAAACGTAGCGATGTCAAATCTTGAGCATGTCCCATATAGGATAGTAGCATTAAATCTGTGAACAGAAATTTGTTCTAAGATTGTATTTTATAAAGACAGAATTGTTGTCCTGCCAATAGCTTATTATAATAAAATTTTTATCACTTTAGTATACCTTAATACAAGAAATAAAATATTCCACTTCTTAGACCCTTTAAAAGAAAATAGTGACAGTTCAATATATTAAAAAATAAATACCTCTCCCATGATTGGTGTATGCTGTCCTTACGTCGTGGCGTTTTTATATGTCAGTATGTTGAGGCTATTATTTAAAAAAATGATCTTACAGGACTTAAATGCCAAATTGCGTATAGAGATTATATGAAGACTTTATTGACAGAATACAGTGATAACATGCAAAATGTTTGCTTACATTGTTGTACTTCTGAAAACGCAACTACGCAATCCTATGCTCAATTTTGAACGTTGTGCAAACTTTGTTGTCAATCTGATTAACATGAGTAGTTTGATGCCCAATTTACTTAAAATCGGGCGAAAATATATATGGAAACTATATGCAAATATGAACCGATTTCAACGAAACTTCAGTACGTTTTGTTCCTATCAGCCATATATTGGTTCCTTGGTGCGTCAATTACTTAAAATCAATCTATAATATAAGGGAGCTATTTCTCAATCTCAACCGATCTCACAAAACTTGGCACATCATTCTGGACTAAATTCATTACGCTATCCATATTTCATGCAAATCGAATGATATATGTGGGCTTTGGTGCACCATTTACATTAAATCGGACGACACTATATATTGGACCGATTTTCACGAAACTTTGCACACATCATTCTAGGCTTAATTTAGTACGCTGTGCCAAATTTCGTGGAAATCGAAAGATGTTTAGGGACTTTGGTGTACCATTTACCCTATATCAGACGAAAATATAGATGCCAAATTTCACGCAAATCGAAAGATATATGTGGACTTTGTTGCACCTTTTACACTAAATCGGCCGAAAATATATATGGGAGCTATATCTAAATCTGGACCGATTTTCACGAAACAAGGCATACATCACTCTAGGCTCAATTCAGTACGTATCACCAAATTTCGTGCAAATCGAAAGATATATAGGGACTTTGGTACACCATTTACCTTAAATCGGATGAAAATATATATGGGAGCTATATCTAAATCTGACCCGATTTTTCCATTTTCGTCCTTGAGTCAAACAAATGGGATATGCCAAATTTCATCCAATTGGAATCATAAATGCGACCTGTACTTTGTTTACAATTTAACATGGACAGACAAACGGACGGACATACATAAATCGACTCAGAAAGTGATTCCATGTATATTCTCAAAAGGAACCATGGGTCTATCTCGTTTCCTTTTGCCTGTTATAAACATATGCACAAAGACATAATACCCTGTACAACAGTGTGGTAAAGGGTATAATTATTGTTTGATTGTTATAATTGCCAACAAGGTTTTAATACGTATTTGGAACATATTTAAAAATTCTTAAATCTTTGATTGATTCGAAAATTTAAATTATCAATTATTATTTCGCAATTAACCGTTGAAAGGTAAAAAAAATTATTATTGATGACATGAATTTTGAACCAATTAAGCGGGAATACCAATTTATAGGGTTTAATTATCCGAGACAATTTACATGTATTTTCCTTACAATATTTTTTTGCACCATCATGTGGTTCAATTAAGCGTGGAAACCAATTAACCGAAAAATACTGTATTATCTTGGTACGTATAGTGCAAGTGAGCAATAATAATAATATCAAAGTGTTCGTTTGTTTGTGTGGCCGTCATTACAACGCGTCACGGATTCCCTCGTTTGTTAACAATCGGTCAAAGTCCACTCGCGGAACAATAGAACCAAAACAAAAAGTAATAATTATTCCTTCTAATATTTGGTTACTTTAAGCTTTTCTCTAAATTGTCGAGAAAATGTCGTTTATGTTCTTCAATTTCTTGTTGTAAAATTAGTTCGTTTTGTTTTATATACTGTCTCCTGTAAATATACACAAAAATATATTCATACATATTCCTGTGAGTGTATTATTACACAGTCCACGGCTGGTATATTAGGACAGTGACACATATTATATTTTATGATATATATATAATATTTGTGTCAGGGAATATTATTTAAATATTTTTGGACATTTTAAAATCCAGTGCACCCTACAATCGGTCAATTGGACTTTTGTATAGTGTAGGGTGCATATTTAGCATATCGTTGCTTATATTTAACTTTTTGGATTTAAAATATTTATTTGTGTTTTATTTTGCATATAGCTGCAAATTAAAAACTTTAATTGCTTTTTTATTTCTATCTAATATTTGTTATGAATTTTCATAAAAGTGCCCTACCATAGTCAATTGGACTGTTTTTGTGTATGGGGTACACTCATATTGATTTTTTGTAAAATTTAAAAATTTGTTTGTTTTTGCTGTTAATTTGATATTATTACGCTACAATCGGTAGTTTTGTTGTTTATTCACATTTTATATGCTACAGTTGGTAGCTAGATTGTTTTATTGGTAGTTTTTGGTTTCTGTCGGAAATTCAAAAGTAATATTCGAATATTATTCAACTTTTCTGATTTGGTCAAATTTATATCTTGGAGTAGATTTTTATTAATTTTTTGAATTGATTATATTTACATTTTAATTGTAGCTAAAGAGTTTAGATTTAGAGTTGGCAATCTACTCGGCTATTTGGTTTTTAAAAACTTATTTATTTATTTTTTTGAAAATTCCGATCAATTGACTGTTTGCAGACTTGTATCCACAAAATACAAAATTTGGCTGGATAATTACTGGTCCTACAAAATAACTGCCTTCGTAAATCGTACGAAATCGTTGTAAGGCGGCCCTCAACAAATATAACACAGTTTGACTCACATATCGCGGGGTCCCTAATGGCTCTTTCGTTTCGCGGAGTCCCTAATGGGTCCTTTCTGGCCTCACACAACCGCGGGGTCCCTAATGGCCCATTCGTACAACAGGTCAATGATGATCTTTATAATCCCGGGGTCCCTAATGGCCCTATCTTTAGCATGTAAGATTGTTATTTGAAAAAATTAAAAAAAATGATGAAAAAAACTGGAAAAAATATTTGAAAACATGTAAAAGGTTTTGCTCACCATGCACTATGCCATTATTTATAATTTATTGTATTTGTTAAAACATATGGATGATTCAAGGGAGACGGCAAATGTTTAAGCAAAAAATGCTATTTAAAATAGTTAGCCTTTAATTTGAAAGGCCGTATTACATCCTTGTAATAGTATGAGCCTGACAGATTTCAACGGACAATTGTTTGCATATTTCTTTTGCACCACATTTAGGCACCTATAGGTGTTGATTTGTTGACATATATATATGTCAACAAACATTGTTGTATTATTACTTGAATAACTTTCGTTACTTACTGACTGGCGGCACATATTATTGATATCGAAAAATAAAATAAATTAATTTTTGCATTAAAACAAACATACGCGAGTTTGCCCACATTTAAGGTTTTATTGGGCGGAAGTGAACATGGATGGGCTCATTAGATCCGGCACGTAAAAAAACTAAAATCACGCGGGGTTCCACGGAATTTGAATGAACTTTCTTAATTTTAGACTCAAAAAATATGTTTTTTATAAAAATTTACGCACCAAATTTTCGTCTTTGGAACCCAATTGCAAATGAGCTACGGTGAGCACATTCATGAGATATACATTAAACGAAGCAGAATCACGAGTTCTACAATTAGTTTATTCTATTGTCTGGATGCGCATCCTAATTATAAGAAAAATTTAAAAAAACACCGAAAATCCGGCTTCAAAATGTCTGCATCCATTTTGGGTGGATGCAGTAATTATATCGAAAAATCATACATTAGAACCATATTGTCCATGGGGTATTTTGCAACTTAGTCACTGATCACATGTGCGTGCGTTGTGTAGTTTAGCCACAAATCGGGAACGAACACAAAAAAACTTGTTGGCTTCAACACATTTTCACTGATTTTTTTACATTACCTCCATCACAGCTTCCACGCAGTTTATTATTTACTACCAATATTTTACGATTTTGACAAGAACACTTCATTTTATAGAACTGAATTTAAATTATATGCAATATGTTCATATTTCGCGAGTTATAACCTTGCAAACCTCAGCTTCAAGGAATTTAAAAGATTTTTATAATTTCCCATATGTATCTTAACAATTGCATGTCTATGTTCCCTCTTTCACCAACCTATCCTAACTTTAATTTCATTCGAGCAGATTTACAGCCGCCTGCGTAACATGGGGAAAATTCATGGAAAACGATTTATAGCAAAATTGATACACGCTATTCGGTACGCCGCGTTGTTAAAAATATAATCTATATGTTGGAGCTATTACTAAATCTGAACCGATTTCCACGAAAATTAACACACATCTCTCTAGACTTAATTCAGTACGCTATGCCAAATTTTGTGCAAATCGAAGGATATATAGGAACCTTGGTGCACCATTTACATAAAATCGGACGAAAATATATATGGGAGATATGTCGGAATCTAAACCGATTTTCCTGACACTCATCACTCATCATTCTAGACTCAAATCAGTACGCTATGCCAAATTTCGTGTAAATCGAAGGATATAGAGGGACTTTGGTGCACTATTTACCGAAAATCGGACGAAAATATATATAGGAACTATATCTAAATCTGAACCGATATCCACGAAATTTAACACACATCGTGTTAGACTTAATTTAGTACGCTGTGGCAAATTTCGTGCAAATCGAAGGATATATAGGGACGTTGGTGCATCATTTACATAAAATCGGATGAGCATATACATGGGAGCTATATCAAAATCTCGACCGATTTCCCCGAAACTCACCACTCATCATTCTAGACTCAATTTAGAACGCTAAGCCAAATTTTGTACACATCGAAGCATATAAAAGGACTTTGATGCACTATTTACCTAAAATCGGACGAAAATATATATGGGAGCTATATCTAAATCTGAACCGATTTTCACAACATTTAACACACATCGTTCTAGACTTAATTCAGTACGCTATGCCAAATTTCGTGCAAATCGAAGTATATATAGAGACTTTGGTACACCATTTATCTTAAATCGGACGAAAGTATATATGGGAGCTATATCCAAATCTTTACCGATTTTCACGAAACTTAACACACATCATGATAGACCTAATTCATTAAGCTGTGCCAACTTTCGTGCGAATCGAAAGATATATAGGGACTTTGGTACACAATTTACCTTAAATCGGACGAAAATATATATGGGAGCTATATCCAAATCTGAACCGATTTTCACGAAACTTTGCACACATTATTCTATACCTAATTCATTACTCTGTACCAAATTTCGTGCAAATCGAAAGATATTTAGGGACCGTTTACATTAAATCGGACGACAATGTATATGGGAGCTATATCTAAATCTGAACCAATTTTTCCCAATTTCAATAGGGTTCGTCCTTGGGCCGAATAAGTGACCTATGCCACATTTCATCCAATTCGGATTATAAATGCGACCTGTACTTTGTTTACAATTTAACATCGACAGACAGACGGAGGGACGGACATGCATAAATCGACTCAGAAAGTGATTCTATGCATATTCTCAAAAGGAACCATGTGTCTATCTCGTTTCCTTTTGCCTGTTACAAACATATGCACAAAGACATAATACCCTGTACAACAGAGTGGTGAAGGGTATAAAAACACATCGTGTTTTATTATACCCTTCACCCCAGGCAAAAAGAAACGAGATAGATACATGGCTCCTTTTGAGAATATACATAGAATCACTTTCTGAGTCGATTTCCGCATGTCCGTCTGTCTGCCGTCCGTCTGTCTGTCTCTCCGTCCATTTATTTTTGTGAACAAGGTACAGGTCGCATTTATGATCCGATATGGATGAAATTTCGCATAGGTCACTTATTTGTTCCAAGGACGAACCCTATTGATATTGGGAAAAATCGGTTTATATTTAGATATAGCTCCCATATATATTTTCGTCCGATTTCATGTAAATGGTGCAGCAAAGTCCCTGTATATCTTTCGATTTCCACGAAATTTGGCACAGCGTAATGAATTAGGCCTAGAATGATATGTGCTGAGTTTCATGAAAATCGGTTCAGATTTAGATATAGCTCTGGTTCAGATTTAGATATAGCTCCCATATATATTTTCGTCCGATTTAATGTAAATGGCGCACCAAATCCCCATATATCTTTCGATTTGCACGAAATTTTGCAGAGCGTAATGAATTAGGCCTAAAATGATGTGTGCTAAGTTTCATGAAAATCGGTTCAGATTTAGGTATAGCTCCCATATATATTTTCGTCCGATTTAATGTAAATGGTGCACCAAAGTCCCTTAATATCTTGCGATGTGCACGAAATTTGGCACAGCGTAATGAATTAGGTCTAGAATAATGTGTGTTAAGTTTCTTGAAAATCGGTTCAGATTTAGATATAGCTCCCACATATATTTTCTTTCTATTAAATTAAATGGTGCACCAAAGTTCCTATATATCATCTGCACGAAATTTGGCACAGCGTAATGAATTAGGTCTAGAATAAATGGTTTACCAAAGTCCCTTAATATCTATCGGTTTGCACGAAATTTGGAACAGCGTAATGAATTGCGTCCAAACCCATTAAACCCCATCGTGAGGATGACAATCTAAATATCTATAATTATTTTGGCTCCTAGAAGAAAACTCATGTTATGATAGGTCCTTGAACATACCGAAAAATATGTTAGAACAACATGATCGAAATTCTCAAAATGTTCAAATGTCCAATATTCTCAAAATACCGAAGTGGGTCAATATTAAATTTTTTTTTGTGCGAAATGTGCTATACAATGAGAATCCAAAATACCAAATTACAGACAATTCGGTTGGAAAACCTTTCTAAAATAATATCGAGTACTGGGGAGTATTGTTATATGGGGGCTACCCTGAAACATGAGTAAATATTTTTGGTACGGATATTTATTGTTCAGGGAGAACCCAAAAATACCAAATTACAGTCAGCTGTTGGAAAACGTGTCCAAAATTCCCAAAATAAAGAATATTGGGGGTACGGTTATATGGGAGCTACACCAAACGTTGAAGAACTAGCAATGTATGCGCAAAATTTGATTTTCAATTTACAGCCACTACGGTTTGGAAAACATTTTATGTGGGTGGAAGTAAAACTTGAACTTATATTGACGTTTTTCGTGCGAGGATGTTTTTAACCTCCCAAGAACCAGGATTGCAAAATGACACTCACTTCGCGCATACCTAAACATGGTTCAGAACTGTAATAGGGGTCTGTGTCAAAACATTTATTTAAAATAGTCAACAGATTTGGCAGATTTCGATACTCGGTATACTGAACGACGAACATAAATACATCGACATAAAATTAATATATTTTACTTCGAGATGTTGACAACCGAATGACAAATTGTATATACACACCACCCTATGTTGCAAAGAATGTAAATGCGTTAAGTTCGTTTGAGTAGAACTGAATATACCCTCCAACATAAGGATACTGATCTTCGAAATTATCCTGACATCAGACATAATACATTCGTATGAATGTCAAAGTCATTCCAATAGAGCCAAGGTGGACATGGCCATATCGTCATTAAACTAATTTATTATTATTTTTACTGACATTTCTCGAAAAATTATTTTACTTATAAGTAGACTGTGAAATAGTTCAAAATTTGTTATTTTTTTTAATTATTCAATAAAATAAAATAAATAAAATAAAGGTCTCACAAATTATTGAACACAACTACAATTTTTGCATTTAAATTGATTATTTCATCAACATCACGGCGAACCAAACGATTCCACGGATATCTCATTAACAGAGGTAAGTTCGAAATGTTTTTTCTGCATTTGACACTTTTATTTCAATCGAATCTAGTTCAGTCCAATTACATTGCAAAGCCAGATAAACGGCATCATTGCCAAACTAAGTGTTTAGAAAAAAATTCTAAAACTGTCTCAGTGTGAGTGCAGAAAAATTTTTGCAATAGCCGTTGGGCTGTGGCTCACTAATTGTTTATTCCAAAAATAAACTGGAATTCAACCTACTGATATTTCCCTTTTTTTACTTGTATTTCCCGGTTTGAATTTTCATTAAAATCCCCAACCTATTACTCTATACGATATATCGTTTAACATTTAAACATAGCGATTGCACTGTACAATCGATTACAGAATAATTTCTTCGCCGCAAAATCTACAACCATATCTAGTGCAACTTCCGTCAAAGTCCTTATATGCACTGTTCTATTCGAAATTAGCTTTCATACTGGTAAGATCGAAATCCATAGTAAATAAATCCATAGAAATCACAGAAATCCTAACACATAGTTGTCTTTATTGCTTTTGTTTTTCTTTCATTCCATTCTCTTGAGTTGGATCTGAGACACAATTAAAACATTGTTCACAATTCTTTTTCGAGTTGGGATTCTGTTTTTCTTTTCATTGGCTCAAGAGACGTTCCATTCCATCTTCAGATTGCCCCCTGCGTTCCTTTTCAACTTCCACAAACATTTTGGTCCAGTTTCGAGCCGGATTCGCAATTTGGAGAAGACAACAACATTCTGGGGACGCTCAGAGATTACTGCACACATCGACTTACCTACAAACTCAACTCATCCAGAATAATAAACAGGTTGGTTTACATTAAAATTTGTTCTCCTCATTAGTGTAATTGATAGTGTATTAGAGAGAAGGTGAAATTAGTGACAAAATTACAAGTGTAAAACTAATTTCTTAAAAGACATATTTAAAAAAGTTTACGTAGAAAAGTGAATTGTCCGTCGGATTCCAAGGAAAACTTACCCTAGCCAAAGGAAAATTGGGGGAATTACAATTTCAAAAAAAATTGCAAAATGTCTAGAAATTAATGTGGATTATAATAAAAGCCCTCAAAGCGGTGAGTGTTATTCAAAAATTACAAATAAATATTACAATCCTTATAAGTGTAGGCTATATTTCGTTAGCAACATATTTCCATACTTAAATTTCTTAAAAAAACCATCACGTGTTTCTTTATCCATCTTTTGTCATTTCTTTTGGTGCATATATAAATTATGCAAAGTTAATGTGCTGTTAATAACATTATGCTAATGTCCATTTATTTGCAACTCTCAAATTTATTGCCACTACCCAATTTCTTTAACTCTCTCAACATTTTTTTTACGTTCCACAAATATCACTCTAATGTTTAGAGATTGAGCAACATTGTTAATTTAACTCAATAAGCATTCCTTTATTCTCTCTGTTATTGTTCAATGCAAACCAGTGACGTGATATTTTACAATATCAGAGAAATAACAAAGAGCCATACCCATAATATTCGATTGTGCCGTCTCTGAAATACACGTTCATTGTGTATATACCAATAACGCGCTCTTTTGTTTTAAGTTTCAATTCTATTCGTCACTCTCGGCAAGAGGTTAATGACTGCTCTATTTTTCTACGTTCCATTTCCATTTTGTTTCATTTGAAATTAGGTCAAGGTCTGGCCTAGTTTCTTTTTTAAATCAGCTGTTTTGGATTAGATAAAGAACACAACCCAATCAACCTTTTTAAGTAACAATTTTGTACTGAAGAATTATTCAAACTGTCATCTTAAAATTTCTGGCGTATTGAAAGCAATAAAATTTTTTTGAGTATTCATTGAACCGAATAAGAAAAATGTCTCTGGAAAGGTTTATTCGCATATCTGACAATTTAGTCGAATTCGAAGCAGGATTGAACGATAAACAGATCCCTATGTCTTCAGTCCATGCGATCGATGCTCACAAAGAAGAGTTAAAATCAATTTGGGAGAAACTTAAATTGTCTTATGATGAATGTTTGTCAGATCTTGCGGTTGCTGATGAAGACGGCAATGGTGAGGAGGAAAATGAGGATGAGGCTTCGGAACTCGAGACAGTAAAAGAGAAATATAGAAAAGGATATATTTCATATTGTAGGTGTTATACTCGCCTCTGTGAACTTGCTCAAGACCTCATTAACTTACCAAATAGCCCTCCCACTTCACCAACAGTAACAAAAACTGAAAATACTCAATTTGGTTTTAAACTACCTCCATGTGAAATCCCGTCATATAGCGGTGATTATACTATTTGGCCCACGTTTCGGGATATGTTTACAGCAGTCTGTATAAAAAATCCCAGACTAAGTGCTGTTGAGAAACTGTTCCACCTTCACCAGAAAACTCACGGGGAACCCCACGACATCGTTGCAAAATTTCCACTAACTAATGAGAATTTTACTACTGCCTGGAAAAACCTTTGTTCCAGGTATGAGAACAAGAGAGTTTTAGTCAACATACAACTAAGAAAGTTGTTTAGTCTTTCAACCATATCCTCTGAATCTGCCCATGCTCTTAAAACTCTTCAGAGAGACATTAACACGTGCATTTCGTTATTAAAACTTTACGAAGTTAAAGTAGAAAATTGGGATGCAATATTCGTGTTTGTTTGTTCTAATTGCCTTCCAAATATTACCCTTACACTGTGGGAACAAACTTTGTCCGATAAAGCCATCATACCATCCTGGGACAAACTAGATCAATTTCTGACGACACGTCATAGGACTCTAGAATATGTGTCCGAAATAAGGAAAACGTCTGATCACGTGTCAGTAACTAATCAAAAGTATGTATCAGACAAGAAAAAACCTGGTAGCAAAAAAAGTTCCAATAACATCAGCTCTTTCCAAAACAATGTTGATGGTTTTAAATGTCATCTTTGTCCTAAAGAAGGGCATATAATTAGAAAGTGTCCCAAATTTTTAAAAATGAGCCCAAGTGAGAGATATTCCGAGGTAAAAAAATTAAATTTTTGTCTCAATTGCTTTTCAACAGGTCATGTAGTAGCATGTTGTACAAGTAAACATTCTTGTTTTAAATGTAAAAGGAGACATAACACCTTGCTACACAAAGACTCTGATTCGACTACACATTCCGATTTAACTACAACGAAGCGTAATACAAATTATTCGTCGTTCTCTCCTACTTCAAACCCCATACAGTCCACAATTTCACAACCAAACGGAGTAATACAAACCTGCTTTGCCTCGAATTCAAAAGGAATTTTGTTGGGTACCGCATTAGTTGTCATTCATCACAATGATTTAAGGTATCGAGTTAGAGCCTTGATCGATTCAGGTTCTCAAGGCACATTTATGTCCGAAAATCTGTTCAACAGATTGAAACTTCCCTTTAGACGTACATGTGCCCAAATATCGGGTTTAAATAATACCATTTCTGCGTCGGTGCAAATGGAATGTTTTTGCACACTTGGTTCAATCAATGACACAAGTATAGAAGTTCCCATCACTGCATTGGTTGTTCCTCATTTGTCCGGAGGACTTCCATCCAAAACAGTGGACATTAGTTCTCTTCACGGCCTTCCAGATATTCCTCTCGCAGATCCCCTATTTAACGAATCTTCGCAAATCGACGTCCTTCTTGGAGGAGATGTGTTACCGACAATTATGTTATCTGGAGTCAAACATCAAGTATGTGGGTCATTGATGGCCCAAGAGACCATTTTTGGCTGGATTCTTACCGGTCCAGTTCTTCTTCCATCCGTTACTTCTCTAAATTCCATAGTATCGCTTTTCTGTGATATCTCTTTAGACAAAGAGATATCACGTTTTTGGGAGGTGGAGGAGCTCCCGCAAAGAAAATTTATGTCCAAGGCCGATACAGTATGTGAAAATTTATATTCCCAAACCACATCGCGAAACGAAGAAGGCAAGTACATTGTATCCCTTCCTTTTAAAGACGAGTTGGCTCAAAACAGAGGCATTGGAGAATCCAGAAATTCCGCTATGGCGCAGTTCTTCAGAAATGAGGCTCGTCTTCTAAAATCGCCTGAGTTCAAGAAAGAATACGACAACGTTCTGGAAGAGTACATTTCGTTAGGCCATATGGTCAAAGTAGAACCCATTACAAATTCCAATTCTCCTCTCCATTACTACATGCCCCATCATGCGGTTATTAAACCCGAAAGTACAACCACCAAAGTTCGTGTTGTTTTTAATGCCTCTGCGGCTTCTTCTAACGGTGTGAGTTTAAACGATATTTTATATGTGGGACCAGTCCTTCAAAACGATTTAATGATCCTTATCCTCAGGTGGAGAATTTTCCAATTTGTCTTCAATGGCGACATTACCAAGATGTATCGCCAAATTTTAGTTCGTCCAGAAGATGCACCATATCAACGTATACTCTTCCGAAAAGATCCAAATGACGTTATCCAAGATTATGAACTTAGAACCGTGACTTTTGGAGTCAATTGTGCACCATATTTGGCGATCCGCACAATACTTCAGCTTGCTCATGATGTCCAATCCACTTATCCACTTGCTAGCGAAATTCTCCGGGATTCTATGTATGTTGATGACGCCCTCGTGGGTGCTCACTCAGTTTCAGAAGCTTTAGAAGCTCGAAATCAATTGATTTCAGCCCTAAATTCCGCTGGTTTTTGCATGAGAAAGTGGACGTCAAATTCAAAAGATATTTTGTCCGACATCTCTCCAGAAAATATCCTATGTCAAGGTTTTCTTGACTTAAACGACGCAAGTAAGGCAAAGACTTTGGGCATAAGGTGGAATGCCATGTCTGATTCTTTTTACTTCTCTATTCATCCATTTCCAGGAATTTGTTCATACACTAAACGTGAAGTTTTATCACAAATTTCAAAACTCTTTGACCCAGCCGGCTGGCTTTCCCCTTGCATTATAGTATCTAAAATTATCATGCAAAGAATTTGGATAAGTGGAACTGGATGGGATGAAGAAATATCTCCAGAAATTCTCAATAGTTGGAAAACCTTCCAAACCAACTACCACATCCTCAACTCCGTAGAAATCCCTCGTTGGGTTGGTTTTGTTCCTGGCTGTAAAATCCAATTCCACGGATTCAGCGATGCCTCTGAAAAGGCATACGCTGCTGTCTTATATATCCGCGTTGAAATAAACGATTCTGTACTTGTTTCTTTAGTGTCCTCCAAAACAAAGGTTGCGCCCATAAAAACATTATCCATACCAAGGTTGGAGTTGTGTGGTGCAACTTTATTATCCGAAATGATTGATATGATAATTCCTCAATTTAAATTAGAATCCTATAGCATCTATTGTTGGACAGACTCAACGATAGTCCTTTCGTGGTTAGCCAAACCTCCATGCTCGTGGACTACTTTCGTTGCCAATAGGGTATCCAAAATTATACAAGTAATCGATCCAACTCATTGGCTCCATGTATGTTCCGAAAGTAACCCCGCTGACATGGCTAGCAGAGGGATTTGTGCATCTGATCTCGTAAACAATGATTTGTGGTGGCAGGGGCCTAGCTGGCTTAAGAATCATCCAAATAGTTGGTACAAACAAACTTCCAAGGGCGAAACTGACTTAGAACGGAAATCAATTAAAGTAAACTTCGCTTACTTTGTTCAATACCAAGATGTTTTGGACAATTTTTCATCGTTACCAAGAGCTCTACGAGTTACTGCATACGTGTTGAGATTTCTCTATAGTACACATCCCAAATATAAAAGTAATTTTAACGAAACTTCTATGACCATTTCCCAAGTCGAAATAACCGCTGTCCAAAATCGTTTAGTTATTATATCCCAAAAAGCTCAGTTTCCTAACGAATATATGGCCTTGTCAAAGAAAGAAACAATCCTGACGACTAGTTCATTGTTAAGTCTGAATCCTTTCATTGACTCAGACGGAATTATGCGTATTTGTGGCAGATTAGAATCTTCCCCAATTCTGACGTATAATGAACGCCACCCCATAATACTACCATATCGTAGCCAATTCTCTCGATTACTTGTTCGTTTTATACATGAAATTTCTCTTCACGGTGGGAATCAGCTAGTGTTAAGATTATTACGATGTAAATTCTGGATTCCCAAAGCGAAAAACTTAATTAAGACGATTATAAATCACTGTAAAGCATGTGTCATTTATAAACATAGATGTCAGTATCAACTAATGGCAGCACTTCCGCCAGAGAGATGTGACATAACTCGTCCATTTGCCCACACCGGCCTAGATTTTGCAGGCCCATTCGAAATAAAGAATTATACGGGAAGAGCGTGCCTGATAACTAAAGGCTATGTGTGCGTGTTTGTGTGCTTTTCTACAAAAGCCATACACTTGGAAGCCACATCAGACCTATCCACACCAGCATTCTTAGCAGCATTTAGCAGATTCATTTCTAGACGAGGATGTCCATTGCACCTACATTCTGACAATGGTTCCACTTTTATCGGTGCATCGAAAATATTAGCAAGAGAATTTATCCAAACTTCCCATCATGCTATTATGTCCAATTACTCCCATTTCAATATTACATGGCATTTTATTCCACCTGGTGCACCCCATATGGGTGGTCTATGGGAGGCGGGGGTAAAGAGCTTTAAAATCCATTTTCGAAAAATAGCTTCCAATTCCAAATATACATTCGAAGAGTTTCAAACATTGCTCTCAAAGATAGAAGCATGCTTAAACTCGAGACCTCTATCGCCAATGTCAGAGGAGCCTTCCGACTTGGCGGTACTTACTCCAGGTCATTTTTTAATTGGCGGTCCAATAATGCAACCAATAGATCCTTCCGTAAAAGAGACTCGGATATCTCTTCTCAATAGATGGCAAAGAATAAAGCTTATTCATCAACAATTGTGCAACCGCTGGAAGGATGAATATTTGAAAGAGTTGCACAAGAGGTACAAGTGGCAAAAGCCTACAGAAAATTTAAAAGAGGGAATGATGGTTGTTATCAGAGAAGAAAACCTACCACCCAATGCATGGAGACTGGGAAGGATAGTTAAAGTTTTCCCAGGAATAGACAATAGAGTACGAGTTGCTGAATTACTTACCGCAAGAGGTATCATAAAAAGACCGATAACAAAACTTGTAGTTTTACCTTTGGAATCCGAAAACTCCGACTAACACTTTTGTATAAATATCTATTGTTTTTCTCCATGTATCTGAAATTATCCAATTGTCCTATATGTTTTGTAGAATAATGCGAAGTGGCATCAAACAGAATGTTTTACACCAGTCTCGTAAGGAAAATCAGAAACACTCCTACATATGCAGAGTATGTAGGAAACATCACTCATTGAAAAATTGCTATCGATTTTTGGAATTTAATGCTACGAAAAGATTGGAAATAGTGAGAGCTTATGGATATTGCCAGAATTGCTTGGCACATACCCACTCCCAGGGGACCTGTTTTACGAAGACAGGGTGCAAAATTTGTCACAAAAACCACCATACTCTACTACATCTCCATTCTAACCTTAGTAAATCTCCGAGAATTAATGCAAAATCAGAAACTTCAGCAAATTCGTCGATGTCTAAACCACAGACAAAGAGAGTCAAGGAATCTGTGTCGAAAGAGAATTCCAACCATACGCAAAACTCTACTGAAAGCAAAAGCATAACCCTTAGCGCTCTACTAAAACAAAATTCTGTGGCATTACTTCCCACTGTAGTCGTAAATGTGGTGGCAAAGAATAGAAAAATTAAATTAAGAGGGTTGCTTGACTCAGGTTCACAAAGTAGCTGTATATCAGCAAATGCTGTTGATAAATTCACTGTCACAACATTGGTTCTCAAAGATGAAACTATTTGTCCATTAACCTTAATTTCAACGCACAATCCGAATATAAAGTTAGATGTTGTCTTTAAAGTGAACAATAGAATATCTTTTAACACACCAAACAAATCATTATTAAAATCCTACGAAAACAAATTCCAAAACCTTGTGCTAGCTGACGATAACTTCTATAAGTCTGCTTCAATAGATATAGTCTTAGGTATGGATGCTTACAGTCGAATAATTACTGAAGGGGTAATTAACAGGGAAGGCCTACCTACAGCCCAAAACACAATTTTTGGGTGGATAATTTATGGAATATGTTCAGCTTAAACTATAAAAAAAAAAAAAAAAAGGATCTTTACCATGAGTTACTCTCGCACTATCATGAGAACAAAAATAGAAATGTAAACTAATCTCTCTACTCTTAAGTATATAAATAATGTAAATAAAAAATGAATTAATTGAATGAACTGTTAATGAAATATTGTACATAAAATCTAATGATTAATATCACAATTTATCTTTCTGTATAAACAAATTGTATAAATGAATAACTAATATGAATTGTAAATGGAAAGTGTCTAGATATGGTTACGAATTTTTATTGCAGACACCCTGCAAAGGGGGCGGCAATGTTTATTCCAAAAATAAACTGGAATTCAACCTACTGATATTTCCCTTTTTTTACTTGTATTTCCCGGTTTGAATTTTCATTAAAATCCCCAACCTATTACTCTATACGATATATCGTTTAACATTTAAACATAGCGATTGCACTGTACAATCGATTACAGAATAATTTCTTCGCCGCAAAATCTACAACCATATCTAGTGCAACTTCCGTCAAAGTCCTTATATGCACTGTTCTATTCGAAATTAGCTTTCATACTGGTAAGATCGAAATCCATAGTAAATAAATCCATAGAAATCACAGAAATCCTAACACATAGTTGTCTTTATTGCTTTTGTTTTTCTTTCATTCCATTCTCTTGAGTTGGATCTGAGACACAATTAAAACATTGTTCACAATTCTTTTTCGAGTTGGGATTCTGTTTTTCTTTTCATTGGCTCAAGAGACGTTCCATTCCATCTTCAGATTGCCCCCTGCGTTCCTTTTCAACTTCCACAAACACTAATGTTATCATCATTGTGACCAAGACCCAGATAATGGTGTCGATTCTGAATGGAAAATAGGCAACCAATGTGTCGATGTTATTTGAAATTTTTTTGGGCACACAAAACGGATATTTGCCTATCGTTGGTAAAAGAGATGCTAGTTTTTTTCTCATTACGAAAATGAACGATGGCCAAATTTATACGAAAACAGAATAGCCCATGGCCAGTGAAATGCAATTAACTGGAAAAAAACGTGCAACTGTAGAAGGAAATTAAAAAAGGAAGGTTTTAACAGAAGAACTGAGAACTTTTTTATCTTTGGAGGTCATAAGGTACAATTTCTTATATGGAGGGTCTTGTAAAGAAGACCAGATAGCCGTCTCATATGGAAGGACAAATAACCTACTTACATATTATTTATGGTATTTATGGTATATATGGTATTTAATAGAATGCCAGAAGGTATGATTTAATAGAATCCCAGACTAAAAGGTGCAATATATGAGATCAATCGGCCATCACATATCGAAGTCCAGAGAGGCTTCTCATGCGGAAGGACAGAGGGTCAGCTTTCATAACATATTTGGTATTTGAAATTTGGAAATTTAACTAAATGTGTGTAGGGTTGAGTACTATAAGAGAACATTGGTACTAAACGGTTTTAAAAGTGTTAATATTGGTTGGTATTGGGTTTTAAATACTTCCCACATTCGCTGACGAAGTAGTGGGTATATGCTAGTGTATAATAAAAGAGCGCCTTTTGACATAGAGGCCCATTGTGTATCCTTATATATAAGAGTTGAGGGTGTTCTAATATAGGAAGTCTGAAGGTCTTGTTTTCTATAAAAAAAAACGAATGGTTTTCATATAGAAGACAAGAAGAACATAAATTATTAGATCAGAAGGGCTTTTTATATAGAAGAATTTGTTATGCATTTCTCCATTTAGTCTTCTGAAAGTATTCTTATATAGATGACCAGATGATCTTTTCATATCGAATATCAGAGGGTCTTCTTAAAAAAAGGTTCAGATGGTATTCTTATATAGAAAACTGGAAGGACTTTTTTGTAGAATACCAGAGGATGGGTTGGGTTTCTTATGTTAAACACCCTATCGTGCCTCTTTCAAATAATGTCATTGACCCTAGGCTTCAGGCAATGGGTAGGAGATTTATTTCTCTAAAGTTGACAGATATCGCGTTGTCTTCTTTTTTTGTGCACGGGACACAGGATGCTGATTGTACTAATCAGTTAGGTCTGACCACCTAGATTCAGCTGGTAATCCATCGGATTCTGTTGCTTTATTATTCTTCAGCCGACTAATTGATATTCTGACTTCATAACTTTGCAAAATGCTCCTTCCATATCATCAACATGCTGTCTGTATCTGTCATCAGGTTTCCTTCTTCATCTCTACAGGAGGATGTGCCTGCAAAAAAGTCTTCGGTTTGGTGTTTTATTCGTTAGCAAAATTTCCGGACTTCATTCTGACTTCTGTACATCTCGATTTGCTCACTCTCACTTTTTTCTTGTTCTTTCTTCTTTCTTATGAAAGTACGTTTCTCCTCTCTCCTTTTTCCCCGATATAGAACATACCCTCAGCTTATGGTTTCGGAGGTCTTCTAAGTAGCACGCAGGTATATGTTTTTATGAAAGAGGTTTGGGATTTAATGTTGATCCAAACAGTTATTAAATTCACTTCACATAAAATTTACAACTTTATATAATATTGACCCTTTTTGAGGGAGGTACCCTCAAAGAGCACACCTTCGGATGTGCTCTAGGCTTGGTAAAGATAATTGGTTGTACAAAGTTTGGTTACATTGGGATTGTATGTTCGCATGATATTATTATTAAATTAATTTTAGCACAATTTTGACCACCAGAAGGAGTAGACCGACTTTAACTAAGTTTGTTAGAAATGTTAATGAAATCGGTTACTATCTTCGAAAATTGTCGTGAGTTCCAGGCGGCCAGACAGATGGATGGGGGGACATTTGTAAATCGACTCCAAATCTAATTTGGTCCAAAGAAACATGGGGTCTCAAACCAATATTTCGATAATGCACATTTTTGCCCTATAAAAGTGTAAATACCCACATTAGCCATAAGGCTGAGGGTATAAAAAACCATCCCATTTTCTATAGAAGCATATCTTCTTGTCCTTATTTTTTTATAGCTTCCAAAATTTTTCAATAGAAGTTTCTGTATGTCATTCCGGGCCCACCTTTTGATAACCCTCATATAAAGATATCGGCCAATTTTCGGTACGCTGAAGGTCTTTTTTCGAAATTTTCAACCTACTGAGTGTAATTTTGTATTTAATTTTCTCCGAGGATAAACGAATGATCCCAGCAGATATATTACACTGACAAAACCTCAGTTTAAATGTTCCGACCGATTTAAAGTAATTCGAATAGGCACCTCATGCCTTGTTTACAGATTAACCCATCATCATACCCGCTCCACTTTTTATAATGGTATTCAGTAAAAAATTCATTTGAACATTTTCCAACCGAGCGAACATTGAGACGCTCGTTAAGTTGTTTGCTGTAGGCCGCCTTTCAGAACAAAACCATTATTAAACTGACAAATTAAGACTAGGACATACCCGACACTTCATACTGACATATTGAGCTGGCCGTTGGGAAAACTACATAAAATAGTGTTTGAATGCAAAATGTTTGTAAACTGAAGTGTTTTGTAAAGTTAGGTTAAACATGCTCCCTCAATCTCTTTCTCTCGTCATCATTTCAATGTTTTAAAAGTGGCCAAAATGAAAAAACCCTGAGTTCACATGAATATTGATTGAGGCAGGATATTTTACCACACCAAAATCTTGCTGAAAGTTGCACATACATTCGTGCACATCCACACACACATTTGAAACTACAATAAATGTGTAAAAAGTTTGTTCTTTTGTGTAAGGACAAGTGTGGGAAAGATTTCAAGTACACTGCCGATTTGCACAGGAAGCCATGTCACACTCAACCATCAGAGCTGTGTGAATGTACACACATACCCGCACTCACATACCATTGCCATGGTCTTAAAATTTAATTATACTCACATTTTGAATTTTCAGTTCAGTGGTTTTTCGAGATTTCTCTGTAGTTTTTTGTTCGCTTGCCTTTTGTCGAACATTGAAAGTTTGTCTTCCCGCCTTTGAATTGCATACTCGTTTGACGGCCGTCAATGCATTTTACCCGTTGTCATAGACAAATTGGTATAGATTTCAATAGAAAAGACAAATTATAAATCAATTTGAAATGTTACACTGTTACATTTCGCTATGTATGCGACACTCGGTCGAACGATGGTGGCGGTGATGGTGTTGGTGATGCCGATGGTTTTGCTCAAACGATTCCGATGGCTTAGTAAAATTGCAATGGCCTTTGTGTCCTAATACAATGGAGATTCAACTGCAGAGTATGTTCATTGATTAAAACCTCACACCAATTTGATATGCTATAGGGAACATTTGGTTAGTTGTCGAAAATATTTTAAACATATTGAAAAAAATTTCGAATGATGTAAGTTAAAAATCTCAAGAACAATATTTTAAACAAAAGGTAAATTTTTTCCAATTTTATTACAAAGGCTTACAGTAACCGCAGTGGTATAGTTGAATGCATCCGTCCGATATAACTACCACTTGGCATTTGCATTCTCTTTGGTGGTGATCAAAAAAGTCCAACTTCCCAATAGTACATTCATTGAAAATTTTGCGTTGCGGCCAGTGTTGCCAATTTAGCACTTTTAGTGCTAGATTTATCACTTTTTAAACTCGTTTAGCACCAACAAAATTGATCTAGCACCTAGCACTTTTTTAGCATTTTTTTTTTGTTCTAGGTATGTTCTAGTATCACTCCAAAAAATTATCGTTTTTCGATTTTACATTGACACATTGAAGTTTCCCATATTGGATTTGATTTTCCAATGTATTTTTCTAGCGAGTGGAGCAGTATAGTCGGGCGGGGCTATCCATACATTTTCTGCGAAACTAATTGCCGTGTGGTAAAAGTTCTGCGAGATATCCACTTTCTGGTGTTATATATAATAATACTACAATATTAGAATATAATAACTAAAAAACGATGTTAAGTTCGGCTCTTTATGGTTTATTTGAATATAAACTTTTGATAACCTCCACCATGAGGATGACAACCTAAATATCTAAAATAATGGGACCCTGAAAAAAAGAAAAAAAAAACAAATACGTTAGAAAAATATAACGGGGGTACCGTTATATGGTGGGATAACCTGAAACTTGGGTCAATATTACTAATTTTTGGCACGGATATGTGTCATTCAATGAGAATCAAAATACAAAATTAGAGCCAGTTGATTGGAAAATGTGTCAAAAATGCCCAAAACACCGAATATTGGGGGTACCGTTATATGGGTACCCCCTAGGAGTACTAACAATGTATGCGCAACGCACGACGGACTGACGGATTTGCGTAAATCGACATAGCATTTATATACTTTGTGGTGTCTCCGGGGAATATTTCGAGGTTTTGCAAACGAAATGACATTTTTTCATCTTAGTGTATACAAATCAAAATAATTTAAATAAATTTAAAGGGCAGCTTTACCTCTCTTGACAGTAAAAAAATGTTATGGAATAACCCTTCACCACTATGGGTATATTAAACAGGACTATTAAAAATTGGATGAAATAAAATATGTGATATTTATCTAAATATGAATCTACCTAGATCTATCCATAAAGTAAAGTAAATCGACTTCAAACAAATATAAATAGGTCATCCGTTGGGCTATGTCTGTACATCCAGGAAACGCAACTATTCTATGCTCAATTTTGTACGCTGTGCAAAATTTGATGTCATGAGGAATTTGATGCCCAACTTACATGAAATCGGACGAAACTATATGTGGGAGCTATATCTAAATCTTAAGCGATTTCAAACAAACTTGTCACAGGTTAGGTTATACTAATTTCAGAACGTTTTGTTCCTATTGGTTCCTTGGTGCGTCAATTACTTAAAATCAATCTATAATAAAAGGGCGCTATATCTAAATCTGGACCGATTTTCACGAAACAAGGCAGATATCACTCTAGGCTCAATTCAGTACGTTATGCCAAATTTCATGCAAAACGAAAGATATATAGCGACTTTGGTGCACCATTTACATGAAATCGGACGAAACTATATGTGGGAGCTATATAGAAATCTGGACCGATTTTCATGAAACTTGGCAGACATAATTCTAGGCTCAATTAAGTACGTTATGCCAAATTTCGTGCAAATCGAAGGATATATAGGGACTTTGGTCCACCATTTACATGAAATCGGACTAAACTATATATGGGAGCTATATCTAAATCTGGACCGATTTTCACGAAACTTGGCAGACATCATTCTAGACATAAATGATTAGGGTGTGCCAAATTTCGTGCAAATCGAAAGATATATAGAGACTTTGGGGCACCATTTACATGAAATCGGACGAAACTATATATGGGAGCTATATCTAAATCTTGACCTATTTTCACGAAACTTGGCAAACATCATTCTAGACTCAATTCAGTACGTTATGCCAAATTTCGTGCAAATCGCAAGATATATGTGGTGCACCATTTACAAGAAATCGGACGAAACTATATATGGGAGCTATATCTAAATCTGGGCCGATTTTCACGAAACTTGGCAGACATCATCATAGACCCAAATGATTAGGCTGTACCAAATTTCGTGCAAATCGAAAGATATATAGGAACTTTGGGGCACCATTTACATGAAATCGGACGAAACTATATATGGGAGCTATATCTAAAACAGGACCGATTTTCATGAAACTTGGCAGATATTATTCTAGGCTCAATTCAGTACGTTATGCCAAATTTCGTGCAAATCGGAAGACATATAGGGACTTTGGGGCACCATTGACATGAAATCGGACAAAACTATATATGGGAGCTATATCTAAAACAGGACCGATTTTCATGAAACTTGGCAGATATCATTCTAGGCTCAATTCAGTACGTTATACCAAATTTCGTGAAATTCGAAGAATATATAGGTACTTTGGTGCACCCTTTACATGAAATCGGACGAAACTATATATGGGAGCTATATCTTTATTTGGACCGATTTGCTCGAAACTGGACAGACATCATTCTAGGCTCAATTCAGTCGGTTATACCAAATTCCGTGCAAATCGGAAGACATATAGGGACTTTGGGGCACCATTTGCATGAAATCGGACGAAACTATATATGGGAGCTATATCTGAATCTGGACCGATTTTCTCGAAACTTGGCGGACATCACTCTAGGCTGAATTCAGTACGTTATGCCAAATTTCGTGCAAATCGCAAGATATATAGGGACTTTGGGGGCACCATTTAGATGAAATCGGACGAAACTATATATGGGACCTATATCTAAATCTGGACCGATTTTTACGAAACTTGGCAGACATCATTCTAGACCTTAATGATTAGGCTGTACCAAATTTCGTGCAAATCGAAACATATATAGGGACCGTTTCCATTAAATCGGTTAAATATATATATGGGAGCTATATCTAAATCTGAACCGATTTTTCCCAATTTCAATATGGTTCGTCCTTGGGCCAAATAAGTGACCTGTGCTAAATTTCATCCAATTCGGATTATAAATGCGACCTGTACTTTGTTTACAATTTTACATCGACAGACAGACGGACGGACGGACGGATGGACGGACATGCATAAATCGACTCAGAAAGTGATTCTATGCATATTCTCAAAAGGAACCATGTGTTTATCTCGTTTCCTTTTGCCTGTTACAAACATATGCACAAAGACATAATACCCTGTACCACAGTGTGGTGAAGGGTATAAATATTGACAGATTATTATCAATGCAGCCACGCTTTTTCGTTGACTAGATGTCCCGTATTTATTGGTTTATTGGTGTTCGGGTTGTATAAGTGGCATCTAGACAAAAATCACACTTTTTTGTGCATTTCATCTTATAAAAATCATCGGTTCAAAACTATAGATTGTCGCACTTCACCATAACCGGAACTTTATGCCAAATTGGATAGCTATCATCTAGAGTAGTAATGGTAACACTAAACAATATTAGAATATGTAGAACCCCATGTCAAATTTTGGGATCTCTAGAGAGGCTAGAAAAACATTTAAAAAAATGCTCTTGGTTGACTTCAACAGCCAAATATTTACCGATTTTACTAAACACAATAAGTGTCTTCACTGGCTAGAACCCGATATTCAAAATATAGTGACAACTATTTCACAGCTGTGACCGTTACTTTAATTTTCTAGGAAATATAAACTATAATCAAAATTCTTCATATTCATTTTTAGCACTTTTTTCTGGCACATTTCTAAAATTTTTAGCACTTTTTAGCATCTTTTTCAACAAAATCTAGCATTTTTTCTCAATGAAGTTTTGGCAACACTGGTTGCGGCTGATAAACATGAGAAGTTTGGTGCACCATTTATTAAAATCGGATGAAAATATATATAAAGGTTAGGTTATACAAATTTCAGTATGTTTTGTGCATATCGGCCACATTTGGAGTTCTTGATAGCTCTATCCAAATTTGAACCGATTTCAACAAACATTTCCACATGCTGGGTTATATTAACTTCAGTATGTTGTGCAAAATGTTATGTCATTCGCCTTAACGTTGGGTCTTTGGTGTACCATTTATCGGACGAAACTATATATTGGGTCTCTTGTGCACCTTTTACTCAAAATCGGATGAAACTAGATATAGGAGCTATATCTAAATCTGAACCGATTTCAACAAAACTTGCCACACGTTATGTAATAGTATCTTCAGTACGTTGTGTAAAAATGTGTGCCAATCGGATCCACCTGGGGAGTTTGGTGTAGAATTTATATCTATCTTCTAGGTTATACTAACTTCAGCACGTTGTGCAAAATTTTGTGTAAAATCGGACTAAAATATATATATGTAGAAGCTATATCTAACTTTGAACCGATTTCAACGGGACTTGCCAGAGATTAATTTATATTAACTACAGTTCATTGTACGAAATTGTTTTTAGTGCACAATTTACATAAAATCGGAAGAAAATATATATAGGAGCTATATTAAATCCGAAGAAAATATATATGGGACCTATATCTATATCTGAACTGATTTCACGAAACATAACACACATCATTCTAGATGTCATTTAGTATGCTATGTCAAATTTCGTGCAAATATAAAGATATATACTTTAGTGCACCATTTGCATTAAATCGGACAAAAATATATATGGGAGCTATATCCAAATCTGAACCGATTTTCAAGAAACTTGATACACATCGTTCTAGGCCTAATTCATTACGCTGTGCCAAATTTCGTGCAAATCGAATGATATATAGGGACCGTTTACATTAAATCGGTCAAAAATATATATGGGAGCTATATCTAAATCTGAACCGATTTTTCCCAATTTCAATAGGGTTCGTCCTTGGGCCGAATAAGTGAAACGTGCATGAGCCGTTTAAACCAGGTTTGCCAACAATAAAATAGATAAAAATTCACACATCAAAACACATCAAACCAGTAAGGAAAGTACACAATTTGCGTAAAATCGGAAGAAAAAATATATGGGAGCTATATCTAAATCTGAACCGATTTTTAGGAAACTTACAACACATCATTCTAGACTTAATTCAGTACGCTATGCCAAGTTCGCTATACCAAATTCGTGCAAATCGAAACATATATTGGGACTTTGATGCACCATTTACATTATATATAAATCTGAACCGCTATGTATAAATCTGAACTGATTTTTCCCAATTTCAATAGTGTTCGTCCTTGATGAGATAAACATTTGCACAAAAACATAATACCGTGTACCACAGTGTGGTGAAGGGTATAAAAATATTGTTACGAATATAACTTTAGATTTAAGTTAATTTAGATGAATTCCGTTAATTTAAGAATTTGAATTGTAACGCAAATTTCTACTACGCAGTTTATTTGAATAACTTCACAACAACAACTACTGTATAGATCTTTCTACATCCTTCCATTTCCTCTTTCATTGTCTATTTTGTTATTGACGTACAATTCTTGTTAAACGTCATCATTGACGATCGCTTAATTCCTCTTTCTTTGTTACCCCGAGGCGAGTATATGTGTTGTTTTTATTGTTCACTCAATGTAAGTTTGTATGTGTTTGTTGCATTGGTAGATTGTTCGTAATCTAGGTGTTACCAGATCGTCTAGAAACTTCTGTAGCGACAGGCAAGGCTCATATAAATAGGGGAAATGACAAGGCAGTTAGTCAGTTGTGAATCAGATCGCGAATTGAAACAGTCAAGTAACGTAAGGCTGTAAAGTAACGTGCAAAATAAAGTTGTGTCAATAAAATCATTGTAGTACTCGTAATCAGAAAGAACCCGCGTTTTATTTAGTACGAACTGTATTGGCAAATAAAACAACGTCTACACGGGATTAAGTAAAATCCAAGAACGTAACAATATGTAAAATTAAGTTTAAAATTCCTAAAATACCCACTTGAATCAGTATTAATAATACATAGATGTGGGGCTACCATTTTATGGGAGCTACTCTCAAACTTGCTTCAATATTAATAATTTTGAATAGTTTTCAGGATGTTCTATACAATGAGAAACCAAATTACAAAATTAGAGCCAATTTGATACCGAATATTGAAATTAATATTAATATCTTTTTGGCATATGCGATACGATGATAACCCAAAGTACTAAATTTTAGCCAAGTCGGTTGAAAAACGCTTCCAAAATCCCCTAAATGCTGAATATTGGGAAGTGCTGTTATATGTAGACTACCCTTAAACTGCGAGGGTCAATATTAATAAATTTAGGTGTGAAGATGTGCTATATAATAGGATCCCAAATTAATAAATCACAGCCAATTCGGTTAAAAAATAATATTTAAGGGGACCCCCCCATTCTCGGGGTCAAAATTTTTGTTGATAAAATTCGAACCTACACTGATTAGAGAATGTCCCTGCAAAATTTCAAGTGAAAATCTTAAGAACTCTTCAAGATATAGCCGATTTATTGTGTCAGCATCAAGTGACGGCTGAAAGGCTTCTCAAACTTTAAACGCGTTTTTCTCTAAACATTTTTTTGGGAATGGCGGGCACGATAACTCAACAACTAATAATCCAATCGGTTCTAAATTTTGCAACGTTTCTCTGGGAGTGTATAGCTCTCGTATGAACTAGGATAAAGCCAATCGGTGAAGATCTTCCTTGTTTTTTAACTTGGTTTTTGGTAAAAAATCGGCGATTTTCCAAAAATATTTTTTCAAAGGTCCACCATTTTGTTAATTTTAGAGCGAAGTCAATAATCCTAGTTCATACGAGAGCCAGACATGTACTCTTTCTAACACCGTTGGAATTTTCGGATTCCGATGTTCCAGTGAGGAGTTATCATGCCCGCCATCAAAAATAAGGACTTTTCTTTAATTACAAAAAACAACAACAAAATTTTTTTGTAAATTATTTTTCTTCCTTTTTAAATCTTCAAATATATATGTGCAAAGTTGCAAACCTTAACAAGCATTGGTATTGATTTACCAGCCCATTGAAAATCTTGAAAAATTAAAATCGAGAATGGGTGGGGTCCCCTTAAATAATATTTAAATTTTTAGTAGGGAGATGTGCTATAAAATGAGAACCCAAAATACTAAATTACAGCCGATTCGGTTGAAAAACTTGCTCAAAACACCGAATATTTGGTGATACCTTTACCACCAAAACTTGGGCCGATATATCCCATTTGCAATAACAAACATTCTAGGAGTACTAGCAATGTCTGTGAAAAATTTCAGAATGTTGCAAACGGAATGACAAATTAACCCTTTGTGGCACAATGTTGCCCACAGGCAACAAAATGTTTTAGAGCTTGTATTTAATATGTAGCTGGGTTTCAGTTTGATTTCATACATCAAGACCTGATTATGGACGAAACATGTCAAAAGGAAAATCAAAAAAAATTCAATTTTTTTTTTAAAGTTATGAGTTTTTCAATATTTTGTGTATACAGTCCAAATTATTTAAATTGCTTCGAATTCGAATTGTACGAATTCTGCCATCATAATTATTTTTGATTTTTGTAAAAAAGAATATAGAGAATAATTTAATATGACTTTTAGCATTTGGTTTTCTTGATATTAGACTTTTATTTTTCAGGAAGGAAGGATTTTATAAGTCTTTTTTAAAAATATTGTTAAAAACATTTTTGCATCTGTATTTTATAATATAAATATTTTCTTATACCCCATATACACCTTAAGATGCATTTACATATTTTACGGCCAACAAAATACAATTTATTATGCCTTTATAATTTCCATGTTTTTCCATATACATATGCTAAAAATAAAATAAAATTTACTACTTCAGGTTTCCATTTTAATTAATAGCAAATTTTTTCTCCCAACTCTGCACTAACGATGCACTTTCTATTAATTAACAAACATAATCGTTAATTCATTCAATTTGCCATGAAGTCATTCAAATGGGAAAACTAATTAATAACCAGTAAGGAAAGTAGTAAAGTCGGACTGGGCCGACTATATGATACCCTTCACCACTTTGGGTATATTCCGCATATGTATCCTAAAAGACGACGCGTTTTTGTTATATATTGATAGAGACTAATTTATAGTACACTAGCAAAGTGCCCGCTACTTCGTATGCGGAAAGGGAATACAAAAAATATTTCATATGGTATCGTAAATACTGTAAATTTGTTGTACTATAGTTTGCGATTTAGTACTCTTCATACAAATAAGCACTATTTTCCTAAATCTCTCTTACTTCCATTAAACAGATTAAAACCAGTAAGGAAAGTAGTAAAGTACCCCATGCAAAATTTCGTGCAAGTCGAAAGATATATAGGTCTTTGGTACACCATTTACATTAAATCGGACGAAGTTATATATGGGAGCTATATCTAAATCGGAACCGATTTTCACGATGTTTAACACACTAAAATATATATGGGAACTATATCTAAATTTGAACAGATTTTTCCCAATTTCAATAGGGTTCGTCCTTGGGCCAAATATGTGACGTATTGCAAATTTCATCCAATTCGGATCATAAATGCGACATGTACTTTGTTTACAATTTAACATGGACAGACAGAATGCATATAATGTGATTCCGTTGCTGAAATCGAAATTTAGTGCATTTGCTTTTCTATTTACTATTCGTACAAATCAATTCGAGTTTCCATAGTTATCTCTATAGCTAAATACTGCACTTCAACAGTAATCTAAATTCCAAATCGCAGGATCCAACCAAATCCAAATGGTTCCAAATATAGTACCATCATACTTAAAAGTAAGAATTTCTAAAACTACATCAATCTTACTCTCCAACAGTAATCTTAATTCCACCAAAGTCCAAATTTAGTACTTTTCCTACTCATAAGTACGAATTTCTAAATATACCTCAGTCCTTATTTCAAATAGTAATCGTAAGTCAAAATTTAAGAATTCCAGCTCTGTCTGTTCATCAAAAACCAAATTGTATCAAATTTGGTACCATTCTGTACTTTTCGTACCAATATTGCAAACTTTATCAAATCTACACTCCCGCAGTAACCTAAGTTGCAACTTTCGGGATTCGAATTCTACCCGTTCACCAATGTCCAATTTGTACCAAATTTTGTGCTTTTCGTACCCATAAGTACGAATTTCCAAAACTACCCTAGTCATGTTCTCCAATAATAACCTTTAGTCCACATTTAAGGATTCCAGCTCAGCACACTCCAACACGAATTTTAATCATAAATTTCAGGATCCCAGCCATATCCGTTCACAAAAATCTAAATTGTAGCATATTTAGTACCATTTACTTTTCGTGCTTTAAGTTTGAATCTTCAACACTGTCTCAATCCTGTACTCTCACAGTAATTTTATTTTCAAATATAAGTTTTTTATCTCAATCTAAATAAACTTAGAACCATTTAGTACACATAATCATGCATTTTTAAAACTACCTCCATATCTCAATCCTACACTTCACTCAAATGTTATTCCAAATTTTAGGGTTCCCGCTCACACAAAACGAATTGTACTCTATTTAGTACCATTTAGTGCTTTTCGTATTCAAGAGTACGAAATTCCAATACTACCTTAATTCTGTGAGTAGCATTCTAAATTTAAGTTTTTCACGAAATGACAAATTTTCAAAACTACCGACATATTTCAATCCTGCACTCCAACAGCAATATTAATTTAATCAAAATTTCAGGATCTCAACCCTATCCATTGGTACCATTTAGTACTTTTTGTTTCTATAATTAAACTACGTCAATCCTACACTTCGAAAGAAATTTTAATTCCACAATTCTGGAGTCCAACTCTATCCACTTAATCAAGTTGTACCAAATATAGTATCATTTAGTACATATACGTACTATGCTTCCATACCTTAATTCTATATTCTAAAAGCAACAATTATTCCAAATTTTAGGTTTCCAGTTTTCTCCGTTCAAGCAAAACCAAATTGTACCATATCCAGTGCCGTTTAGTACTTTCCGTACTCACAAATACGAATTTCTACAGATGTCTCTATAGCTCAATCTTCAACAGTAATTCCAAATTTTAGGTTTTGAGCTCATCCGTTTAAGCAAAATCCAAATTTTAATATATTTAGTACTATTTAGTACTTTTCGTACCAATAAGTGCGAATTTCCAAAACTACCTCAATTCTACACTGCAACTGTCATTTTAATTCTCAATTTCAAGACTCCAGCTCTATATTTGAACCGAAATCCAACTTGCACCAAATAAGTACTTTTCGTACACAAAGGTACGATTTTTTAAAGCTACCTCAATCCTGTATTCCAACAGTAGTCCTAATTCCGATTTTCGGGATTCCATCTATATACACTCAACAAAATGCTAATAGTACCAAATTTAGTACCATTTAGTACTTTTTAAAAAACATAAGTACGGAAATCTTAAACCATTTCTATACATCAACACCACTTCCCAACCTGTATTCTATATAAAATTTCAAGATGTTAGCTATATATGTTCAATATATGTAGAATTAGAACTAAATTTAGTACTTTTAGTACACTTAAATTCTAAAATTCCGCGTGGATGCAGAGTTATAGCATCAATAGTAAACATACCTCAAAATTTCTGAACATGTAATATGCGTATATCTTAAGAACCGTTACATGTACCGCCTTTAAAATTTGTCTGAATGACGTAGGTGTTATCATCCATACAAAATTGAGCGTGGAACGATTGGGGGAAAATGCACCCTCCGTTGCACTTAAATAATTTACATGAAGGAAATAAAAACTGTTTCGCTTCTAGACTCAAAAACCGTTAAACCGATTTTACTGAGATTTTCACCGCATGTCGTACCATCCCAGGGAAATAACATAGACGATACACACTTTAAAAATTCCACGTGGATATAGAATTATAGCATCGAAAGTAATCGTACATCTGAAATAATATTACATTTTTATGCTTATATATTAAGAAGGGTTACAGATTCCAACTTCAAAATTTGTCTGAGTAACTTGGTGACAAATACGCATCATTCATATAAAAATTGGCGTGACACAATGGTGGGGGGTGGTTAATTTATAGCATCAAAAGTAATCATACCTCTGAACTAATATATAGTTTCTATGCATATCTTAAATAAATTGGTTCATAAACGTGTGTATTATACTCAGATAATTACACATCCAATCTTAAATGACCAGGATTTAAAAAATTAATTCAAATCAAGAATTTTCGACTAATAATTTTTGGTCATATTATGTCATTATCAATAATAACAATAACCAACAGTTAAATAATTCCGTTAACGTCTGCTGATTTTCATCTCTTCATTATCATCGTATAATGGATAAAAATTTGTGTAAAATGAAAAAATATTGACATTATATATTTTTTTTCATTTTGTCAGTTTGAAAAAAAAAACATTTCATTTTTATACCCTTCACCACACTGTGGTACAGGGTATTATGTCTTTGTGCATATGTTTGTAACAGGCAAAAGGAAACGAGATAGACACATGGTTCCTTTTGAGAATATGAATAGAATTACTTTTTAAGCCGATTTATGCATGTCCGTCCGTCCGTCTGTCCGTCTGTCTGTCCATGTTAAATTGTAAACAAAGTACAGGTCGCATTTATGATCCGAATTGGATAAAATTTGGCATAGGCCACTTATTCGTCCCAAGGACGAACCCTATTGAAATTGGGAAAAATCGGTTCAGATTTAGATATAGCTCCCATATATATATTTAACCGATTTAATGTAAACGGCCCCCTATATATCTTTCGATTTGCACGAAATTTGGTACAGCCTAATCATTTAGGCCTAGAATGATGTCTGCCAAGTTTCGTGAAAATCGGTCCAGATTTAGATATAGCTCCCATATATATTTTCGTCCGATTTCATGTAAATGGTGCCCCAAATTCCCTATATATCTTTTGATTTGCACGAAATTTGGCATAACGTACTGAATAAAGCCAAGAGTGATGTCTGCCAAGTTTCGAGAAAGTCGGCCCAGATTTAGATATAGCTCCCATATATAGTTTCTTCCGATTTCATGTAAATGGTGCACCAAAGTCCCTATATATCCTTCGATTTGCACGAAATTTGGCATAACGTACTGAATTGAGCCTAGAATGATGTCTGCCAAGTTTCGAGAAAGTCGGCTCAGATTTAGATATAGCTCCCATATATATTTGGTGCACCAAAGTCCCTATATATCCTTCGATTTGCACGAAATTTGGCATAACGTACTTAATTGAGCCTAGAATGATGTCTGCCAAGTTTCGAGAAAATCGGTCCAGATTTAGATATAGCTCCCATATATAATTTCGTCCGATTTAATGTAAATGGTGTATCAAAGTCCCTATATATCTTTCGATTTGCACGAAATTTGGGATAATGTACTGAATTGAGCCTAGAATGATGTCTGCCAAGTTTCGAGAAAATCGGTCCAGATTTAGATATAGCTCCCATATAGAGTTTCGTCCGATTTCATGTAAATGGTGCACCAAAGTCCCTATATATCTTTCGATTTGCACGAAATTTGGCAGAACGTACTGAATTGAGCCTAGAGTGATGTCTGCCAAGTTTCGAGAAAATCGGTCCAGATTTAGATATAGCTCCCATATATAGTTTCGTCCGATTTCATGTAAACGGTGCCCCAAAGTCCCTATATATCTTTCGATTTGCATGAAATTTGGCAGAACGTACTGAATTGAGCCTAGAATGATGTCTGCCAACTTTCGAGAGTATCGGTCCAGATTTAGATATAGCTCCCATATATAGTTTCGTCCGATTTCATGTAAATGGTGCACCAAAGTCCCTATATATCATTCGATTTGCACGAAATTTGGCATAACGTCTTAATTGAGCGTAGAATGATGTCTGCCAAGTTTCGAGAAAATCGGTCCAGATTTAGATATAGCTCCCATATATAGTTTCGTCCGATTTCATGTAAATGGTGCACCAAAGTCCCTATATATCTTTCGATTTGCACGAAATTTGGCAGAACGTACTGAATTGAGCCTAGAGTGATGTCTGCCAAGTTTCGAGAAAATCGGTCCATATTTAGATATAGCTCCCATATATAATTTCGTCCGATTTCATGTAAATGATGCATTAAAGTCCCTATATATCTTTCGATTTGCACGAAATTTGGCATAACGTACTAAATTGAGCCATAACGTACTAAATTGAGTACTAAATTGCCTTGTTTCGTGAAAATCGGTCTAGATTTAGATATAGCTGCCTTTTATTATAGATTGATTTTAAGTAATTGACGCACCAAGGAACCAATAGGAACAAAACATTCTGAGATTAGTATAACCTAACCTGTGACAAGTTTGTTTGAAATCTCTTAATATTTGGATAGAGCTTCCATATATATTTTCGCCCGATTGATGTCAGATTGACATCAAATTTTGCACAACGTACAATTTTGCGTAGTTGCGTTTTCTAGAAGCACATACATAGCCCAACGGATGACGTATTTATATTTGTTTGAAGTCGAATTACATACTTTATGGATAGATCTAGGTGGATTCACACTTAGATAAATGTCACATATTTTATTTCATCCAATTTCGTGTTAATAGCCCTGTTTAATATACCCATAGTGGTGAAGGGTATCATATAGTCGGCCCCGTCCGACTTTACTACTTTCCTTACTGGTTAGATTTTGTTTTGTTTTTAGGTTTCAAAAAATTTACATCTATTGGTGAAAACGCGTATTAATTCTATAAAAGTATGTATCAACAGTATAAGTGAGATATACAAATGCAAAAAGTCGGATTGTGGATAAAAAGTTATAAGATTCAAAAATATCTGGTGGATTATCATCACAGCTGACTTGAAATGATTATGAGTAACTTAATTGTTACTCCATCTTCGGAATTGATCTTAGTTTCTTAAAAATACCATGGAATTACATGGTAAGTCCAATTATAAATCTAGGTTCGGTAAAAATATAAAGTTGCGATGATGTTTTCTTTTTGAAACCCTTTTTTGGCAATAAAACAAAAATACAAAATTTCAAGCTAGCAAGGATTATGCAGCAAGGATCTTTGTGATATTAATCGGAGCGAGAAAGGGATCCAAACCATATTATGGGCAAACTGCTGAAAATACAGAAATAAAAGTAGGTGGTAATGGGAATGAAGGGTACTGCAGTAGGTTTTGCAGAAGAGTAAATTCCATCAAATGGTAGGTTCTTTAAAAAAAACATTGCATTTACGTGGACTACCCTATGTTAATACTTAAGTAGGGGCAGCGAAGCGCCAAGCGTTCAGCTACCTCCATGTCTCATCCTACACTCCAACCTTCAACAGTAATCAGAATTCCAAATTTCAAGGTTTAAGCTCATTCGTTTAAGCAAAATCCAAAGTGTACTAAATTTGGTACCATATAGTACTTTTCGTACCAATAAGTAACTACCTCAATCCTACATTCAACATTCATTTTTTCACAATTTGAAGACTCTAGCTCTATCTGTTCACCTAAATCCAACTTGCACCAAATTTAGTACTATTTAGTACTTTTCGTACACATAAGTTCGATTTTTTAAAGCTGATTCAATCTTGTGCTCCAATAGCAGTCCTGATTCCGATTTTCTGGATTCCATCTCTATACACTCAACTAAATGCAAGTAGTACCAAATTTAGTACCATTTCGTACTTTTTATACACATAAGTACGATTTTTAAAGCTACTTCAATCTCGTGCTCCAATAGTAGTCCTGATTCTGATTTTCCGGATTCCATCTCAATACACTCAACTAAATGCAAATAGTACAAAATTTAGTACCATTTTGTACTTTTTATACGCATAATTACGAATTTCTTTAAGCATTTCCATACATCAACACCACTTCCCAACCTGTATTCTATATATATAAAATAGAAAAAAAATTTGTTTGTTTGTTTGTTTGTATGTTACCGATAGACGCCAAAACCGCTGAACAGATGTTAATGGAATTTACACAGTATGTCGTGGCATGCCCTGAAAATAACATAGGCTAGATAAACTTCAAAAAATCCGCGTGGTTGTAGAATTATAGCATCAATAGTACACATGCCTCAAAATGTTTACTATTGAAAAACGTTTTGTTTGAAAAGTCAAAAACCGCTGAACAGATTTTACTGAGATTTTTACAGCACTTGATGCTACCCAATAGAAGAAATACAGGCTAGATAAAATCCTAAAATTCGGCGTCGATGTTGAGTTATACCATAAAAAGTATTCCCAACTCTGAAATAACAAAGACATTCTATGATTATATCTTAAAAAGGGTTACAGATTCCCACTGCAAAATTTGCCTGAGTAAATTGGTTACATATACGCATTATTCCTATAAACATTGGCGTGAAACAATGGGGAGAACTTACTCCCAATTATAAATTTAATTTATCTTTACATAGAAAAAAGAAACGCTTTTGGTTGGAGACATAAAAATCGCTGAATTGACTTTGCAGAAATTTTCGCATTCAGTCATGCCATCCCATGGCAAAATAAACTTCCAAAACTCCGCAATGACCAGGAGTTATAGCATCAACCTTAATCCTACCTCTGAACTAATATTCATTTTCTATGAACATATTAGAATATCTTGAATAAATCTGTTCATAAAAGTATGTATGATACTCAGATAAGTACAAACCCAATCTTACATTACCAGGAAGTAAAAATTGGTCCAAATCAGAAATTTTCGACTCATAATATTTTGTCCTATTATGTTTTTATCAGTAATGATGAAAACCACCAGTTCAGTAATTTCGCGAACGTCTGCTGTTTTTTATCTCTCCATTATCTTCACATATTTGAATAAAATGAAAATTATTGACATTACAATTTTTACATTTTGTCATTTTGGAAAAAAAACATTTCGGTTGAGGAAACTTTTTTTTTAAATTCAATAATTCTAACACCATTGGGGAAAATAAATATGAATTCAATAAAAGTATGAATCAGAAATAATTCGGAGATATCCAGCAGGGAAATGCTGATGGTGGATTAAAAGTTATAAAAATCTGAAATCTGTTGTTTTTTATCATCATAGCTGAACTGAAAACAAAATGTGTTCATTACTTATTAAGTTTGGTTGATCAAACTTATATGACAAAATCTATTATTTCAAAGATTTATAGAGGAAACGACTTTCCCATGTTAATCACTTTAGTAGGGGCAGCGAAGCGCCACGGGTCCAGCTAGTTCTATATAAAATATCAAGATTTTAGTTATATATGTTCAATATATGTAGAATTAGAACTAAATTTAGTACTTTTAGTCCACTTATAGGTCGAATTTCCAAAAACCCTTTTGTACATCATTCTAACATAAAATCAGTGACCCACAGTCCAAATTTCAGAATTCTAGCTCTTCCCGTTCGCCTAATACATAAGGTACCATTTTTGGTACATTTTAGTACTTTTCGTACCGTTCTAGTTCGAATTTCCAAAATCCCAGCCTTATCTCACGCCTATACACCAACGTCAACCCACACTCAAAATTTCATGCTTCTAGCTTCAGCCGTTTCGTCTGGGCGAAGATCTGTCAGTCAGTCACTCACTCACTTAACACTAAGCTCTTTTATATATATAGATCAGTACGTTGTGTCAATCGGCCTAGCTATGGACCTTTCCACGAAGCTTAGCAACATCAATCTAGACTTAATTCAGTACCCTATACCAAAATTCGTGCAAATCGAAAGATATATAGGGTCTTTGGTGCACCAGTTACCATAAAGCGGATGAAAATATATATGGGAGCTATATCTAAATCTGAACCGATTTTCAAGAAACTTGGAAGACATCATTCTAGACCTTTTTCATTACGCGGTCCCAAATTTCGTGCAAATCAAAACATTTCCAGAGACTTTAGTGGACTATTTAACTTAAAATGGGCGAAGCTATATATGGGAGCTATATATAAATCTGAACCGATTTTCACGAAACTTTGAACACGTCCTTCTAGAATTAATTTAGTACGCTGTGTCAAATTACGTGCAAATCGAAAGATATATAGGGACTTTGGTGCACCATATACCTTAAATCGGACGAAAATATATATGGAACCTTTATCTAAATCTGAGCCGATTTTTCCCAATTTCAATACGGTTCGTCCTTGGGCCAAATAAGTGAGCTATGCCAAATTTCATCCAATTCGGATCATAAATGCGACCTGTAATTTGTTTACAATTTATCATGGACGGACGGACGGACAGAAGGACATGCATAAATCGACTCAAAATGTGATTCTATGCATATTCTCAGAAGAAACCATGGGTCTATCTCGATTATTTTTGCCTGTTACAAACATATGCACAAAGACATAATACCCTGTACCACAGTGTGGTGAAGGGTATAACAATATCGTTAATAATTCTGTGGCTAATTGATAGAATTCGAATGTTATAATTGTTATGCTTAAAAAGCATTTTTTTATTATTTAATCAACATTATTACCGTTAGTTGAAATAAAATTGTAACAGTTTATAAATATTTTTTTCTCACACATACTATAATTTTATACGCCACCACAACTACACCCACCTTTCGGTTGGTTCATACTATTTTAATGGGATATATTTGTGGGCATTCATAATTTGTAAAACACCAGCTTTGTCTGACTGTCAATTCATAGTTCATAATTAATTTTAAATGTAATGAATTAAAATAATGTATGTACATGCATATATTAGCGAGTGTGAATTGAATGCAACATGCACAATATAATAAATCCTGTATGACATACATGAATGTTCTGTAGAAACAAGCATGAAAAAAATTGTTTTGGTTTAAAGCATTGAGGTGTGAATAAAGAGATAAAAGCTCACACGGTTATTACAGCAAATCGGTCAAACCAAAGAGTAAACAAAGAACCAAAGTCGTGCGAGGCGACTATAAAATACCCTACCCCACTTTTAATATGTACAAGAGGCATTTCAACGTATTATATAATACACATGAGCCGATTTAAACACATCTCTTGTCATTTGGAAAGACATAATGTGTTCGGTACATCATCTACATTAAATCTGATAAAACTTATATTCTACACAAGAAACTATATTCAAAAATGACTCGATTTAATGTAAAACGTCATTCTAGTCATCATTTAGTAGCCTATGGACATTTTCGTGCCAACAAACGTAGGATCATTGGTGCATCATTCAATCGAACGAAAATATATAGAGGTGAAGCATATCTAAATCTAAATCAATTCTCACCAATTTTAATAGAGCTCATCTTTGAGCCAAATAAATGAGTCGTACCAAACAACATCGCATTTGGAAAGTAAAATGTGATGTGCACTCTGTTTACAAAAATACATTACATGCATAATTCGAGCACAAGGTCTTCTTTTAAAGAACCCGAAGGGTTTGTGTACAGAAAACGAGAATAGAAGACCAAAAGGTCTTCTTCAAAGAAGACCGCAATTTCTAACAGAATGTGTTACTTTTTCAATAAAAGACCAAAAAGTCTTCTTATGTAGAATATAAGAAGATCTTGCTCCTATAATATGAGTATATTTTATTCTTACGTATAGAACCATACGGCTGCTTCAATGGTGGGCAGAAGATCTTCTTCTATAAAATATTTTTGAGGTTAGAAGAGCTTCTTGGAAACCAGAAGGTAGTCTGCAATAGATTATAAGTCCATAGGTTTTCTCTGAGGACCACATTAAATCTTAAAGAGAATTTTCCGCAGAAGACAAGTACGAGAAGTAATAATGACAAGTGAAAACGCACGTATACTGATATAATAACCAGTAAGGAAAGTTCAAAAGTCGGACGGGGTCGACTATATGATAACCTTCACTACTTTGGGTACATACAAGAGATGTTTGTAGGTACAATATTATGTAGATATAACAGACCTAGAATCTTTGGAGGACCATTGAAATAGAATCGGACGAAATTAAATGTGTGAACTACATAGATATTCAAACTAATTTAAAAGAATCCATACACATGCCATTCTAAAATTTATGAATAATTCCATGTCAATCGGAGAGACTTGGGTTCTTTAGTGTGCAATTTGTATGAATTCGAGCCAAATTATGTATTGGAGCTATATGTACAACTGGACGTATTTGAGCAATGGCGTCATCCATCATTTGGTATGATACAGCACAATGCCCTGTCCGAAATTTATCTCAATCGGAGAAACGCTTATTATTTGGTGCACAATTTGCATGAACTCAGACGAAAACATAGACCGGTAATACCTACACCTGAAAATATTTTGCCAAATCCAATACACGTTATTCTAGATTCGATTTGGTACGTTGTATACAAATTCGTACCAATCGGACAAACTTTACTTTTTTGGTACACCATTTAGATGAAATCGGATGAAAATATATATGGAAGGTTTATCTAAACCAGAACCGATTTCAATTCATTACGCAATGCAATTTTTTTATGTTAGACGAACACACATAGGCACCTCTGGCGCCATTTGCAGAAAATCGGAGCTATATCTAAAACTAGACCGATTTCAACAAACCTTAACACAAAACATTCTAGACTAAATTCCATACCCGCGTGTATATTAAAAGAACATAAGCAACGAATGGAGTTTGGTGCACCATTTTTACAAAATTTGCCCAAATATTAAGTTGGGGAAAAATAAATCCTTTTAATTTTTATTTTTATTTTTATACCCTTTACCACACTGTGGTACAGGGTGTTATGTATTTGTGCATATGTTTGTAACAGGCAAAAGGTATCGAGATAGACACATAAAATCACTTTCTGAGTCGATTTATGCATGTCCGCCCGTCTGTTGTTGTTAAATTGTAAACAAAGTACAAGTCGCATTTTAAATCCGATGTGGATAATATTTGGTACAGCTCACTTATTTGGTCCGAACCCTATTGAAAATGGTGAAAATCGGTTCAGATTTAGATATAGCTCCCATATATATTTATCCGATTTTATGAAAATGGCGCACCAACGTCCCTATATATCTTTCGTTTTGCACGAAATTTGGTATAGTGTACTGAATTGAGTCTAGAATGATGTGTGCTAAGTTTCGTGAAAATCGGTTCAGATTTAGATATAGCTCTCATACATACTTTCACCCGATTTTAGGTAAATGGTGCACCAAAGTCTCTGCAAATCTTACGATTTACACGAATTTTGGCACGAATTGTAAGTCTCGAATGATGTGTGTCAAATTTCCTAAAAATCGGTTCAGATTTAGATATAGCTCTCATATATTTTTCCGTCCGATTTAATGTATATAGTTCGTCAAAGTTCCTATATCTTTCGATTTGCACGAAATTTGGCATAGCGTACTGAATTAAGTCTAGAACGATGTGTGCAAAGTTTCGTGAAAATCGGTTCAGATTTAGATATAGCTCCCATATCGACGCCTCCGAAGAATAGTATGCTAAGTCTGAAAAGTGAGTTTTTCAGTAGAAGCTCTCAAAGTATGGATGTTTCTTATATCTTACGTGTCATTCTAAGTACATTTTTATACCCTTCACCACACTGTGGTACAGGGTATTATGTCTTTGTGCATATGTTTGTAACAGGCAAAAATAATCGAGATAGACCCATGGTTCCTTTTGAGAATATGCATAATCACTTTCTATGCATGTCCGTCCGTCCGTCTGTCTGTCTGTCCATGTTAAATTTTAAACAAAGTACAGGTCGCATTTATGATCCGAATTGAATGAAATTTGGCATAGGTCACTTATTTTAGGTCCACACATAGGACGAACCCTATTGAAATTGGGAAAAATCGGTTCAGATTTAGATATAGCTCCCATATATATATTTAACCGATTTAATGTAAACGGTCCCTATATACCTTTCGATTTGCACGAAATTTGGTACAGGCTAATCATTTAGGCCTAGAATAATGTCTGCCAATTTTCGTGAAAATCGGTGAAAATCAGATTTAGATATAGCTCCCATATATATTTCGTCCGATTTCATGTAAATGGTGCACCAAAGTCCCTATATATCCTTCGATTTGCACGACCTTTGGCATAACGTACTGAATTGAGTCTAGAGTGATGTCTGCTTTCAAGAATTTTAAGTCTCGAATGATGTGTGTCATGTTTCGTAAAAATCGGTTCAGATTTAGATATAGCTCCTTTATCTTTTTCCGTCCGATTTAATGTAAATAGTTCGCCAAAGTTCCTATATCTTTCGATTTGCACGAATTTGGCATAGCATACTGAATTAAGTCTAGAACGATGTGTGCAAAGTTTCGTGAAAATCGGTTCAGAATTAAATATAGCTCCCACATATACGTATATAATCGTCCAGGTTTAATATAAATGGTGCTCCAAACTCCTAATGTTTGTCCCATTAACACGAAATGTTGCACGATGTATCAAATTGAGATTTGAATGACGTTATTGCGTTTTTTTTAAAATTGGTGCAGATGCAGCCATAGCTTCCATATGTATTTCGAACGGGTATCTGATAAAGATTAAATTTTTAACAGTGCGACGAACAGAATATATGAAATCGGATGAAAGTATATATGGGATCTGTAACTAAATCGTTTAAATCACCAATTACATGTAATCGGACGAAACTATATATAGGAGATCTATTTAATTTTGAACCGATTTCCACCTTATTCAGTACGTTGTGAAAAATGTTGTATCAATCAGACAAATATTGGGATTTTGGTGCACCAATTACATAAAATCGGTCAAAACTATATGGGAGCTATATCAAAATCTGCACCAATTTGGACAAAACTTTTATACATGAATATAGGCCCTCGCTGTGGAAGATTTTGTCTCAATCATGGATCTATATTTATAATTTTTTGAATAGATGTATGTCAGCCTCTAAGTACCCTATGTGCCTCTATGAACCCTATACCAAACATCCAAGGAGTGCAGAATTTCAAAATTACGATTGCTCTTGTGATTTCTGATGAAAAACATTATCCTGATGAAAAATATTTATACCTTATGTGGTCTCAGAATTGAATTTTTTCAAACAAAATTACAAATTTAGTATGCATTCCACCTTATGGTGAAGTGTTTAAAAATACTGTCTCTAGATATAAAGTTTCGTCTTCTACAGAATACCAAATATATTTTAAAATACGGATTTAGTTTTCTATTGACCAATACATTTAAATATTTAATTTACTAATATGGTTACTCTGGTACATTTCATTTGGTTGCCAGAATGAATACCATTGAATACCATACTGTACATCCGTACACGTAATGTACTTATCGCGGTATTCTGCAAATATCTTCCACACGAGTAATCATATGTTTCTGAATAGCTTACATATGGCGTAGGCTATGGCTACCCTCTTGTAAACCTAAACCTAACCATAAACCTAATTTAATTAATGAATTTTTCTCCAATGTACAACAACAAGTTGGAATATCATTGTAAATATTTAAATATTATCATCAGATATTTTGCATTAAGGGAACCCCACCCATTCTCGATTTTAATTTTTCAAGATTTTCAATGGGCTGGTAAATCAATACCAATGCTTGTTAAGGTTTGCATCTTTGCACATATTTATTTGAAGATTTAAAAAAGAAGAAAAATAATTTACAAAAAAAATTTTGTTATTGTTTTGTTGTTGTTTTTTGTAATTAAAGAAACTCCTCACTGGATCATCGGAATCCGAAAATTCCAACGGTGTTAGAAAGAGTACATGTCTGGCTCTCGTATGAACTAGGATTATTGACTTCCCTCTAAAATTAACAAAATGTCGGACCTTTGAAAAAATATTTTTGAAAAATCGCCGAATTTTGACCAAAAACCGATTGGCTTTATCCTAGTTCATACGATAGCTATACACTCACAGAGAAACGTGTAAAAATTTGAAATCGATTGGGTTATTAGTTTTTGAGTTATCGTGCCCACCATTCGCAAAAGAGAAAAACGCGTTTAAAGTTTGAGAAGCCCTTTAGCCGTCACTTGATGCTGACACAATAAATCGGTTATATCTTCAAGAATTCTTGAGATTTTCACTTGAAATTTTGTAGAGACATTCTTGTATTAGTGTAGAACCGAATTCAATCAAAAAAAATTTTGACCCCGAGAATGGGGGGGGGGTCCCCTTAAACTCATTTCATCACCATCGTCGTCGCCGTCACCATCATCATTACTGTAATGTAATGCTCAATGCTCGGGCATTAATTCCTCATTTCTACACATTGAGTGTAATTCCAAAGTTCAGAGTTTAGACTGATGTTGACCATTATTCATTAATGTGAGAATTACAAGAAACAAAAAAGTAATATACACATTGTGAATGACAGCAACAGCATGAATATGTAATGAGTAACTGATGTATGTGTGTGAGTGTGGAATTTGTAACGAACATATCTATGAAAAGCTATGGTTTCAAATACACGGTACAACAGTTGAAAAACCATACATGGTGTACCATTACTAAGGAGGATCGACTATTTGGGAATTTGCGATTATTAGGAAAAACTCTGAACTTTTGCCTATCGAAGTTTTATACCTTCCACCATAGTATGGAGGGTATATTATGTTTGTTTTTCCGTTGGTAACTCATCGAAATAACCATTTCCGATCCTATGAAGTATGACGATTTAAAAATTACCGCTTGTCTGTTGCATTCACTCTAGCCTCTAAACGAATTGAGATAGATCGCCAAAATGTTGCATAGTGCCGTCTTTTGTCTGCAGGCAGGTCAAGTTCGAAGATGAGCAATACCGGTCCACGTTTAGGCATGTGGTGGACACTTCCACAAGAAATATATTTTTATTCAAAAATTTAATACAGGTACGTGGCTTCCTTGGAATATGTGGTTGGTATCGACGATTTATTAAAAATTTCTCAACAGAAACATTCCCCATCACCGAGGTTGTATCGACAAAGCGGAAGTTCCAATGGACTGACGAGGCACAGCAAGCGTTTGAACATGTTAAGTCACTCCTAATATCGGCTCCAGTGCTAAATAACCCAGATTTCACCAAGAAATTTTATTTGCACTGTGATGCTAGTGACTTTGGCATCGGGGCTGTGCTCGTTCAGCTCGATGATTAGGGGAATGAGAAACCAATCGCTTTCATGAGTAAAAAGCTAAACACCTCGCAAAGAAACTACAGTGTGGCCGAGCGAGAATGTGTAACTGCTCTAGAAGCTATTATGAAATTTCGTTGTTACCTGGGGCTTCAGGAGTTCGAAGTGGTAACGGACCAATCAAGTCTAATGTGACTTATGCGGCAGCCCGACCTAAGTGAGAGACTTGCGAGGTGGGTTTTTAAATTGCAGCCCTAACGTTTTGGTATTAACCACAGAGAATGTAAAGACCACATCGTCCCTGATGCGCTCTCCAGGATACCAGTCGATGAAATTTCTGAATTAGAAATATCTGAGCCAGGAGTTTATTTAGATACGCCATTTTTTGATGCCGAAGATTATTGCCGTCTTAAGAAACAAATCAGCGCCGACCAAAATATATAACCTGATATTAAAATCATTGATAAATTTATCTATTATCGAGCTGAGCACTACTCAGGTGATTAGACTCAGGAGGAAAATAGTTGGAAGCTTTGGATTCCTAGTAGGTTGCGTAACGAAACTATTTATAATGCTCACGACATCCCTGTTGCGGCTCATGGTGGAATGGGCAAAACATTGGAGCTTTTACGACGCACATTTTTCTGGCCAGGAATGGTCCGGGATGTGCGCGACTATATCCGAAATTGCGAAGTCTGGAAGACCACAAAGGGTTAATCGATCCCTGATTGCCGGCATAAGGGCTTATTTGAAAAAGGACCACAAACAGTGGGACCAAAACCTATCATCCATCAGTTGTGCGCTCCGAAATGCTTACCACCAGACTATTAACTGCTCACCCTATCATGCACTCTACGGTTTCGACATGATAACCCACGGCAACTCTTATGAATTACTGAGAAAACTGCATCTTTTAGATGAACCGTCAGTCAAAATAACTAAAGACGATAGCCTCCAACTTATCAGAAGAGACTTACGCCAACACATTAAGGAAGCTTACGAGAGGAACCAGCACAATTATAACCTCAGAACAAGAATTCAAAATTTTGCAATAGGCCAAGTAGTGTACCGTAGGAATTTTGCACAAAGTTGTGCTGAAAAATCGTTCAACTCAAAGTTATCTCCTGTTTTTATAAAATCACGGATTACAGAAAAACTAGGCAACCACTATTACTTGTTGGAAGACATGGAAGGAAAACCAGTCGGAACTTACCATGGAAAAGACATTCGCCCATAGTGTCCTTTTTCCGGCTAATTACACTTCGTATAACTCGTGGAATTATCAGGTTTGTGGTGGACACATCCACAATAAATATTTTTTATTCATAGTATTTTTATACTAAACATATATATTTCTTTTCTTAAATTAAAGTTTTCAATTACAAAAAAAAATTGTGTTTTATTAATTTGCTATTTAATCTCTTTTGATTCGGCAACGGCAAAGTTATCAGGTTCAGGTATCTTTATATTTTGTGTTTCGATAATAAGCATATTACCGTTGCCGTAGCTTGAAAATTATGTGAACGTACTTAAATACGCACTGAACATATGGGACAATATATCCAATGAGAGGTTTAAGGACCTGTTAAAGTCATTGAGATATGCTCCATTTTTATAGTAACTTATGTCGATAGCAAGTTTACGCTTTCAGACTAATCTTAATCTTGCCTTTGTCGAATAGTTGTGTCGAATTCCCACACACTCGGCCGACCCGGTGGTATCATTTGCTTACTTACTACTGTATTTTGCTGCTAATGTTGGTTCCTTTCCATTTAATTTTGTAGAATCGTGTTGATAAAGACAGAGCACAGCAAAGCAGGGTTTGTTTATGTTGAATATTGTGAATGAATTATAATTGGCAACACATATATTTTATGTAATTAGAGAACCATAAGTCACGATATAATTCATGGTTACTTTTAATAGAGATTAAAAAAGATACATGAGTAATCATTAGAATAAACTAGAATTAGAATAATCTAGAGTTAGAAGGTTCTAGAATAAGATAAGAATATATATAAGGAGTTGTAACTTAGATAGAGTTTGTCAGTTTGTAATAAGTAACGTGCAGTTAATCAAGTATATTGCGCCAGTTTATAAAGTAAAGTCTGCCAGTGTGTCAAGTGTATTCGCCAACCATGTAAAAGTAATAAAGTCTGCCAATAACCCCGTATCGTCCGAGTTTCATTTATTGGTGTTAATCACCATCGTTTGTCGATGCAGCAGCAATTTGAAATTTGTAACAGTATATTATTAAATTATAAATTAAAAGATACACAAATATTACATAAATATGTACACACGTCAGCACATATGCATATACACTTCTCCGAAGATCTCGAATGCATTAATATACAGTGGTTTTTGTGGACTGTTTGTTGTTCTTAATTAGATTAAATGATGTGGAATTTAAGAATTCATCATTGGTTTTTGTCACTGTAACCGCAAATTTACATTTAAACCAACTACTTGCAGGATAAAAATAAAGTAAATGAGCTCATATTATATTCTCAATCGTCGGCAATTTAAAAAAGCCTTTAAATATCACAGAACTTTTTTAAAATTTTCATGTGTAATATAAGGGATTCGCAGTTCTTCTGCAATACAATTTGATTTCAATACATTTCCCTTTTACTTTAAATGTGATTTATATAAAAAACACACACATATCCGACCCTAATATAATCAAAATATCAATGTGTAAGCTTTGGTTAACATTTGTAATTTATTTCGATTTAAAACCCTGCAATTGTAAGAATTTCCCTTCGGTACTTAATCCAGCAAGGATCAAAATTTCCCTTTCGTTTTCCATGAAAAATTTGCGAAAATAAATCGTAATTTTGCCCTGTTTAACACTTCACTTGAAAAACAAAAGAACATAAAATAAAGCCAAAATAACTTATTTCAATGGAATTTAATATCAAATCCTAAATAATGTTAGCTTTCAACTAAATAAGTCAGTGCCAGATGAAAAACAAATCACAAAGAGCAGAGAAAAACGCAACAGAGCAATACGCTGTACGTAACATCTCCAACTGTGCGTTTTGTACAAGTGGCAGATATTAAAGCAGCCATCATTACCCCCCAACAAGCGCCGTTACCCACCACTTTCTCACCAGTTCCCAAGGATTCCCCTTGCAAGTGTTCACACAGCTTCTAATAATAAATAATGCGTTTATTTCGTAACGAACAAAAAATCCTTATTTTGCACTGAGAAAACAAACAAACAGAAAACAAAACCAGTAAGGAAAGTAGTAAAGTCGGACGGGGCCGACTATATGATATCCTTCACCACTTTGGGTATATTCAACAGATGGAATCGTAACAGACGTAGCATTTTTGAAATTAAATATGTCATTCTGCAATCTATACAAAATTTTGGTCAGATATAGTGCTGCTTCTTACAATGGGACAAAATTATGTAAATAAATTCAAAGCAAAATATCAAAATCTAAACCGATTTCATCGGAACTTGTTAGGTTACACTTATTTCAGTATGTTTTGTGCTTTCGGCCTCATTTTGATTTCTTCATTTACTTATAAATCCAAATTTCGTGCAAATCGAAGAATATATAGGGAATTTGGTGCACAATTTACATAAAATCGGACAAAACTAAATATGGGAGCTTTATCTAAATCTGAACCGATTTTCACGAAACTAAGCACACATCACTCTAGACGTAATTTCGTACACTGTGCAAAATTTCGTGCAAATCGAAAGTTATGTAAGGACTTTGGTACACCATTTATATAAAATCGGACGAAACTATAAAGCTATATCTAAATCTGAACCGATTTTTTCGAATATTAGCACACATCATTCTAGACTTAAATCAGTACGCTATGCGAAATTTCGTGCCAATCGAAAGATATATAGCGACTTTGGTACATCATTTACCTTAAATGGGACCGATTTTCACGAAACTTAACACACATCATTCTAGACCATATTCATTACGCTATGCCGAAGTTCGTGTAAATCGAAAGATATATAGGGACTTTGGTACACCATTTACATGAAATCGGACGAAACTATATATGGGAGCTATATCTAAATCTGAACCGATTTTCACGAAACTTAGCACACGATATTCTAGACTTAATTCAGTACACTATGTCAAATCGAATGACTTTCAGAGACTTTGGTACACCAGTTACATATATATATATATATATATATATATATATATATATATGGGAGCTATATCTGAATCTGAACCGATTTTCACGAAACTTAACACACATCATTCTAGACCATATTCATTACGCTATGTCAAATTTCGTACAAATCGAGAGATATATATGGACTTTGGTACACAATTTATCTTAAATCGGACGAATATATATATATGTGCTATATCTAAATCTGAACCGATTTTCACAAAACTTTGCACACGTCATTTTAGACTTAATTCAGTGCGCTATGCCAAAATTCGTTAAAATCAAAAGATTTCCAGGGACTTTAGTGGACCATTTACCTAAAATCGGGCGAAACTATAAATGGGAGCTATATCTAAATCTAAACCGATTTTCACGAAATTTTGCACATATCATTTTAGACTTAATTCAGCACGCTATGCAAATCGAAAGATATGTAAGGACTTTGTTACACAATTTACCTTAAATCGGACGAAAATATATATATGGGAGCTATATCTAAGTCTGAACCGATTTTTCTCAATTTCAATATGGTTCGTCCTTGGGCCAAATAAGTGACCTATGCCAAATTTCATCCAATTCGGATGATAAATGCGACCTGTACTTTGTTTACAATTTAACTTGAACAGACGGACGGACATGCACAAATCGACTCAGAAAGTGATTCTATGCGTATTCTCAAAAGGAACCATGGGTCTATCTCGATTACGTTTGCCTGTTACAAACATATGCACAAAGACATAATACCCTGTACCACAGTGTGGTGAAGGGTATAAAAACGACTAAATAATACACTTCTTAAAATAAATACGAATGCGAGGAAAAGAAAGAAGCTTGATATGCACAGTGTGAGTAGTTAGAGATCACCCATTGCGAGATTGACTGCTGAAATAAATATGAAGTGTGCTAAGCTTGAAGAAAATATGAACAGCGCATAGATCAGTATTTTTGGGAATTTTTTTGTATGTGTATCCATTGAGTGATTTAGAAGGGTATTGTGTGAATTATTTTAAAATTATGGAAATAGAGTTACCAATGTAGACACTACGAAATGGAGTCGGTAATGTAATTAAATACGGATTCATAAAAAACCCAAAATAACATTAAACGACTTATGTATTATTGAAACTGGTGAAAATCTGTTCCGATTTAAATATTGCTCTTATATGTTTTTTGTCAGCTTTCACAATAGTGCACCAATGTACCAAAGTTTGTCAGTTTGAGACCAAATTTTGCACAGTGCACAATATTGAGATCAGTTCAAATTTACATATAGTAAATGTGTGAAAATATTAGTTTGGGGAACAAGGAATCAAATAATTTTAGATGAACAATAGGACTGTATGTATCATTATAATATGCACCGTTTGATTGTTGCCATTTTAAATGTAACTATATAATGCCTCTCTCATAGAAGTCCTGCTCTCTATTTACAAAAAAAAAAAAAAAAAAACTTTAGTAGTCGATTTTCACAATCCTCCGTAAATACCAGTTATTTTATCACTAAAGAAATTTTGAAATGCAAGAAAAAAATGATAACACTGTGCGACAAATTTGACTTTTTTTGATAATAACTGGGAAATTCCAACAGATTATGAAAGAGGGGATAAAAACAGAAGACACGTGTATCGGCGTTTTGAAAGTTTACGTCGGGAGGTAACCAAAAAAGGCGGGGCAATATTCCCCCTTTTCAAGAATGTTGATAATTTTCGAATTATGATTTCTTGAAATCCTTGCATTTTAGGTATATAGTGTCTTCGGCAATATTACTCATAAAATATCGAGGAATATTTTGGTCAGCAACTTAAACCCTCAACCGACTCATTAAAGGGGTCTTTTCGGTCCAATTTTCCAGTAGTGATTGAAAACTCATTCAAAACGGGGTTAAAGCTGCTCAGAATATTCTACAGAAATGTTCGCCATAAAGTTTTACTATAAGTCTCAGAATAGACTAAAACTCAAAAATCAGCCTTAAGCGTCAAAAATCTTAAAAAAAAACAAAAACTCGTTTTAGGGTTAATATCGTACTTATTACTAGTTTTTACCCATTTTTCCCACAAAATGTCGTTTTAGAAGGATAGTATAAGGAACAAAAATATTCTCCCTAAACTTTTAGCATAAGTCATTGTACAATAGTAATCTGTATATATAATGTATATACCGAATATATAGTCATACATTTTGAACAAAATTAAAAATGTTATTGTATTTTTTTTCAAAGACATTTCCCAGTATTTTTTTCGAAAAAGTGCATGAAAGTAACATAAAACTCAATTCTGGGTACATAATGTCAAAGAATAAAATATTCTACGTCAAAATCCACTTCAAGTCTCAGAATAAACTATATATTTATATTCAATAGTTTTTAAGAAATATACATAATAAAATTATATATAATAACAACAAGTTTTTTGCAGACTTCAGTTAATTTTATACTGTAAATTTCTTAAAAACTATTGAATATAAATATATAGTTTATTCTGAGACTTGAAGTGGATTTTGACGTAGAATATTTTATTCTTTGACATTATGTACCCAGAATTAAGTTTCATGTTACTTTAATGCACTTTGTCGAAAAAAATACTGGGAAATGTCTCTGAAAAAATACAATAACATTTTGAATTTTTGGTTCAAAATGTATGACTATATATTCCGTATTTATATTATATATAGATTTCTCTTGTTCAGTGACTTATGCTAAAAAGTGATGGAGAATATTTTTGTCCCTTATACTATCCTTCTAAAACGACATCTTATGGGTAAAATGGGTAAAAACTAGTAATAAGTACGATATTAACCCTAAAATGAGTTTTTTTTTTAAGATTTTTGACATTTAGGCTGATTTTTGAGTTTTTATAGTAAAACTTTATGGCGAATATTTCTGTAGAATATTCTGAGCAGCTTTAACCCCGTTTTGAATGAGTTTTCAATCACTCCTGGAAAAGGGGACCGAAAAGACCCCTTTAATGAGTCGGTTGAGGGTTAAAGTTGCTGACCAAAATATTCCTCGATATTTTATCAGTTATATTGCCGAAGACACTATATACCTAAAATGCAAGGATTTCAAGAAATCATAATTCGAAAATGATCAACATTCTTGAAAAGGGGGAATATTGCCCCGCCTTTTTTGGTTACCTCCCGACGTAAACTTTCAAAACGCCGATACACGTTTCTTCTTATTTTAGCCCCTCTTTCATAATCTGTTGGAATTTCGCGGTAATTATTTTTTGTGTTGCACAGTGTAATCGATTGGTGCCAAGTCCGGACTGTATTGCGGATGCATTAAAACTTCCCAACCAAGTTCCCGAAGTTTCTGGCGAGTCACTCTAAATGCGAAACCTCTCCTGTTTGTCAATTCTGGCAGTCTCTGCTCAAGTGCTATCTTCAAACGGTCCAGTTGTTGACAGTAGAGATCAGAATTTAGCGTTTGGCCATATGGAAGCAACTCATAATAAATAATCCCCTTCCAGTCCCACCAAATGCATAGCAGAACCTTCCTAGCCGTTAGTCATGGTTTTGCCACCTTTTGAGGTGCTTCAACGCTCCACAACTACATGTTGTGATCCATTTCTCATCTCCGGTCATCATCCGTTTAAGAAATGAGTCTTCTCATTTCTTTTGGTCAAGGCTTCGCAGATGGAAATTCGATTTTTAGCTCCTGGGCGATGTTACGACTGCTAACATGTCGGCCAATAATTTCTCCGATTTTATCGACATTTGTATAAGGGATTTCTTTTTCGCCAACCTAATATCTTATCCGCGCCCTAGATTTAAACCAGTTCAGATTTACATATTGCTGTCATATATATTTTCGACCGACTCCATCAAAATAGTGCATCAAATACTACAACTTTGTCCAATAGGGACGAGATTGTAAACAACGTAACGAACTGTGCATAGAAGGACGTGTGTTATGTTTTGTTGTCATCGGTTTAGATCTATCTATAGCTCTAATGAATAATGTTGCCCGATTTCATATAAATGGTACACGACGTACTTAACAATGCCCCAATTGCTGCAGGATACGAATAGCATGTATCATGTTTGGCTTTAAATCATATATATTACATATAAAATTTTCTCCGATATTTATATATAGATCGCATATTAAATTAAATTACGTTCGATTTTATATCATGCTTAATCAAAAATAATACGCATGTCCGATCGACAGGATATTGCACACATACAACCAGAATTATTATAGAGGAACATTGGTTAAGCTTCGTTTAACTTGTATGTGTTCTCATGCTGATTTGGGCTATGGTATTGCCGGTCCCATCCATCATTAAAACTGTACATACTGTTTGTTATTCCCTCCATCATAAGGTGGAGTGTATATCAAATTTGCAACACCTCGAAATATTTAGCAGAGATTCCATAAATTATATATATTCTTGATCAGAATAAAATTCTATATCGAATCATGCATGCCCTGTCTGTTGAAATCGTGATAGAGCTTGCAATATTTAAAATAGAGCTTTCAAATTTTGTACATACATTTATATTGCTCCCAGTATGAATTGTATTGAAAATATCAGGATATATAACTCCAAGTTTTAGTGCAGCCTGCATGTAACGGTGCCCTCAAATATTCTGTATGGTTTGGTACTTTGAGTTTTCATTGGGTATAGAATTTTCCTACTGAAAATGTTCTATATGTGTCCACTTTTTAGGATAGCGCCCATATTTTGAGGTCAACAGCACCTCTTTCTTACACTGACATATTTTCCGAATATTACTATTCATATTCAGATAGCTCCCGTATAACGGTACCCCCAATTATTCAGTATATTCAGGAGTATGCCCACGTTTTTTCAACCGAATAGGCTATAATTTCGTACTTTGAATTAAATTGTCGAAAGCATACTCCTACCTAAAATTATATATATATATATTACCAGTGAGCGGAGCAGTATAGTCGGACGGGGCCGACCATACGATACCCTACACAACTACCACGGAACTCTAACTTTCTGCGGATGTTTATTCCAAGCCTGGGCAATATTTCGTGATATTTGCTCAATCTGGCCCGATTAGAGGTCAACAGCACCTCTTTCTTACACTGACATATTTTCCGAATATTACTATTCATATTCAGTTCAGCCCTTCTAATTAATTGTTCAGATTCCCTTCACCGTGGGTTGTGTAGTGATGTTCGGCCTTTTATTGGCATCGACTCAAAAAACACAAAATATTAAGTTTTCGGTCCACTTCATCCCAATATTATAATCTGATCATCACCGAAAATTATAGGCGTTGTCTTTGGCCATAACTGAAATCTAATGCAAAATTTAAAAGTGATCAGCGCTATATTTCCGCCCTCTAGAGTGGTAATGGGTTTTTAAATAATATCTGTGTACGTAAGCACCTGCACATATTTAAGTGTAACTCCCACATACGAGAACATACGACAATATAATTGAACTTAATTTAAAAGTCAAGCACTCCTCTTGGATATACTACCAACTTCTCGGGTCTATGTCCTTCAGGAGTAAATATATACGCTATAGAATACAAATTTTGTAATTTTTCACACAAAAGTCAGGGTCCATTTGACTCACTAAATATTGACTGATCTTTATCTCTTTACCAAAAACAATAGGGATCTTCATTGGCCAGAACCCATCCTACATGCAAAATGTTGTGAAAATTGGTCCATAACTGTGGCCTGTATCGTGTTTACAAGTTATAATGGACAGACGGACGGACACACATGTCTAGATCGACTCAGCTAGTCGAGATTTGATCGGTATACTTAAAGGTGGGTCTAGGACCAATATTTCGCGGCGTTACAAACTCTTGGGCCTGCACAAAGATATAATACCCTGACAACATAGTAGTGTGGGGTATAAAAGTGGAATTAAAAAGAATTATAGTAACTCATCAATTAAGAACGGCTAGACCGATTTCACTCAAAATGGGTTTTAATTGTCGGTAGTTGCAGTGGGAAGGTTTTTATGAAATAAAATTTTAAGAAAAATCCTCGAAAATCTCATAAAATTTTTGTGAAGAAAAGGCTAGACAGAATTGACTGAAAATTACTTTTAGTTGAAAATTGTTTTTCTTCGAAGTTCAATTCGTAGTTCTTTTTTGACATATTTTAGTCGAAATTGTCAGCGTATAATTTCCTTGAGCAATTATGGAAAATTCTCAATATATGTTTATTTTCTACAATCAATTGGATTGCATTTTTGCTCCGACAAAAATATGATATATGACAATAAATTTTGATATTAATAGAGAAATATGAAACCGAAAAAGATAGCTATAGGTAAGATATGCACATTTATCGCGATCATTATTTCCTCACGTTTTCCATTAAATCAAGCTTGTTTAGATTGTTATACTATGTATTGAGAACCACTGTAACGATTTGACGCAAATTTTACTTCGGTTGTTTGTAATTAGTGGGAAGATTTAACAGAATAAAATGTTGTGAAAGGCATAAAGTCGTGAAAATGGAATAATTGAACGTTTGGTAATTACACCGTTTATAACTCAAGAACGTCTGCACCGATTTTAATGGAAAATATGCTAACACATCGTGAGAAACCGCGATAACAGCGTTATATTTACATATTTCCAATTTTATGTTTAAATAATTTATTGTTTTAAGGATATATGATCTCTTGTGATAAGATTAGTTAAATAAAAACTTCTAACTTCATAATGATTTGTTTATCTCCTTATACTAATAATTCGATCATTTCCAATCGCTGAAAATATTTGTAATGATCGCATTATTAGTATTCCCATCAGATATTCCACATTTTTCTTATATTATACACAACCCAAATTATTGGACATCAAATCTCGTTTTAATATATGTATTATTTTTGGCCAATGTTTTTTGCCGACAACTTGAAGTGTGCATGGCAGTACGGGGCTACGCAAAAATATGGAGCTATGTAACTTATAACAGCAATTGTTCAAATATTGGTATTTACATTTAGAACAAGATGTCCGACGTTAACTTTGTCCGAACTTTTTATACCCTTCACCACACTGTAGTACAGGGTTTATGTCTTTGTGCGTATGTTTGTAACAGGTAAAAGGAAACGAGATAGACACATGGTTCCTTTTGAGAATATGCATAGAATTACTTTCTGAGTCGATTTATGCATGTCCGTCCGTCCGACCAAAGTCCCTATATATCTCTCGATTTGCACGATATTTGGCTTAGTGTACTGAATTAGGTTAGTAATGATGTGTGTTAAGGTTCCTGGAAATCGGTTAAGATTTTGACATTTCTCCCATATTTATTTTCGTCCAATTTAATGTAAATGGTACACCAAAGTCCCTATATATCTTTCGATTTGCACGAAATTTGGCATAGCGTACTGAATAAAGTCTAGAATGATGATTTTAGTTAGATGGTACACCAAAGACCCAACATCGGGCCGATTGACACAAAATTTTGCTCAACGTACTGAAGTTAATATAACCTAGCATGTGGAAGTTGTTATTGAAATCAGTTCAAATTTGGATATTTAAGGATATGATACATCAAGAACTCAAAACCTGTGGCAAGTTTCGATGAAATCGGTTTAGATTTCGATATAGCTTTTATATATAATTTTGTCCGATTTTAAGTAAATGGTACACCAAACTCTTCATGTTTATCAGATATTTATGCAAATAATCAAAGGTTGTCCGATTGATGATGATTTGCTTTAAATTGGTTAACATAATTTTATCCCATTGTAAGAAGCAACTCTATATCTGACCAAATGAAAAATTTAGTATAGGTTGCAGAATGACATGTTTATGGATCCAATTTCATTTTACTGGTCCTTCAATAATGCGACGTCTGTTAGGATTCATCTGTTGAATATGCCCTCATATAGTCGGGCCCGTCCGACTTTACTACTTTCCTTGCTGGTTTTACTTAACTCTCAAATATATATAATCAATAACAAAACATATACAAATCAATATCGATAATCTAGCAACTAACTAATAAATCTATTAGCGGGGAAAATTATATGAGGGAGCTATATCTACAACAGAACCGATTTCAAAGTGGAGATAGAACAGAATCTACGGTGTACCATTTACATAAAATGGGACTTAAGTATATATGGGCATTACCGGCAAAAGGTAAACGAAAGTTAAAGAATTGGTTTCTTTAATTGTGCTTAATGTCGTAAAGTAAAGGCAGAAAATCCAAAGAAGGGCCACATTTGTCATTTTTTCTTCTTGTTCTTAGCATAAATGCTAATTTAATGACAATAAATGCAGACACTGCGGAAATAAAAACTGCAAAATCAAAAATTTCGCGTTAATGACCGAAAAAAACCTTCGTAAATAAAGGATATGCTAAATTTTGAAATTTGGAAAGTGCAATAATAATGCTTCATGTAAAGAATATAAAAATTCAATTTATTTAACATTTAAAATTTGATTTTGCCTTTGAAAGTCGTATCGGTGACTGCGGACTAAATTCCATACCCACTGCTAAATTGAACATAGCCTCTACGGTGCTCCATTTACATAAAATCGGACGAAACTATATATCGTTAGCTAAAATGCAAAAGGGCATAACTAACAAAAGCATAATTGTGTAGGAGAAGCAAAAAACTGTTTTGTATGAAAACTATAAACATGTCATGTGAAATGAAAAAGGATGCCCGGCAGGTCGATATTGCATATGACGAATAATAGACTATAACTTTTTTAACAAATTAAGTTAATGTTGAAATTACTTGTTAATGAAACAGTATTTTTTGTATTGAGTAGGATTTGAATTTCCTGAAAATTTGCTTTATAAATTTTCTGGAATATTTTTTCATTCGTTGTGTTTGCATTGTTCAATAAAGACGTTTATAGCATTTTTCTTTTATAAAACTGTGTGTGTGTTCTTTCTCGGGAAATCCTCAACAAAGGTTATGGGCCCAGAGATCGAAGAATAGAAGAAAAATAGTTGTGCCGCGAATAAATTGAAAAATAAACAATTGTGTGCTGCTGAAAATAAAGAATTTCAAAAATGTCATCAATGTTTTAAATTGAAAAATTGGGGGAGACAAATTACGACGGCTGGAAGATTCACATGCGTTCCGTGTTAATTCATGCAGATTTGTGGGATTATGTTAGCGGAGCTTTGCCGATACCTTCCGATGATACTGGTCGTACAATATGGGAAACCAAAGATCAAAAAGCTTTATCGTCAATTCTTCTAAGTATGAAGAGATCCCAGCTTAATATTATAAAGCACTGCACAATTTCCAGAAGTGCTTGGCAGACGCTGGAAAAGAAATTTCAACCTAAAGGTCCTGCTCGCAAAATATATTTGTTCCGTAAGCTACTAGCAACGAAGATGGCCCAAAGTCAATCAATGTCAGAACATCAGACCAATTTCAACGACGTAGTTGAAAAGCTTTCCGAGGTTGAGGTAAATATAACGGAAGATCTGTTGTCCATTATATTGTTAGATAGCTTATCAGAAGACTACGAGAACTTTGTCATCGCAATGGAATCAAGAGACGCTCTACCAACATTGGAAGTCCTGAAAAATAAACTTATGGAAGAATTTGAAAGACGAACAAGTAAATCATCAGTGGAAGAGAATCATCATCAGGCCTTCGTGTCAAAATCAAAGGATAAAAAATTCTGTAAGAAGACCGATATCAAGTGCTATAAATGCGGTAAGAAGGGGCATATGGCACGAGATTGTAAATCGAGAAGAACTGCAGCAAATGCAATGTTAAATGGAATAACCAGTGGCGATTTAGAGAAATCCACATGGATTTATGACAGTGGATCAACGAGTCACATGTGTTGTGACAGAAACATGTTCCACCAATTTCGAAAACACAAGGAGAAAATTGAACTGGCAGGCGATTTTTTCATATTCTCCGAAGGAATTGGGCAAGTACATCTGAAATATAAAAATAGAAATGTACG